>NC_134711.1:259857891-260160922 GCF_049634645.1 Pelodiscus sinensis
CCTGGCTCTCATACAACTGTTTCTGAGGGAGATGCACCTCTCCCACCTCAGCCAAGGTGCTGCTGCAGAGAGTGAGAGATTGGGGGGTGTCCTCTTTCTCCACAATTGCCCCCGAGCAATCTGCACAGCAAACTTCTCATCCCCGGCCCCGGACTACATTCTACACCCTCAGGCAGAGGCCTTTCCCCCCCTTCCTCACATACACTCTTCAACCTTCTGCTCCTGGCCTGAGCTCCCGTCCCACACTCCAAACTTCTCAGCTCCACCTGACCACATAACTTTTGATATGCAACTTTTTGATTCCAGATCAGTGCGCATAACAATATTCATTCTGCAAATGTTGAGAAAAATTAAAGAGAACACTAGTCATAACCTCATTTTACTTGGGTCACCAGGGTCAGCATTAGACCCAGGGCTGAAGCTGTAGCATGAGATCTACCGTCACCAATAGTGGGGTGGGGTTGGGCTGTGCCTCCTCTCCCTCCCCCACTTAAAGTGATCTTCACCCTCCCTCCTTAGGTCAACAAGTAACTTTGTTGTCAAAAGAGATTCGCAGTGCGATGAAGTTTGAGAACCCCTGTGCTAGATACATCATCTCTCTGGAAAAGTGCCAAACATTTTCTTCTTGCTTGACAGTGCTTAAAACAAGGATTCTTTTTTTTTTTCAAAACTTTCATATCCAAGAATTTTGGCTTCACATTTGGAGGATTTAACATGTTGGCAATAATTGTTTTGCTTTCCCTCCTGGATTAGTTTACTTGGATAGAACAATGGACATTATTTATTGTGTGTGTCAGAAATACAAAAAGCTATACATGGTGTTTCTAATTGGTTTGTTTAAGGCTAAGTATATTAGCTTCAAGCATGTTAGGTCTACTATTTGATCTTTTTGTCCATTTTCTAAATTGCTTAATCAAGTGTGGGTTTCAAAGACTTTCTCTTTCATAGTTGTGGTTGGTTTACTCAGAGTAGTCATTTATGTTTAAATTCTACTACTTTTCCATAGCTTCTATCAGATAATTAAGAGAACTGTTATATAAAGGAAATTAAAATAGATTTTGTGTAATTATCAGATGTAATGAATTAAGTGGGTATAATTATAGGATGTCCTACAGTAATTCCCTGTATATGAAGGAATATATCTTCAACAACGGGCTGCTTTTGCAAACATTACCACTGACCAGAATTGCTCCATTTAGGCCCCCCATATGTATCTAGGTTCCTAACTTCCTTTGAAATAAGCCCTTTTTGCAGCAATAATTTCCCTTACTATGTATTTCCTGAAGTCACACTACAGCACACACAGAGTTCCCTGAGTGAGTATATAAAGTGTGTGTATATTTGAACCAGAAGTGTCTGTTAAGAAGGAAGGTAGAGACTAGGCATTGAGGAGAACCTCAGAAACACAGCAGTAGATGGGGTTTCAGGGAAGTTACTCCATGGGGCTGTGTCTACACTGGGCCACTTATTCTGGAAAATCAGCCGCTTTTCCGGAATAAGCTGCGAGCTGTCTACACTGGCTCTTGACTTTCCGGAAAAGCAATGATGCTCTACTGTACAAAATCAGCCGCTATTCTGGAAAAACTATTCTGCTCCCGCTCGGGCATAAGTCCTTATTCCGGAGTATTGTTCCGGAAAAGGGCCAGTGTAGACAGCCCAGTAGTCTTTTCCGGAAAAAAGCCCCGATCGCGAAAATGACGCTCCTTTTCCGAAAATGCCAATGTAGACGCTCCTTTTCCAGAAATACTTATAATGAAAACTATTCTGTTTTAAGCATTTCCGCAAATCCATGCCAGTGTAAACACAGCCTATGTACATGTTGGTGGAGAATAGAGGACCAGGAGACAGATTAGATAAATGGGGAAGAATCTAAAGGGGAGAACAAGGTAAAGGTGTGCGGCAGGTCCCATTCCCAGCTCCAGCCACCAAAACAGGTCCCAGCTCTGCTGCCACGTAGCAGCCCCGGCCACTGGAGCAGGCCTCCCCCCCCCCTCCACCACCACCACATGGCCCAGGAGCTCCCTCACCTGCTGTGTGAGTTCTGCTGTGTGGCTCTCTGGAGGAGGTGGCCAGAGGAAAAAAATTTTGTCCACGACTGTGCAGGAGTACATCTTAGTGGGAACTATGCTTAGCACCCTATAGTATATATATAACATCCCTGTGAAGTAGATTTGTATTAGCAGCTCCATTTTCCAGGGAAGGACATTTTGGCACAAAGAGATGCAACTTTAAATTTTCAAAAGAAGAGACAATTTCATGGGTCTCAGTTTTGTAGTGCCCAACTATAAGATCCTTGTGTCATGATGTGCAGGTCACTAAAATCCTAATGAGGTAAATTAGAGCTGTGGGAGCTAGGCTCCTCTAAAAATCAAGTTTCTCACTGGATGCCCAGAATTATTGGACATCAGAAAATTTGACTCTCAGGGTATATCTACACAGTACATTTATTTCAAAATAAGCTATTCCGGAATAGTTATTCCAAAATATCTTATTTTGAAACAGCTCGTCTACACCACAGGGAAGCCTCAAAATTAGTCTGAGGCAGGTTTCCCTAATGTAGATGTGCTATCTTGATTTAGTGCCCTAGAAGATGTAACAATATGGGTTTTCTGTAGCCATATTGGAAGGCCTGTAGCCATATTGGAAGGCCTAAATTAAAACCTTCTTCTGCAGCCAGAGGATATGTCTAGACTACATGGCTCTATCGCCAGAGCCATGTAGTCTAGACATACACAGATGGAAGAACAGCAGCCATTAGCTGTAAAGCCTGAAGTCACACACTCACATTCCATCTAAATTGCATTAAAATAGTGTCACACTAGGCTGTGAGAAGTGTATCCTATCCTAACTGCACCCACTGTCACCAAATAAAGAAACAGATATCAAGAGGGGAAAAGAAAACTTAATTCACAGCATTTAATCTGGCAAGGAACTGTTTTCCAATAGTTGAGGCTGTGGAATCCGCATTCTATGATTATTGTCCTCTCTTTCCTATTGTTTGTCTGTGTGATCTCTCTCTGGTTTGTAACTGTTTCCGTCTGCTGTATAATTAAGTTTGCTAGGTGTAAATTAACTAAGGTGGTGGGCATAGGCATGCACAGCACATTTCATTAGGGTGTGCACCCAAAGAATTTTTTAAAAATGTACTTTGACCTCCATTAGCCACACCCTTGGCCCCTGTTAACCATGCCCCTGACCCCCATTGCTCACACCTCTGGAGGTAACACTCTTGGGGCAAGATGGACACATGACCAGAAGTAAAAGGTGTCATGTGACTCCCCCAAGGACTTTTCCCACCATCCCCCTACCAATAGGGATTTGTTTGGCCCCCACCAAACCCCCCTCATGCAACTATCCTGCAATTGCATTAACCCAATGTGTGTGACATTAACTCAGGGATGGAGAGGCTAGGAGAAGTGTTCCCTCTAAGAGTTTCCTCCCATAAGCAGAATGAATTTTGTGTTGTGCACTACTCCTGAGTTCATGTGGTTTGTTTGGGTGTGTCACTGTGGCACCCAAGTTATTAATACATATCTCATAAACCTCTACCTTTTCCCTCTGCTGCCATATCTCCTCCCCTTGCTCCATCAGCTCCCCTGGTGCCTGCTGCCCCCCAACCCCTCACCCTCCGCTGTCCTGACTCCTGCCCTTCTGATTGACTTCAGCCTTCCTGAGACCTGCCCCATTCCACAAGCCCTTCTTTCCCCCCTGTGCCCATTCCTCCAGTAGCCCCACTTTGATCATGTGAGCTACCCCGCTTCATCCCTTCTTCTAACACCTCCCTCTACACACCTGCCCTGCCTCTCTCCTCTGGTGCTGGTCCCTCCTCTGCAGGTGTCCGCCCTTCTGCTTTACCCCCAGAATCCCTGGCACGTGCACCTTCCCTTACCCCTGCACCCTCCTGGTGCCTCCCCCTTCCCTCACTGCCCCTGCCCCCTATTTCCCTGATGCCCACCCCCTCATCACCCTCTGCTCCCATTCCCCTCATGCCCCTGTGTCCTCACACATGACTTACTCCATCCCTGCATTCCTCATGCCCACCCCTTTTTTCAAGCCTTCTCCCAGCACCTCCTCCTCCCCCCTTTAGTCCCCAATATCCTTACCCTCTCCTCTCCCAGCATCACCCTGTGCCCCCTCCCACTGACACCTCCCCAGCTGCCCTTCTCTTCATTGTCTCCACTTGTCCCCATGGCATTTGTGTCTCATCTACCCTGTCCCTTGGTGTCTTCCCCTTTCTTCTCCTGCCCTGCCCCCCTCTCCTCAGCACAGGCCCCTTCCTCTCCCACCCCTTCCTATTATTTCCCCCCATCTCTCCCCTCCCTTACCTTAGGCTTCTGCCTTCCACTTTGCAGGACTGGAGTCAGAGCCGGCCAGGCCTTAGCCCGGGGAGCCTCAGGGGCACCGTGCTGTGCTGCCAGGCTGGGCGGGGGTGCCCCTGGGTGCATAAGGGGCACCGTGCAGTGCTGCGGGGTTGGACCAGGGCCCAAAAATGGCTCGGACCAGTGTCTGCAGCCAGGCCCCAGCTGCTTCTGGAGCTGGGCTGCACGGTGTTGAAGTCCTGGGATGTGACATCATGCCATGCCCGGGCGACTCCCCTCTCACTTGTTGCACAGCGTTTAAGCATGCCACGCATGCACTCTTTCTGCCCCACGGTGCCCCATAGATGGCCACGGGGAATTTAAAGTGAGGGGCTGCGGCACCCCGTCACAAATCCCCCTTCTTCTCCAGCAGCCACTAGCCAGCCCGAGACATTAGAGTGTGCTTGGGCACACCTGGCACACCCTGTGTGCACACCTATGGTGGTGGGGTATGATTGGTTAGGTAATTCTGTTCTGTTTCTGTTAGTAAAATTATACTAAAATAATTGATTAACATATAGCTAAGCAGGGCTCAAGTTTTGCTATATAAACTGGGGTCCAAGAAAGAGACAAACAAGCAAAAGGAAAGAAGGAAATGGGGAAAAGCAAGAGGAGCAAAAGGGAAGGAAAGAATGAAAGGAATACCAAAAGAAGGAGGGAAGACCTCACCTCCAAGACACAGCCTAAGACCAGAGGTGCCAGAACTCCTCTGCATAACTGTGATGTGCAGCAGCTAAGATCCAGAGAGACTGATCTTGCCTGGCCAACAGGAGAAGTCTGCCTGCCTTTATCAGGATTTGTGAGCATGACACTGTATGCTTAGCATATGTATTGTGCTTGCTTGGGGATTGTCAATAAATAGAGAATAAGAATTTTACTGTGTGAAGCTCTTTCAGTGGCAAAAGATCCTGCTAACCTGAAGGAAGTTACTCCCTGAGCCTTAGGAATTGGGTAAGGGTGGGTGTATAAATTAACAGGGTTGAACCTTGAGCCCTAGGAACTGGGTAAAGGTGTGTGTCGTCCCTAAAGTGTGAAAGGGATAGAGAAATATGTGCAGGTAACAGAGGCACTGTGGTGGAATAACTTAGAATGGCCCTGGTGAGGAGCTATTTCGAAATAGATATTTTGGAAAAGACATTATTTCTCGGAGAATGAGGTTTACAGATTTCGGAATAAGCCATTCATTATATTTCAAAATTATTTTGAAATAACAGAATGGCTATGTAGATGCTCGCATTGTTATTTTGAAATTAAGTTTGTTATCTTGCAATAACGATGCAGTGCAGATGCACCCTTGGTGACTTAGATGAGGCTAAAACATGCACATAGCTGAATTGTGAGATATATTGAAATCCATGCATCTGTTCTCTGCTAGAGCTTTCTGAATAATGAAGCATACATTTATTTTCTGTTCCTGTGTTTTATAAATTGTGGCCATTCTATTTTTATGCACACTGCCACGTTTTTACTGGAACATAAACATAAATCATGACTTATTTATTCATTTATGGGAAAATTGTTTCAAGGGCAATTCAGTTTGATTGTCTTATTTACCAGGCTGCCCTTCCAAAGCAGCTTCAACACACACACACACACACAACCTTTCCCTGCCGCCTCCACCATATCACTTGAAATGAAAAATATGGTTCAGAGTACAAGAAAAGACTGCCTTTTCCAATCTCTTCATTGTTTAACAAATTTAATGGAGCATATCAGAATGCCAAAAGACATTAAGTGTACTCGTTATCAGGCTATGAGAGCCCTTTTATAGAGGGCTGCCCTTATTCACACTGATTTAAAGTGGGGCTACGCATGAGTTCAGTGTGACAGATATATCAGTGTCTTGGCACATGCTTGGGAGACCTCACTGAATAAAGTGTAAATATCTGTAGGGTCCACTATATTCAATGAATGGTTTATGTATTATTGAGGTCTTGGATTGTACTATAGCCTCCATATAGGGGGATATAAGAGATATGAAGTGAGATAGTTCACAGGACAACATTGAAAAAGTTCTCATCAAGAATGGACTTTTAGGACAATAAGGGTGTATCTACTCACTGATGCTAGCTCAAAATAAGCTATGCAATTTGAGCACATTGCGTAGCTTATTTTGAGGTTATTTTGAGATAGTCTATTTTGAAATTTGGCATTGTCTACACAAAATAGATTGCTATTCTGGCAAGTCCCTTAATACTCATGGAACAAGGTTTAACAGGACATTGGAATAGCAGGCCCGTTATTTCAATTGCATTTTAAAATAACTAGTGTTCTGTTAAGATGCAGAAGACACTATTTCAGAATACCAGATGTATCGTGCAATAGTGCTGCTGTCTAGATGTACCCTAAGAGATTATCTTCAGGCATTCCTACAGAAAATTTAACGCAAATTCCCTATCTCTGCTTCACCTCTGTAGAAGAATGTGATTTTCTGGTGGTTACCTTTTCCTGGGAACTGGATACCAATGGCCTGAGATATCTAAAGAAACAGATACACTGTACCATTTCTATTCTGGTTCTGAAAAGGACAAAGCTATAAATTAGAAATTACACTGAAACCCTATTTGTGGGATTTGAAGGATTTACCAAAGACCTTGGTACAGTTGAGGGGTTGCCTCTGGTAAGCTTATTAGCATGTGTGTAAACTCTTTTGTTGTTTTAATGTATTTTCTCTGTAATGCTCTCATCTTAATGACAAGTGTACTTTCTTAGAACCATCTGAGTGGTGATGTGGCATAAGCTTATCATAATAAACTCCTCCTCCCTTATAAAAGATTAGTATTTCTTTTATATTGACACCATTGCACCTTCTTGCACTTCCATGTAAATTTGTCTTACAAAACTATTGATATTCTCTGTTCACTGAGGTTTTTAATAGTGTGAAAAGGAGTATTTTGTACAACTCTGCCCATCTTCTCATCCTGATTTTGGTTAGTTTTGGGCTTCTAATAAGCTTCATGTTCCAAATGTTAACATAGGCAGGCTCAAAAATGTACATTTGCATGAACTGAAGATGTATACACACAAACTATCTTATATGTCTACTCTATATTTGTCTACTCTAGAAAATGTCATGGAATGCCAGAGCCTTCTAGTTATTCAATACATTAAAAAAACACATTACATTTTTGGCTGGTTTGGCTGAAAGCAGAGTTTAAAACCAGTTCAAAATAAAGAACCTTTAACATCAACTCTCTCATCTTATGACCCATAAATAATGTTAGCTGCAGATTTATGTGAGTACAATGGACAGAGATACTTATTAGCAGCTTCCTATTTTCCACATTTCCTAGATATATTACACTTGCCATGCACAAATGGTGATAAACAACCAGAAGCTCCTTCAGTATGTTATTGAACTCCTTTTCTGAAAATGGAATTCAATGGAGTTGCAGGGAGTTCAAGTTATATAGAAATGATTATGGTTTCCAGCATATTACCTGGAACTAGGATTCTTGGATTCTGCAGTGATAGTAATCTATGATATATCACTATTTTTTAACTAAAAGGTGATGATTTCTTAGGGGTAGGACTAGTTTTGGACACATTATAAAATATAATTGATTATATTAAGGTTCTTAGTGACATTGGCAAATGAGGGCAACTCTAAAGAATAGTCTGAGTTTAATAAATTTGTGTTATGAACCTTTAGGGCAGTGGTCCCCAACCTTTTTGAGCTGCTGGATACCCGGGGGCGGCACCACGCATGCGTCACGTGCCCGGGGAGGGGGCTGCACATGCACTGGGAACATGGGGTCCGGGGTGCAAGAATGGCTCAGGCCAGCCCTGGTCACTAGGCAGGTGCACATAAATGCCCCAGCGGGAGCCATGGCGCCCGCGGGCACTGCATTGGGGACCACTGCTTTAGGGGTTTCTAATGAAAGAAGCATAAAAGGTATAAAGCTAAGGAACAAATCCCCATTTAATAAGAGAACATATTTTCTTTAGAGTTATTCAGTCTGAATACCTACTATGGCAGGAAATTGTTAGAAAGAAGATATTAAGAAATCTAGATCATAGGGAAATTCACACCATAATTGCATCCATCTACCCATCACAGAAGTCTCTAAAATATAAACTCTGTATGGTGGGCCAAATACAAACACAAGCTTACACAGTGTGATTATTGTTCTTCTAGACAGCAAAGGGCCAGACCTATCCCATCTTGTGTCGATAGTTTGTATAGAGTAACTTGAAAGATATTTTCTTCTATAAGTTTTTCAAGAGTGCAAATAGCCCAGAAACTGCTCAAAGATGTCTTGTAAAGGCATATAGCACAAATCTGAATGTTTATGCTTTTGCAATATAGATTGATGGGAGATGATAAAATATGTCACAGCCATAGAGGCAGCCAATCAGTGATGAATCCACATTTCTAGTAGTTAGTGCTGAAATACAAAGGCTATTTCATATTCTGAATGAAAGAGCAAGGCATAAGTATTCTGTATTCTCCAGTCACAAGGCTCATATCTTAAAGGGTATAGTGCAGTAAGAATGATGAAAAAATTAACATATTCATCTACTCCTGTGAACGTGGAGGCTTTGGCCTTTTGAAGTGGAATTATGTAATGTTTTTCCTTAGCCAGATTATGAACCCCCATAGTGTAAGAGCTACTCCGAGAATATAATCATAAATGCTGACAAAAGGGCAAGCAGACGTAGAGAACAGAGAGTAATGGAGCTAGAGTGAAGATTCATAAACTGAATGAGTGTTGTACTGCTCTCTTGTCCCTTCCATTAGAAATAGAATAAGATGCAGATTTGTCACATTGAACAAACATTTAAATTTGCCAATTCCTATGAGAATGTAATTTGTCTACTCAAGAAAATGTCATGGAATGCCAGAGCCTTCTAGTTATTCAATACATTAAAAAAACACATTACGTTTTTGGCTGGTTTGGCTGAAAGCAGAGTTTAAAACCAGTTCAAAATAGAGAAACTTTAACATCAACTCTCTCATCTTATGACCCATAAATAATGTTAGCTGCAGATTTATGTGAGTACAATGGACAGAGATGCTTATTAGCAGCTTCCTATTTTCCACATTTCCTAGATATATTACACTTGCCATGCACAAATGGTGATAAACAACCAGAAGCTCCAGTATGCTATTAAGCTCCTTTTCTGAAAATGGAATTCAATGGAGTTGCAGGGAGTTCAAGTTATATAGAAATGATTATGGTTTCCAGCATATTACCAGGAACTTATATTTTCCACAGAGAAACAGAACAGCAGAATAAACATTCAGATTGCCAAAAATATACTGCAGGATAAGGATCCATGTTAGCACGGTACAGCTATAGCATGACACCTGTGTAAACAAGAAGAAACAGTAGAGCATAATTGTAATCTAGTGGTCAGTGTGTTATGTTATCTATTCCTTTTGTATCCAGCACACAGAGCATGTGGTTACAGTGCTTAGTCATTTAGCTCAAGATATACAGTTATGCTTTAGTCACTGGAAATCCTCAGTTCAATCTGTGGTGCTAGTCTAGATGAAGGTTTATAGAGAGTAAAGGAAATAATGGAACAGCACAACTATAAGGAGGACACACTATCGTCTTAGAAACAGTCTACTAGCTTTGTTACTCTGATATCAAAAAGTTAATACCTTGTCCCTCTACAGACAAGATTTTATGAAGGTTATAACAATCAGATGAAAGAAATTAAAGGGCACAGATGGTGGCATCTGCAGGAGAGCTGAGATAATACACAATAGGAAACATCTCAGGATGTGTAGGCTAGTGTTTTACTCTGCAAAACATTGGAGGGTGAAGTCAACCATTAACTATTATCTTTGAAAAATCATAGAATATGGGAGAGAATCCAGAAGCTTGGAAAAGGTAAAATATAATATTCATCTATAAAAAGGGAAATTAAGACAACCCAGGGAATTATACACCAGCCACCTCAACATTTGTGCCAGGAAAAATAAAGAAACAAATAATCAAGTGTGACGGAGTGAAGCAACCCCGCCACTCGCGAACACCGCAAGCCACGGCGGACGGTGAAGGAACTGGCGCTGCGGCTGCAGCCGCTCCGGGGTGGCTAGGACCCGAGACAAAGGCACGTCTTCAAGACGCGCCCGGGGGGAGCGCCGACGTCAGAGACGTGCCCGAGCGGAGCAGGGAGGGGCACCCGGAAGTGAAGGCATCTGGCGGGGCCGGCGAGGAACCGGATAAAAAGGACCCAGGGTAAGACAGAAGGAGGGCGTAGGGAGAAGCGTCACGAGAGGTGAGGAGGATGAGAACACGAGCCAAGAGGCGGGGTGAACCAGACCCAGGGCGGGCCGTGGAACCCGGGAACGGGCGTGTTTTGGGGGTGCACCCCTGCCTGTTACCGTCAGGAGGTTCGCTCCTGATGTTAGGGCCCTGGGTCAGGGTCCAGAGAGAGGGTGGGCCTGGAACCCTCACCCCGCCAACACGGGCTATAATCGTTGGGGTGGGGCATAAAGGTGGATGGGGGGGGCCCGCCGCTTGACACATGGTGGAGAATGTGGGTAGTGATCGGGGCCCTGAACTAGGGCCCAGTGGCAAGGTGGTAGTAGAATTTGTTGTTTAAAGGCACGAGAGCGATGGAGGCGGATAAAGTTGTGGAGTGGCTGGTGGACAGTCAGCGCCAGTTGCAACAGCAACATACCGAGGCTAACGTCCGAATTCCGGGAGCAACAGCAACAGTTGGTTCGTGAGTTGAGGGACGGAGGGGGTGTGCTGGGATCCGCCAGCAGCGAGGACGACGGGACCATAAGCCCCTGCCTCCCGATCAGGTTGTCCAAATTGGGGCCCGAGGACGATGACATTCGAGCGGGTGGCGACAGCAGCCAAATGGCCACAGGAGCGTTGGGCCACAATACTTGCCCCGTACAGCACAGCTGGCCTACCGGAGCCTGGCAGACCGGGACGCTCTATGTTACTACAAGGTACAAGAGGCAATACTCGACCAATTGGGGATCTCACCGGAAACCTACCGCCAAAGGTTCCGAGCGGCCAGGTACATGTTGAGCAAACGCCCACGGGCGGTGGTCCAACGGGTGAGGGAAACGGGGTTGAGATGGTTAGAACCAGCCACCAAGATGGCGTCCCAGGTGGCCGACCTGGTAGTGCTGGAGCAATATGTATAGGTGCTCCCCCCCGAAGGGCAATGATGGGTCCGTCGCCATTTGCCGGGGACGCTCGAAGAGGCGGTAATGCTAATGGAACATTTTATGACCGCAGAAGGCTCGGAAGAGCATAATAGGGCCAACCTGGTACAGCGCGGAGGCCCTGGAACGCGGGGAAAGGAGGGGCACCACAACAGAAGGGCAGCCCCCAGGGGTGCCCTGGGATGGGGCCCCAAATGATGGCTATCCCCGGTGTGGCATAGCGCTGAGAGGAAGGAGGAAAAGGAGGCACGGAGCAAAACAGAAAGGGGCCCAGAGATCAAGACAACACCCCCAGCGAGACCAGTTTGCTTCCAGTGCGGACAACAGGGCCATTTCCGCAGAGAGTGTCCTGTGATGGATTGTACGTTTGGGCAACCCCTACCCAGGAGGGACCTGCGACGAGAGGTAAGCCAGACCTGAATTATGAGGAGGGTATGCCTGAATGGGGAGACGGTGGAGGCCGTATTAGATTCCGGGTGCGGGCAGACGTTGGTGAGGGAGGATATCTTAAAAGGGGGCCGGCCCACACAAGCCCAGGTGTGGATTAGATGCGTGCATGGGGACGCACGGCCCTACCCAACGGTACAAGTAAGCCCTGCATGACGGACAGAGAAGGGGGCCGCTGCGCGTGGCGGTGGCATGGCGGTTACCCTGTCCAGTATTGTTAGGCCGGGATTGGCCGGGATTTAAGCAACTCCTGCTAGAAGGGCACTGCACCCGGGGAATGGAGGTGGAAGACGTGTGGGCGGCCGAGAAAAAGGGGGACGCGCACCCAGCCCAACAAAGGACAGGAGAACCGGAGAGGTGGAAGCCTGCGACAGCCCTGGAAATGGACTCGGGAGACTTCCTGATTCTACAGAAGGAGGACCCGACACTCCGGCATGCTTGGGAGAACGCACGGACCCTCACGACAGAGGGAGGAGGAACCAGCAAGAAACATAGGCAAGGCCCGTATTTTGAGATCCAGGGGGATCGGTTATACCGAATCCGGGGGGACGCAGGGTTGGGAGAAGAGGACGCCCAGCTGATCGTGCCTAGAGCCTACAGATGGCGGATAATGGAACTGGCACACGATAACCCATGGGCGGGACACTTAGGGATGGAGAAGACCCAACAACGGGTACTCCAATACTTTTATTGGCCCGGTCTTTATCAGGACATTAAGAACTTTTGTGCCTCCTGCCCGCAGTGCCAAAGGACGGCAGGGGCAAGGGTGCCATGAGCAGAGTTGATCCCCATGCCTCTGGTGGCGGAGCCCTTTGAGCACGTGGGTATGGATTTCGTGGGGCCCCTCGAGCGCATGCGGAGGCGACACCAGTACATATTGGTGGTGGTAGACTACGCCACGCGCTACCCCAAAGCTGTCCCTTTGCGTAAGACTATTGCGGCCACGATCGCGGACGAGTTGATGAAGATGTTCGCATGGGTCGGGCTCCCCAAAGAGATCCTGAAGGACCAGGACCAATGACCGAATTGTGTAGATGGTTACAGGTGAAGAAGATCCGCACGGCGGCATACCACCCCCAGACGGACGGGCTCATCGAACGTTTCAATCAAACACTGAAGGCAACGTTGAGGAGGCTGGCCCAAGACGACCCACGAGACTGGGATAAGCTGTTATCGCACCTGCTCTTCGCAATACGTGAAGTGCCCCAAGCCTCGGTGGGATATTCCCCGTTCGAGCTGCTATATGGGCGGCGGCCCCACGGGATCTTAGACCTGGTAAGGGAGGGGTGGGAAGAGCAAACCTCGTCGGTGTTAGGGGCTGTCCAATATATAGTTAAGTTACAAAATAAGATGCAGATGGTAGGGCGGTGGGCCCAAGAAAATTTGCAGCAGGCACAGGAGACGCAAGCCCGCTACTACAACAGAGGGGTGTAAACAAGAACCTTTAACCCAGGGGACCTGGTTTTAGTGTTATTACCCGTGGGGGACTCCAAGCTATTAGCCAAGTGGCAAGCACCCTACCAGGTGATGAGGAGGATTGGGGAAGTGGATTACGAAGTGCAGGTAGGGGGGAAACGGCGCAAGAGCCAAGTGTACCATGTAAACTTATTAAAACGCTGGGTAACTCGGGAGGCACCCCCGGTAGAGGCCCTTAGCACTGATATCAAGTTTGGGCCGTGGGGGGAGGAAGAGGTAACATGGACAGCCAGCCTCGTGGAGGCAGAATTGAGTTGTACCCAACAGGAGCAACTGCGGGAGATCTTACGATGCTCGGCGGCCAATCTAACGAGCAAACCCGGAAGAACGACCCTGACATGCCACGAAATCGACACCGACACCAGCCAGAAAGTGAGAGACCCGGTACGCCCCATCCCCCGAAAACTATGGACCACCGTACATAAGGAACTGC
The DNA here is from genome assembly GCF_049634645.1 of Pelodiscus sinensis. Lineage (NCBI taxonomy): Eukaryota > Metazoa > Chordata > Testudines > Trionychidae > Pelodiscus > Pelodiscus sinensis. The sequence goes on from NC_134711.1 coordinate 259,871,747, forward strand.
AGGATATGATCCGGTGGGGGGTGGTAGAAAAGTCGAGAAGTGACTGGCGTAGCCCAATCGTTATAGTCCCAAAAAAGGATGGGACCATGCGCTTTTGTATTGATTTCCGCAAGATAAATGCAGTGTCCAAGTTCGACACCTATCCCATGCCGAGAGTCAAAGAGCTCCTAGAACGATTGGGACAGGCCAAATATTTGTCAACCATCGACCTATCCAAGGGTTATTGGCAGATCCCGCTAGCTTCCGCGTCAAAAGAAAAGACGGCGTTTGCCACCCCCTTTGGCCTATTTCAGTTTGTTGCCATGCCGTTCGGATTACATGGCACGGCAGCCACCTTCCAGCGGCTGATAGACCGGGTCTTGGAGGCTCACCGAGACTACGCGACCGCCTATATCGATGACATCATCATTTTTAGCAATTCCTGGGAAGACCACCTATGGCAACTGGAAGCCGTGCTTCTGGTGCTTCGGCGGGCAGGTCTCACCGCGAACCCGAAGAAGTGCCAGTTCGGGAAAAGGGAGGTATTGTATTTAGGATATACGGTGGGCAATGGGCAGTTGAAACCTCTACTAGATAAAGTACGGGCAATCCGGGACTACCCCCGCCCTCAGACAAAGTGACAGGTCCACCAGTTTTTAGGCCTGGCAGGATACTACTGGCGCTTCATAGAGCATTTCGCCTCGCTGGCCGCCCCCTTGACGGACCTCACAAAAAAAAGCCACCCTCAAAAGGTGATATGGACACCCCAGGGGATACAGGCGTCTGAGGTGTTATGCAAATTTTTAATATCAGGGCCGGTGTTACAACCGCCCGACTTTGAAAGACCGTTTGTGCTGCATACAGATGCACCGGAGGTGGGCCTTGGGGTGGTATTAGCACAAGAGGAGGACGGGGTAGAAAGCCCTGTGGTGTATTTAAGTAGGAAGTTATTTCCCCGTGAAAAACATTACGCCACGATAGAGAAGGAGGCGCTGGCCATTAAGTGGGCAGTAGACTCTTTACGATATTTTCTCATAGGAAACCACTTTACCTTGATGACTGACCATGCGCCGCTGAAGTGGATGCAAACTATGAAAGAGACAAACGCGATGATACTCTGCTGGTATTTAAGCATGCAGCCATATCATTTTGAGATAAAGCACAGACCAGGTAAAGAGCACCTGAACGCTGATTGCCTCTCTACTGCCGGGTGATGAGCAGGAGACAGCGACAGGTATAGAAGGACAAGGGCAAGAGGACGCAACGGAGGGAGGGATGCGAGGCCTCTGCTGAACAGATCCGGGCAAGAGGCAAAGGGGGGAGGTGTGTGACGGGGTGAAGCAACCCCGCCACTCGCGAACGCCGCAAGCCACGGCGGACGGTGAAGGAACCAGCGCTGCGGCCGCAGCCGCTCCGGGGCGGCTAGGACCCGAGACAAAGGCACGTCTTCAAGACGCGCCCGGGGGGAGCGCCGACGTCAGAGGCGTGCCCGAGCGGAGTGGGGAGGGGCACCCAGAAGTGAGGGCATCCAGCGGGGCCGGCGAGGAACCGGATAAAAAGGACCCAGGGAAAGACAGAAGGGGGGGGGGGGGCGGTAGGGAGAAGCGTCACGAGAGGTGAGGAGGGTGAGAACACGAGCCAAGAGGCTGGCCGGTAACGGCCAGGAGGGGTGAACGAGACCCAGGGCGGGCCGTGGAACCTCAGAATGGGCGTGTTTTGGGGGTGCACCCCCGCCTGTTACCATCAGGAGGTTTGCTCCTGATGTTAGGGCCCTGGGTCGGGGTCCGGAGAGAGGGTAGGTCCGGACCCCTCACCCCGCCAACATGGGCTATAATCGTTGGAGTGGGGGCATAAAGGTGGACGGGGGGGGCCCGCCGCTTGACATCAAGGAATTAATTTTAAATTTCTGGAAGACAATAAGGTGATAAGTAACAGTCAGCATGGTTTTGTAAAGAACAAATCACATCAAACCAACCTGATATATTTCTTTGACAGGAGTGCAAGCCTTGTGTATAAGGGGGAAGTTTTAGATGAGATAATTCTAGATTTCAGTAATGGGTTGTATACAGTCCTATATGAGCTTCTTATTAACAAACTAAGGAAATGCAACCTAGATGGAGCTACTGTAAGATGGGTATATAACAGGTTGCATCAGTGGTTCACAATCATGCCGGAAAGGCATAACGAGTGGGGTTCTCCAAAGTTCAGTTTTGAGACCAGTTCCGTTCAATATATTCATTAATAACTTTGATAAGAGCGTATAGAGTACACTTATAAAGTTTCCTGCAAGAAGTTGCCAGTGCTTTGGAGGATAGTTTTAAAATTCTAAATATGATCTGGACAAAATGTAGAAATAATTGGAGGTAAATAGAATATAATTCAATAAGGACAAATGCAGAGAACTCTACTTAGGAAGGGACAATCAGTTGTAACATATGAAATGGGAAACAATGGCCTAGAAAGGAGGACTACAGAAAGGGATCTAGGAATCACAGTGGACCACAACCTAAATATGAGTCAACAGTGCGATGCTGTTGCAAAAAAAGAAAACATCATTCTGGTGTATTAGCAAGAGTGTTGTAAGCAAGACTAATGAAGTAGTTATTTCACTCTACTCCACACTGATTAGGCATCAACAGTATTGTGTCCAGCTGCGAGTGCCACATTTCATGAAATATGTGCACAAATTGGGGGAAAAAAGTCCAGATAAGAGCAACAAAAATATTAAAGGTCTAGAAAAACCTAACCTATGAGGGAAGATTGAAAGAACTGAGTTTGTGTAGTTAGGAAAAGAGAAGACTGAAATGGGACATAACAACCAGTTTCAGGTACCTAAAAGATTGTTACAAGGAGAAGGAAGAGAAAATGTTCTCCTTAACCTCTGATGATAGCTCAAGCAGCAATGGGCTTAAATTGCAGCAAGGGAAGTTTAGGTTGGACATTACAAAAAAAAATTGCCTAACTATCAGGAGGGTTAAGCATTGGAATAAATTGTCTAGGGAGGTTGTAGAATCTCCATCACTGGAGATATTTAAGAGCAGGTTAGACAAACACCTCACAGGGATGATCTAGAACAGTGGTGCACAACCTGTGGGATAAGGGGGTCACGGCTGCCTTCCTGGGGGGTCACAGCACTTGGATCCAGCTGGCTGTTTATCTTGGCTTCTCGGCTTGGCTTTCGGCATACATGAGGCGGAGGGACTGGCAGGAGAGCGGCCGCGGCCCAACAATTAAAGGGGCCATTTCCTCCACTAAATTCAGCAGCTCCTATGGGGGGCCTCAAATGAAAAAAGGTCTAGAACATTGTTACTCGAAGTGGTCCAAGAAACCGCTTTGAGAAATTTGATTACTGGCCGCTCCAGAGTGTTTACTTACCGGCACCATGGCTACGGAGCCTCAGCCTCCTATTGGTTCTAGTTTGCCGTTCTTTGACTGCAAATGATGAACAAGAGCCAATGAGAGCCATGAGGCTCCATAGCCACAGCGCCTGTAAGTAAAGAACAAATCATGTCAAACCAACTGGAACAGCCAGTTAGCAGGTTTCTCAAAGTGGTTTCAAGGAGCATTTTGAGAAACACTGGTCTAGAATATGGGGTTTGTTCCTGCCATGAATACAGAGGACTGGAATCGATAACTTTTCAAGGGCAATTTCCAGTCCTATGATTCTATGTTATTTGTAAAGTGCTCATACCTGAAAACACTGCCTCCAAAGCTCCCATTGGCCATGGTTCTTGCCTAGCCAGGACTCAAGGCGGGGGCAATGCATGAAGCCCTAATCCTAGGAGTCAGATATGCTAATTTCCTCTAGGTGATGTGCAGAGTTAAGGCAGGCAGAGAGCCTGACTTAATCCTGCTGCACTACCAACCAGACTTAGCATCTTGGTCAGTAGTCTGCCCTCTCTGGCTACATCTACACTACAGGGCTTTTGTGCAAAAATAGCTAGTTTTGTGCAAAAACCCGTGGAGCGTCCACATCTCAAGCGTGTTTTTGCGCAAGAAAATTTACAGTAGAATGGAGAACAGAGGGCTTTTTGCAGTGTAGGTATACCTCTTTCTATGAGGCATAACTCCTTTTTGTGCAAGAGTTCTTGTGCAAAAAGGTGTGAGTGGATGCTCAGTAGGGGTTTCTTGTGCAAAAAGAGCTTATCAGAAAAAGTACAGGTGCTCTGATGGCCATTCTGTTAATGGCAATCAGAGCTTTCTTGAGCAAGAGTATCCATGCAGTGTGAATGCTCTCTTTTGCAAAAGCACATCGCTATTGCTATATGCTTTTGTAGTCTGGATGCACTTTTGCGCAAGAAGTTTTTGCGGAAAATCTCTTCCACAAAAAGCTTCTTGCGCAAAAAGCCTGCAGAGTAGATGTAGCCTCAGTCTGGTGTGGTTTCCTGGTTATTAAAGGTACATCTACATAGCAATATTAATTCAAAATAACTTAGCCTGCATCAAAACAGCAGGTAGTTATTTTGAAATAATGTTGAAATACTGTCAAGCAGGAGGACTTCTTACTCTAACTCCTATTATTGTATGAGGAGTAAGGGAAGGCAGAGGAAGAGTGCTCTATTTCAGAATAAGTGCTGTGTAGATGCTCACTATTTTGAAATAAGCTATGCAATTTGTGGCTGAGCTGGGAAGTAAACAAACTGGAGTGGCCCAGTAGCAGCCACAGCCTCTCAAGGTAATTTATTCCAGTGCTTATCCAACCTGTGTCCACCCATCTGACATCCAATATAAACTCCCCTTGTTGAAATTGAAGCCTATTGGTTCTTGTACTTTCTCATAGGTTAAAGAGAGTATTTTTTTCTTCCTCCTGTTTGCAACAACCTTCTATGCACTTGAAAACTATTGTCTCATCCCTCCATCTGTCTTCTCTTCTGTAGATTAAAGAAAGCCAATTTTTCAGTCTTCCCTCATAGGTCATGTTGTCTAGAGCTTTAATCATTAATATTGCTGCTTTTCTCTAGATTATCCCCAATTTGTCCTAATCTTTCCTGAAATGGGAATTTTGGAGGATTTCTCCACAAATACTGAGAATGACATTATAACTCCAGAAGTTTTCACCAATATAAATATTTAAGTTGCGATTAACCTGATTTTTACTAGTATTTTTATTCTTGAACTGAATTTGCAAGTTGGGAGCTTGACTTTCAAGCTCTATTGTTTTTTATTCGGAAATTCTGAGGACAGGGAGGACTGTACTGATATTCACAAGGTGAAAAACAAGTAACGTACATATATTTAAAAGGTGATTCTCTGCTTGTTGAAAACAAAAGTGGCTTCTCAGCTCAGGAATAGTAGATCAGATGGCTTTCGCTCATCATGAAAAATGAATATTTTCATACTTGGGTGCCTAAATATAGGATCCTAAATCCATATTTAGGCACCTAAATATACTGCCTGATTTTCCATAATGCTGAGCACCCACAACTCCTGCATCAGGCCCCATTGTACTTTAACTAAATCTCACTGAACCTAATCTCAAGCATCAAGTATTGGTGCCTGCACTGGAAAAAGTTATTGACATAGCACCCTCTTTGGATTGCAATTATTCTCAAGATTCTTTATTTCACTGATGACCACAATGAGCCAAAACTTTGTTCCCACTCCTGGTGAGCTTAAACCAGACTCAGCATTTCAATTGATCCTTTATGTCATTAAAATATATAACATAATGAGTTTGCCACCAGTGTGTTAAATGAATGTCTCCTCAATCAGGAAGGCACGTGGCAATCATTTGAGAGCCAGGATTTTTCTCGCCCAATTGCCCTTCCTTCTGGTGCCAGACACTCTTTCTACAATCTGGCATTATGGTTTTTTTGTGGAGGATGACATTTAGATCTCCGGGGCTCAGATATTTGGAGCCCTTATAGAACAAAAGGCAGCAAATGACTGGGTAAGGAATTCCTATTTCTGTCGCCTTGAGATAACTGTTTGTGGAGTCTCCCTACTTGCACTACCTCATAGGGTGATGGCCCAATTATGCTCAGCAAGTAAGACTCCACATACAGTAAGACGATTCAGTTGTTTTTATCATGCACATAAAGCAAGAGCATTAAAACATCTCACTTTCGCCACAAGACAGGAAACTATTAGCATGTAAGAGAAATTAGGGTCAGCAAAGAGACTGCTCCAAACTGACCTTCTCGCTCTGCCTTTCCCCTCTTTTCTGCATTTCTTTCATAAGTGTAGGAAATAGGGGTGGAGTGCTGCCACACACTCCTGACTAGAAGAGGTTTCCAGCACATAACTGGGTTTACAGATGGACTCAATGGTTCACAGCACACCCACTATACATTGGTGCCAGCACCCCTGATTTTTATCCCTTTCTTTGCAACTGTGACTCTCATCTTCATCCATTTGATCTCTTCTTTATTTCTCTCACTTAATTTTCCTTCCTCTCAAGCAGTCTGTATTCTGTATTTCTCTCCTCTATTTCCACTCACAATCCTCCTTAGTCCCCTTACTTCTGGGCCTGGATGACTCCTGGATTCAACAGACGTTTCTTTCCTCCCCCACTGCCTATAACAAATCTTTCTGTCACAACCTGATTTGTGCCCCAGCTCTTACATATTATGGACAAAGTATTTAACCCTGGGGAGCTTTAGAAAATCCTTTTTATTGCTAATGTGTGGGGAGAGGGATATGCTATGGTAGTATGGCACATTCTTTTATGCCACTTCAGTTAAAGCACTATTAAATAAAACTGGTAAATACCTATCGAATTTACAATTAATTTTTGCCTTCCACTTCAAGTTCTTCTCATATTTTCCCCAGCATCACAAGAGCCCATCTGCTTTTAGGAAAATAAAAAATAAAAATAAAAGCATGTTAAATCAGCTGGAGAGGTGCTCATTTTGACTCCAGTTTTATATAGTATCCATTCATTTTGCTAAAAAAAAAAATCTGAAGCTTAAATGTGTCTTTAAATTGCTTGATTTGGAACAAAAGTACTTGTATTTATTTGTCTTTAAGTTGCGATCTCCTGGGAACAGAGGATGTCCATCTGCCCTGTTTGAAACACACCTTGCACAGAATGGACACAGCTATAAACAAACAACAATTGTTATTTGTCCATATGTTAGAGACCAAGGCTGCATTTTTTTCTCTGTGCATTGCATCTGTGCACAGCATGTTACACTTCTTTTCTGCTGATTTTTGCACTATTGACTTCTATATAGAAAATCTTTAGTAAACAGATTTAAAAAAAATAATCCAGATTTTGTTGCCTAAAGGCCAAAACCTACCTGCGTCTCATTTACACCTGTTATTGGAGCGCTGAATTTATTTTTAACTACTGATCCTAGAAAAAACAACAACTTCCATCTTATTTGGAGATAACAGGTGCACTTCCCTCATAAAATGGCAGTTGTCACTTCTGTTTACCATTTGTTTAATTAGGAAACAATGTCTTTTTTGCTACCTCAGGCTGAGACAATGCTGCCACTTCACGTCATCTGGGGACATTATATGTCACCGCCACTTTACCTTGTAACTGCTTTCTCACTGTAAATACTGAAGGAAACAGATGTCAACTGTTAAAAATCTATTTTTAGCCCTAAAACAAGACTCTAGGTCACGCCATTGAATACACGCTATTTACAGCAGGTCTTTGAGTGCTTCTTAACTCTTCATGGTTTAAAACTGTCACATCTCAGGATTCTGGTGCTAAAAGAAATTCTGCCACAGATGTGACACCCATTATAACAGCCAATTCACTGTAAGTGCTTGTCAGTTCTTCTTTCTTCCGTTTACCACCTCAGGCCCAAGCACATCCATGTGGCATTTAGAGTAAATATTGGATTCCCTCACTCCTGCTTTGTTGTGCCAGTCCTGATAGCTTCTGCATCTTTACAGGTAGCTGCCTGCATTTAATCTGACCTTTTCAGCACAGCATGGAGAATCACAAGAGTAAATGAAGGAGCAAATTAAGCTGCATGGCTTTAGTAAGTTTTGTGTCATAATGAAGGATTTGACTGTGTAAAGCTTTGATTGTTTCTTTAATCTTTGACTTTGAGCTACATTTGCTGTGGTGCACCAGGGATACAAGGGTCTTGAAATAACCTTTAGTAACATGTAGAGATTTTCTACAGTTAATGAATCATACTTTCATTTATCAACACTTCATAAATTGAATTGTTAGAGACACTCTAATCTAAAGGCTGAATGGAGGGTAATTTTTAAACATACAGGAAAGAAATAAATTGGTTTATTCAATGCTATAATAATGTCTATCAAATTTCAGTTGCATGCATTTATTAAATTATAACATTCTCGGCTTTCAGGTAAAAATAATGATCAGATTTAATCAGTAGTCAGGAGACAAAGGTAAGAATGGCATTCAGTTCTTAACTCACATAGATAACAGGGGAAGACAAGGCTATAATGACATGAGTTATACTCTTAATTTAGCTTCAAGGGGTAGTCGAGTTAGTCTATAAAAGGAAAAACTTAAAAAACAACAAATAGTCTAGTAGTACCTTAAAGACTAACAAAACATGTAGATAGTATCATGATGGGTTCTTGGATCAGTCATCTGGAGAAGTGGGTTTTGCCCACGAAAGTGCATGGTACCATCTACGGGTGTGTCTAGTCTACAGGGTTTTGTCAACAAATGTGGACAAAACTATACCTGCATCTACACTACCACCGAGTTCTGTCCACAGTTTTGTCAACGGCAGTAAACCTCATTCTACGAGGAATAACACCTTTTGTCGACAGAGTTCTGTCGACAGAAGGCGTTATTGCATCTACACTGTCCTTTGCGTCTACACTCTCATGTTGACAAAGTGGCTTGCTTTGTCGACAGAACTGGATGTAGTCTAGATGCTCTCTGTCAACAGAAGCTTTGTCAACATTATCTGTCGACAAAGCCTCTGTCGACAAAAGCCTGTAGTCTAGATATACTCTATATGTCTTTAAGGTGCTACTAGACTATTCATTGTTTTTTTAAATATTTCCTAAACTTAACTTATAATTTCCTGATTTTCTTATATTAAATAAGATTTACTGAAACTTGAATGTAACATTTTTATACAATTCCAAAGTTATTAGAATGTATTCCCAGCAATCTGGCAAAGTTTAACAGCTTTTTATTTACATTTTTAAAGCATAAGAACATAAGAATGGCCTTACTGGGTCAGACCAAAGGTCCATCTAGCTCAGTATCCTGTCTTACAACTGTGGCAAATGACAGGTGCTCCTGAGGGAAAGAACAAAAGAGGTAATCATCAAGTGATCCCCTCTTTGTCACCCATTCTAGCACACAGAGGCTAGGGACACCATTCCTGCCCATCCTGGCTAATAGTCGTTGATAGACTTATCCTCCATAAATTTCTCTATGCAGACATCTATTTTATTTTCATAAATATGTAGTCTGAAACCAATAAAGGTTACAGAATCAGATTTGAGAAAAAATCCTAGAAGGTCATTCAGGACATGTCTACACTACAGAGAAGATCAAAGCTGCTGCAATCAATTTTCCGGGGTATGAATTAGTGGGTATAGTGAAGAATTCAAATTGAGAGGGCACCTCCGTCAATGCTGGTAGTCTGGATCAGGGAGGAGTAAGGGAAGTAGAAGGAAGAATGTACTCCCTTTGACTTTCTGCAATGTGGACAGCACCAAAATTTGATTTAAGGTACTTTGACACAGCTAAGAAATGAATGTAGTTGGAGTTGTGTATTTTAATTCAAATTATCCCCTAGTGTAGACCTAGCCTCAGTCCCAATCAATCTAGGATTATTTCCATTATACATTAATTTTTATGAAGTTTTCCAGATGGTCAATTAAAACATTTCCTTTCTTAATTTAATTTTATTAATATGAAGTGTCACATTATTAATTAATTCCTCTACATTTTTAGAGTTGATGAATTTTAGTTTCCTGATGACCTAGGTCATCTCCCACCTATATTGACCACTTATCCAAGCTACACATATGAAGCTTATTTTTTATGTTTGCGTCTCTCTAATCTTTTGTTGCCAATCTTGTAATTCACAATTTTAAAAAAATTGCCAGTGTTAGCTAGACACTGATGATGCGTAATATCCAGCTGCATTTATTTCTACATTTTAAAGTTCCACAAGTATTTACTTATCTGTAGTTCAGTTTCCCCTGGCATTTTTGAGACATCATTAATTTCAGCGGCCTCTTTATTTTTGTCTCAGTCCTGGAAAGTACTGAACACTCTAGTTCCAGACCCAGCCAATCAAATAGGTCAACTAATGTATGGAAAGTTAAGCACATGGTTAAGTGGTTTCCTGGATCTCTGCCAGACTGCTCAGTATTTTGCAGAATTCAGCCTTAGGATCAAATTCTGTTCCCAACTGACTTCATTTGTACAAGCTCAAACTCCTATTAATAGGTCAAATTTGTCCCATCTATTGAATATCTATGTTGAAGATTTTTGCAAGCTGTATATGTTTGGGTTTTTTTTCCCAATTGAGATTCATTTTGCTATTTCCTGACATATTTCTAATGTTTATAGATCAATTTCTATATCAGTACAATTTGTCCTCAGTAGTATTTGCAACACTGGATATACAACATCACTGGTGAATTTTATTAGTGTTCCAAAAGCCTGACAATGCAACTGCTAGTGCACAGGAAGACTGCTGTGTCTACCCAAAACTTCCCAAAGTCTATGGGCTCATGGAAAAGATCATTCATGAAGATGATAAATAAGTTCAGTCAATGTTGATATGTGTAGGATCCGCCTTAGATATCTTCCTCCCTTGATAGCCATCACACTTTCTCATTACCTTCACTTTCAATCACCTTCCAGCCTGAAATGAAACATATTACTGTTGTTATTATTATTACTACAATTATTTATTTGTATCACTGTAGTGGGTAGGGACTCTGGTCATGGACCAGAACCCCATTGTGATAAGAACTCTACAAACACAGAACAAAAAGCAGACCCATGCCCAAAGGAGCTTACAATTTGATTAAAAAGACAAGAGAATAGATGATAAACACAGACAGGGGAGTACAAGGAAAAATGAGGTCCTATTAATCATTGTGATAGGCAATGGTGTCAGTCTACTAACAGTCTAACCACTACCAAGATTTTTTTTTTGTGAGCATCACCACAATCGAGAGTTTTGAGAAGGTAAATGAAGGTGGCTTCTGAGGCAGGTTTGTAGAGGAGCACTTCCTAAGCATATGGATCAGCATGGAAGAAATCATGAAGGTGTTTGTTTGAAAATTTAAGAAGGCAAGCAGGTGCTATCAATGGGCTGATCAGAAGCTAGCACTGACAACAAGATAGCAAATAAGAGGTAATGGGCGGGATTAAAACCTTGAAAGTAAACACAAGAAGCTTATGTCTGAGATAGTAAAAAGAGCCAGTTAGGTGTTCAAAGAAGGAGGTAACTTGGGCAAAATGACAAGCTAGGAAAGTGCATTCTGAATGCATGTGAGTGGCTCAAGACTGCAATTGTCAATGCCAGAAAGTAGGATGTTGTAATAATCAGAGAACATGGATGCTTTCTTACCTAGAGCCACAATGAGTTAACTTTTTATAATTGGATGACAGTTTCAAATACATTCATCAAATTCAAATATGTAGATCTCCTGCTTCCTTCATCCACTACAGCACCAATCTTGTATTTCTAATGCATGCAAAACTTCTATTAAAAGAGTGCAATATTGGGCCCTATTTTTGTAATCCAGTCAGAGAATAATACAACTATTTGAAAATAATTAAGAGAGACACTGTGATCAATTGGTGTAAGGGTGAATGTCTAGAAGAAGTGCTGACCTCACAGAACCTTCTTCAATTTGTGGTGGTGTCTTACATAGTCATAATCACTGAATTCACCTGATTTCAGGGACTTCACTTAGCTAGCCCAGATAACAAGGGCTCACCTCCTTCTCCACAGAATAGTGGAACTGGGCAAATTCACTGAACACAGGAGAGTTTGCAAAGAGGATGGATGTTGTTGTGACTGTATGACACTATTTCTGAATTTCCTCACTCACACACCAGTGTGGTGAAGGGATGATCGATCCTTTATTGTTTACAAAGTATACTTCATTACTGCAAACACTTTCAATCTATTGAATAAATAAAATATTCAGGCAATTTGCAAATACATTTTAATGAGGCTCCAAATCTGTATCAGTGATTGTGCAAATAGTGCCTTAATCAGGGATTTTGATCCATTTAAAATAGTATTTGCATTAGGAAATTAACAAAAAAAAAGTTCACTGTGCCTGAACTGAAATAATTTTGCACTCTAATATCTTGAACATTGTTTCCTCTTTAAACAAATCAGCAGCTGCTTACATTTTATACTCTCGCTGCTTGTCAAGTTCATTTTACAGCACACAACTTTGTTGACAGGAAGAACAAAAATATTTGAGAAGGCAAAAAATGGTGAAAAATATTTCAAGGGTTTAAAGACAGAGGGCCTGATGTGGCTTAAGTTAAAGCCCAGGTGGGTATGGATGCATAGGATACATGTTTATGAGCATTATCATTGCGTCTAGGAGCCCTAATCATGGGCATTATGTTAGGGGTTGTGCAAACACACAACAAAAAGTGGTCCCTGCCCCTCGCAATAAACCTCACACTCTAAGTATAAAACAAGAAATAAATAGAAATATACAGATAAACAGATGGACTAACACAAGGAAAGAGTGAAAAATTATCCATCCACAACATAGGGAGTGGTCTTTGCACACCAGCAGCATTGTATATGGTCCGAATAGGAGAGGCAGACTCCACAGAGAGTGGATAGATGATATAGTAGATTGGTGCGGATATAGTCTACAGAAACTAAGCCACTCTGCACTGGACAGGGAAAGATGGAAGGAAATGGTTAGGGAGGCATCAGACACCAACGGGCATTGAGCCCATGGTTGTTGATGATGATGATAATGATGAGAATTGTATATGCCATTTGTTTGTTTTTTAGCAATCATGACAAAGAAGAGATGTGAGGAGGTATTTGAAGCAGGTTAATGAGGTAATTTTATGGATGTTTACGGAGATCTCCTCTGAATCACAAAGGGGAGCAATAGCTCAGAGTACTAGTTTTGGTCGAGTCTAGGATGTTTTCTGTCTGAATGCCCAGGCGTGCATTCTGTGGTGGGTCACTTTCCTCACCAAAGCCTAGCCATCTCTGAAAGGAGACAAAATCGGAACCGTTGCCCTACCTATCCTACTGTCAGAAAGGTATACGATCTATGTCAGTGGTCCCCAACGCGGTGCCTGCGAGCGCCATGGCGCCTGCCGGGCCATTTATGTGCGCCCGCCAACAATGTGGGCTGGCCCCGCCCCGGGCACATGGCACATGTGCTGTGCCGGCCCTGGGCACGTGGTGCATGGGCAGCCCCTGTCCCAGGGTCGCGGCACATGCCGGTGCTGGCTCTGGGTGCATGGGTGGCCCCTGCCTGGGGTCATGGCACTTGCCAGTGCCGGCACCGGGCGCACGGCGTGTGTGCGGCCCCGTCCCCAGGCACCTGGCAGCCCCAAAAGGTTGAGGACCACTGATCTATGTTCACAAAAAGGATCATGTATGGCCTCTATGCAGAGGGTTCTGACAGTCAGTCTCTTTCCTTGTGTGCCAATGTAGAGCTAGGAATGCTCAAGCCAAAATGGCAGAGTCCTGCAAAAAATATAATCTGACCAAAAAAATACACAGAAACAAAATAAATCAATAAAAAACCCTGGCTTCTAGTGTTAGACAACAGTTAATCAAAAACTTGCAGAATGAATACAAAGTCTGACACAAAGATCAACAGTGATTTGTAGGAATAATGCTTCAAGTGAAAGTGGCAAGAGTTTACTGCTAGCAAGTGCCTGACTGACATCTCTTGTGAATGAACCTGTCCACATAGCAAGTGCAATACAGCATAGACAGCAGCATTGCAAACTGGTCAAAAACATCTTCCCTTGCAATTTGCTTCTTTCCTGGCATTTGCCCTTGGCCTGTCTTGAAAGTACCTTGGATAGTAGTGAAAGGATAGCATGCAGTACTCTCAGTGCCTCGTCAGGACTGGACCTCTCTTACTATGGCCAAAAACAGAAGTGCCAAATTGTGTCAGCTGCCAACTAGGAAATAGTCTAGGATCCCTAACTTATTTCACATAGGCCAATGAATGTCTCTTAGATACCACAATTCATCTAAGCCACTTACGTGCCAGTGACTTCAAGATAAAGTGTTCTGTGTTGCATTACTAATCCTTCAAGCCATCCAACCACTCAATACATTTTCAAAATGGGAAATAAGAAACTGTCTAACCACCTTATACATTAATCCCCCCACCACACACAAAATAAAACAAAACATTAATAACTGTAGTGCTGACTTCTTCATCTCTAATCTGATATGAAATACATTTGAAGTTAATCCTTAATGGGAACATTATGAAATTCACAGTTTGACCCAAAAGGACAAGATTTTCTTCTACTAAATGCCCAGTACTAGATTGACTAATGTGCTGGTATTCGTAAGCCAGGTGCATTAGCTTGTTTGCATTGCTAACCTAAAAGCATTCACTACTCCATTAATACAACATAGGAAAACCTCACCTAAGGATAGTCAATATTTCATGACCAAATAATGAGCCTCCTATTTCTTTACTTCACTCTGTCAGTCACTCACTGACAGCTGCTAGTACATGCTGTTCCAATGGGACTCAGAATAAAAATGGTTTCATCAAAAACAGTTGTCAGAGAATTGGCTGTTACTCAGTGCTACAAAAACTATGTTGTCCACAGCAGTTCTTTCAAAGCAAAGTGCAACCTGCCACTTCTCCTTGCTTAAGGTTTTGAAGTGCTTGTTCATACTTTCATTGTAGGCTTCTGAAACATTTTAACAAATATCTCTCATGTCATCAGGAATGAAAGAAAAAAGCCTATTATTTTAACTATATATAATCAATGTCTTGCTTTAACAGTTTTTCAGTATAAGAAAAATGTATAGCTGAAATAGTAGACATATTAGCTGCAACATATATGCAATATATTTAAGACTTGATTCAGAAGGTACAATAAGTACATTCCTAATTTACATGCAACAGTAGTTTCATTGACTTCAGTGAAAATGGTCACATGCTTCAGGATCTTGCCAAATTGGGGCTTGAGAGGATCATGGACATTTCTGTTTTAACTCCATTAAAAGTATTGGACTTACACTTGAGATGAATTTGGCTCACATGGGCAAATCTTGTTCTCATTTCCCTTATTTCAGGGCAGAATCTAGACAGGTTATCTAATTAAAAATCTGGAGTAATTGCAGTGATGTCAATGACAAATTCCAGATTTCCAGTGATATAGATGACAGCATAGACAGCTCTGGCACTGTGACTTCAAAAGGACCGCCTGGGTACAGCAGAGGGGAGATTTTTACAATCAACATCTCCATACTATATCAGTAGATGTTTTCTGAGCTTTCGAAGCCTGTACTTCTGATAAACCAATAAAGCTGAAAACATGCATGAGAAGTGGATTTAAAGCTATTAATACGACTTCTCTTGAGGACGCTTTCGGCACAATTCTTTTCTCATTTTCCTTAGTAGGAATTTTGAGGAATTATTGCTTTCATCTGAGCTACACAAGATTTATGCCAGTTTAACATAAAGCATTTGGACCATAGATAACTATGAATACTTAGTAATTTATTATATATTCATTCAAAGGCACTAAATCACTACACTGTACACTACTTTAGTGCTATCAAAATATTATTAATGTGCAAAGCTTTGAATCGAATGTAGAAAATACTTAAAATATCCAGCAGATATGATACATGCTATACCACATTTGTGATTTCATGTTACATTACTACAAAACGAATGTACAGAAACTCTCTTTTTCTGCTGTCTGTTTGCTCTAATTGTGAGCAGCAAATTACCGAATCAAAACATTTTTCTAGGTTCAAGCAGTAAGACAGAGACAGTTATTGGCAGCTCTTTTTTGAATGTCCTAAAACATATCTGATTTTAGTGCCCCTGTCAAAGGTGACAGGTATAAAGTAGACAATGAATTATTCCAAGTGAATTAACAGATGGAAGAAATCCTCTGATTCTGACACCAGTTCAGAGCTTGTTAGCTAACATATCCTTCATTAGATGTCAGACTGTCACTGGATGTCAGATTGGATTTTTGAGCCTCACTACTCTCAGAATATGTTAAAGTAGCCAAGCAACACCTTTGATTGTATACATTAAAATCAACACTATCAATAATTGAGACAATTACCTAAGTTAGAATCTTAGGTGTTTAGCTGAGATTCTCTACAGCATTCCAAGTTACACAGTTCCAAGGGCATAATATAGATGTTTTGCATGTGACAGGCCCAGTTTGGCAGAGAAAACAGATTGTGGTACATTGAAAACAACTCTCCTTTCAGCTGTCCCCTCTTTTTGTCTTTCCTGCCAACATCCTCATTCCCAAATCAAATGAAATCAAATCAACCATTAGGATTTTTATACATGTTGAACTCAGTAGGGAAGGAATGCATGAAAATAACCTGCCATTCTTTCCATGCTAACTGTTGCTTGACCTGAGTTTTTGTTCTTTGGAGGCCTTTTTTTAAATTCTGAAGGTTTTGTGGAGAGAATGTGAATTTCTTCCTTGATCACTGAAAAGCCCAATTAAAATCCAGCATAGTGAATCTGATTCCATTTCTAATCCCCGTTCTGTTTGTGTAGAGGAAGCCTCTTTCTTTGCTTTCCTTTTGTTCAGGAGATGGGGTTAAAAAACATGAACGCCTTCATTGTGTACTTTGGTATCAAGCATGTAGTGATCAGAGAGGTTCTACTTTTAGAGCCAATTTTCAACACAATTTTAGGTCCTCCCGCTCCACTGGATCCCTGAAACTATGACACAGGACCTGACCTATCTTTGGCCCTTCCTCTGGGCTGCTCCCTCCTATACAATGTGGCTGCGTCTAGATTGGCATGATTTTCTGGAAATGCTTTTAATGGAAAAGTTTTCCGTTAAAAGCATTTTCGGAACAGAGCGTCTAGGTTGGCATGGACGCTTCTCCACAAAAGCACTTTTTGCGGAAAAGCGTCCATGCCAATCTAGACACGCTTTTCCGCAAAAAGGCCCCGATCGCCATTTTTGCGATCGGGGCTTTTTTGCGGAAAACAAATCTGAGCTGTCTACACTGGCCCTTTTGTGCAAAAGCTTTGCTCAAAAGGGACTTTTGCCTGAACGGGAGCAGAATAGTATTTCCGCAAGAAGAACTGATTTCTTACAGTAGGAAGTCAGTGCTTTTGCGGAAATTCAAGTGGACAGTGTAGACAGCTGGCAAGTTTTTCCAGAAAAGAGGCTGATTTTCCGGAAAAACTGGCCAGTCTAGACACAGCTTGTCTGTCCGAGGCTCAATTTGGCTGCCATTTGATTAGTCTCTTTTTCACCGTGTCCTCACAATTTCAGGCTAATTCAAATATCTCTCTGGTGTGTCACGGGTGGTTCTCCCTACTCAATGGACTTTCCAAGGAGTGGGGGATCGTATTGCAGCTCAAACTGCTGCTATAAGAGAACTTTCTGTGAGGAATAGCTTATTTCCTCTGACATTGGCCTGAACTGTTGAACCTTCTTTTTCCCTTACTGCTTCTTTCCTTGGGAGCATGAGGGACAGATCATTTCCAGACCAGTCCTCCTCCAGCTTTTCCCCAGCCTTGGCCTTAGTGAAGGGTTTTTTTTTAATTCCATCATAGCGCTTTCCTCACATCAAGTGTGTATCTACACAGCAAAGTTAGTTGTTCTGAAATAATTATGCAAGAATCTACACAGCAATTCCATTATTCTGAAATTATTTCAAAATAACAGATGGCTTATTCCATCTTCTGTAAACCTCATTCTATGAAGAATAATGCCTATTCCAAAATAGCTATTTTGAAATAAGGCGTGTGTAGACACTCCACTTCTGCTATTTCGAAATAGCCCCTCACCAGGGCCATTCTAAGTTATTCCTACTAGGGCTCTAAATTGTCTACATTAGGGGACCCTACCTCAGACTAATTTTGAGGCTTCCCTACAGTGTAGACAAGATATTTCAAAATAAGTTATTTCAGAATAAGTATTCCGGAATAGCTTATTTCGAAATAACTGTACTTCTAGTGTCCCGTTAATCTGATAGCTGATTAAGTAACTTCTCTGTCCTTAGGAAGATGGTAGACTGGACTGCCTAATTCTGTATGTCATTGCTCCATGACAGGGAAAACTTCCTTCATCCTATGATACTGATTTAGGAGGATCATGACACTTCTGTCAGCCAACAGCCATAGAAGTGAATTAGGCCCAGTAAGTACAGTGTCTCTACATGGGAAGTTAGTATATTTTGTATAGAAGTGGTCTATGCTGAGACTGTTTCCAGCATAGCTAAGTCAGATAAGGTATGAGTATTTTTCCACCACATCCTCTGGCTGACATAACAATGCTGACAGAACTTAGTAGTATATGCCTGGCCTTACATATTAACCTCTAGCCATACCAGAGAATGTTAGTCCACAATATGAGTGTCCACATGGGCAATTAGTGAGGAGTTATTAATGTGCTGTAAATTCACAGCCTAGCTTGCTGTACACTAACATCCCTAAGGGTGCATCTACACAGCACAGTTATTTCAAAATAACAATGCGAGTGTCTACAGAGCAATTCCGTTATTTCAAAATAATTTCAAAATAACAGATGGCTTATTCCAACTTCTGTAAACCTCATTCCATGAGGAATAATACCTCTTCCAAAATAGCTATTTCAAAATAGCTCCTCCCCAAGGCCATCCAAACTAAATACTCTCCAGTGCCTCCTGGGGTTCTAAATAGAGATAGCACATCCACATTAAGGAAGCCTGCCTTGGACTAATTTTGAGGCTTCCCTGTAGTGTAGATGTGCTATTTTGAAATAAGCTATTTTGAAGTATTTCTCCAGGAATAGTTTACTTTGAAATAAGTGTGCAGTGTAGACATACCCTGAGTAGACAAGCCCTTAGTTTGTGAGCAAATTTTGTACTGTTAAGTGGGCTATGATTATGGATGTCAAATAACACTGGAGATAAGCTAGAAATATTTCCTGGGCCCTGCCATTACTCATTTCTTATCTAACACATTTACTGGAAACTGTGGTACCTTTTCTTAAAATAAAGACAAAAAAGACTAAATAATTAAAATACTGTTTGTTTAAGAGAGTGTTCTGTTTCCACAGAACCCTAATGTGTTATGTCATTTCAGGGCTGCTGTTCGTTATAGCAAAAAATGGGTCTTCAAAATGTGATAGTTAAGAAAGCAGTGTATAGTACAGTGCCCTAAATTTTGCATGTACTTTGACCTGAAAGACACAAACCAATTTTGTTATCGAAATGTCAAGTATCATAGTCCTTGTTATCTCTTTCAAGCATGAAGTTAATAGTAAAGATTTTTTTTTTAAAAAATTCTCTCTCATAAACTCATTAGCTTTTTCTCTGTTACTTGACAGTTTTATTGTTCTAATGCTATCATGAGAGGTCAAATTCACAGACAAAATGTTTTCTTAGCTAACTAGAAACAGTCTCATGGAGGGCTTTGAACATCAGGACAAAGACCTTGAATCAGATTTTGTTTTCAGTTGGAAATTGCATTAAGACAATGCATTAACTCCAATATTTGTTAGTAAACAATTTTTGTACCAGTTTCACCTCCCCCAGGGGTATATGAATTGCAACAATAATTAGTAAAAGAAGTCACAACTGCTTGGCTCACCATGGTCAGATCTGTCTATGATAGGAAGCTGAATATTCTTCTGGCCATTTGAAGATGGAAGTGGCTTTTTGTTTGCTTTGTTTTATTTTCTTTGCTTTTGCTATTTGAGCATACAGTGGCACTGAGGCAAGCCCAGTGATCCCACACCTTCAAACAATTAAATCTGTCACCAGACTTTCCTTATAGTGAGTGACGTTAGAGGAGGAGAGAAGTGCAAGCCCTTGCCTTATCCTACCAGAATCACGTCATTCTCATATCTCCTCAGCTTTAGCCACCTTCTCTTCATCTAGAAGCTGATATCAGACAAACAGAGGAGAAGCTGGGATATGTCATTTGCTTCTGACCTACCAGATAAATGTAACTGCACTGAAGGCAGCAGAGTTCAGGTGGAAAATCTAGTGTATCACTGTAGAGTTAAAACATACACACAAGAGGGCTGAAGTAAGGTTGCTTGTGCAGCCTTAATTATAGAATTTTTAAAATGTGAAATACTTGACTTTGTAATACAAATACTTTTTATTTAATGTATGGTTTGGAGAGGGGAGTTTGGTAAATTATTTCAAGATAGATTAGTTCCAATTTTTCAAATGGCTTTTTAGTCCAAAGAAAAAGTGATACTACATTCAAAATAATTTAATCTTTCTTGAGTATTCAGTATGTATTAGATCAGACCCTTTGCCTATTAATCTACTCTGTGATACTCGGGTTGTGCAATGCAGGCTTAAATTTTAGTTTAAGGATGTGCATAGCCCTTGAAAGTCATAAACATGCCTTCACAGCTCCTTGACATATTCCCTCCTTCAAAGTAGGAAAATTGATGGACAAAAGGGTGAAGGTTAGGTTACTCCAGTTGTGACCTGTAACAGCTAGCTTATTGTAGAACCACCTGAAGGATGCTTTAAACTGTGTCAGAAACAAATACTTGCACAGAGTGGTCTCGGGATCAGGGAGTCACAAAAGTGTCTATGAAGTTACCGTCATACCATTGTCATCTCTACCATTCAACTGTACCAAGCATTGCTCTGATATAGCCAGGGATCAACCCTGTTAGTCATAACAAGAAATCATATAATATAGGTTGACCTCTCTAGTTTATAACTTTCTGGTCGAGAAACGGCGAGGAGTCCTGAGGCACCTTATAGACTAACTGAAGTGCTGGAGCATAAGCTTTCATGGGCAAAGACCCACTTTGTCAGATGCATGTAGTGGACATTTCCAGAGGCAGGTATAAATATGCAGGCTAGAATCAGGCTAGAGATGACGAGGTGAATCCAATCAGGGAGGATGAGGCCCACTTCTAGTAGCTGATCTGGAGGTGTGAATAACAAGAGAGGAGAAGCTGCTTTTGTAGTTAGCTAGCCATTCACAGTCTTTGTTTAATCCTGAGCTGATTGTGTCAAACTTGAAGATGAATGGTAGGCCTGCTATGCTTACCTGCATGCCTCGAGCTTCCATCCCGGACACACCACACGATCCATTGTTTACAGCCAAGCACTAAGGTATAACCACATATGCTCCAACCCCTCAGACAGAGACCTACACCTATGAGATCTTCAACAAGCAGTGGGCCTCATCCTCCCACAGGACTCCTCGCCGCTTTTGCAGATTCAGACTAACATGGCTACCTCTCTGAAACTGGTCCGGAAACATCCATCATCCAGAATTATTTTAGTTAGGTGGGTGTCCAATTTCCATGGGTATCGCCAATGTTAACATAGTCCCATAACATGTGTGTATATCCACCAGTCCTAGCTCTCAGTGCTCTGTGCTGTAATTTAGCTCTAATTTACCCCTAAATGTCCTCTAACAGCCCAGTAAACAGTGGAAGTGTTGGTAATTCTGCT
The DNA here is from genome assembly GCF_049634645.1 of Pelodiscus sinensis. NCBI lineage: Eukaryota > Metazoa > Chordata > Testudines > Trionychidae > Pelodiscus > Pelodiscus sinensis. The sequence continues at coordinate 259,893,268 of NC_134711.1, forward strand.
AAACAACATTGACCTCCTGTGGCCCGGAAAATTCTCTGGTTCAGAACTGGTCAGGTTCCATGGGTGCTGGACTAGAAAGTTTGAACTTGTACTTACAAACTATCGATCTGTAATTCTTAAAGTTCAGTGAAGTTCCCTCTCTAATGGGTTACTAAAAACACACAATAACAGAACAACTTGGCTATTTTAATTTTGTTCTCTAGAAATATTATAAAGACTTCATGCATTGTGGGCTAATAGCCTGTAGAGGATTTCAATTTATAGATACAGGGGAATATTAAATTCATTGGAGTTCAAGCCAAGTAATTTTGTTTCCCTTTGTTTTATAATCCTTCACATGTAAACATGCAAATATATTTTTTCTGAAAGTTTATGAAGAAAAAAACTTAGGACAGAAATCACTTCCAGGTTGAGTCTAAGTATATTAAATGTTACTGTTTGAGGTTAAATGCAATATCATCTCAACATGTACAGATATTCATAACTGGAAAGCAGAGGCCATTATCTGTCTTTCTAATCTTTGAATAAATTGCTATAGTTTATGTGCTATAACCTTTCAAAGGGTTGATTCTATCTATTTCTTGTAAGTTTAGAATTATCTAGCCAAGTTAAGAATCCTCTGCTAATAGAAGCATATATCCTGAAATACTGAACCTTGATCTTGAACTTTAATAGACGGAAAACAGTAAAAACCAAAAGTATTAAAATGAGAAAGCAGATCAAGATAAATTATGGTACTCTGGATGTCAGCATGTATTACTAATATATAATCTCATTTGTTTATCTCATATATATTTGCAGCTGTTCCATTCTGCATTTTAAAAGGATAAACCTTTAATTCTCCAAAACCAACCATAAGTATAAAAAAACCCATGCTCTTCAAATCTCCAGATTTTAAAAGTTTTATAATTTCCCTTACTGACTTTCTGGTTTTGTATAGGGTCATCCTGTCGGATAGCTTAAATTCAAGAATCTTTAAGAGCTAGAATTCTCCAGTTAAAGAGTCCTATGGTTCAGTATTTCTTGGGTCTCAAATTCTTCATGTGTTCTACCTGTTCTGCATGGATCACCACTGAGACGTAGTCATTAAGATGACTATGAAGTTGTTAGGCAACACTATTATTTTGATCTGGTAGCAGCTCATACCCACTTTGTGCAGGTATAAAAGGCTATACAAAGTGCACTGGGAAGGAAGGCCACCTTGTGCTGTGCACAATCACCTTGTTCACCTGAGCAGACTGGCAAAAATATGTCCCTTAATGAGTTTCTGGGCCTATATGCACTGTGCCATCATTTGGACTATAGAAATGTGAACAGCATGACTTAAAAAGCATTGTTTGGGTACTGTGTACAGATGTGGTCTCCTCACCTCAGAAAAGATATTTTAGCATTGGAAAGTGTTCAGAAAAGGGCAACTAAAATTATCAGAGGTTTGGAACGGGGTCCCATATGAGGAGAGGCTAAAGCAATTGGGACTTTTCAGTTTGGAAAAGAGGAGACTGAGGGGGGATATGATAGAGGTATATAAAATCATGAGTGGTGTGGAGAGGGTGAATAAAGAAAAGTTCTTCATTAGTTCCCATACTATAAGGACTAGAGGACACCAAATGAAATTAATGGGTAGCAGGTTTAAAACTAATAAGCGAAAGTTCTTCTTCACACAGCGTATAGTCAACCTGTGGAACTCATTGCCAGAGGAGGCTGTGAAGGCTAGAACTATAACAGAGTTTAAAGAGAAGCTAGATAAATTCATGGGGGTTAGGTCCATAAAAGGCTATTAGCCAGGGAGTAGGAATGGTGTCCCTGGCCTCTGTTTGTCAGAGGCTAGAGATGGATAGCACGAGACAAATCACTTGATCATTGTCTTCGGTCCACCCCCTCCGGGGCACCTGGCGCTGGCCACTGTTGGCAAACAGGCTACTGGGCTAGATGGACCTTTAGTCTGACCCAGTACGGCCATTCTTATGTTCTTATGTTCTTTCACATCTCCATGTAGACAAAAACTAAAAAGTTACTACTTTAAATGAATATAATCCCCTTCAAACAGGGCTACATTCATATGTAGTAGAACCTTTTTATTATGTGCCTGAAGTGTCTACATGGAGAACTTACAGCACAACATTTTGGTGTGAATTCTCATTCACACACTCCTAGTCCAAACAGTTGGCTTGTGCAGCCACACTCTCTGTCCTTGCTCAGTTCCTGAAAGGGCTCAATGAACAGATATAAAATAATTAAAGAAGTATATTTAGATCATAATTTCAGTAGTTTAATATTCTTAATTTGCCTCACCAGTTGGTTAGAACTGTGTCATAGAAGTAAAACCTAGAATTTGTGAATTTATAACAAAATAGCCTCTATTATTTTCATGCAATTTAGCAACATGGTATTATTGTTGATTAGTTCTGGAATGATGAACCAAAGATGTACATGGGGAAGTTATGCGGCAGACTTGTTTTAAAAACTAGAATTAAACTCCATTTATTTTCACAGGAAGCACTCTACAACAACCTGCTGAAAACTTGTGTTTAGTTGTTTTGCCATGCAACTTTTATTCTGTAAATAATTCTGTTCTATTTCTATAAACAATGAACAATCCAGAAATCATCAACAGTTTGATCTGGAATATTAATCTACAATATATTTTAGAGAGTTTGTCTGTTTGTCTGTTTGATCAAGAACTCCTCTTAAATGGTAATAGCTAAGACCACCACATTTGGTATACAGCTTCCTCTTATCATAACTTAAAGCAGTGAAAGTGTTTGGTTATGCCAGGAAAACAGAATATGCCTGAAATGGGATTGCTTCTCATAAAACCAAACAGAAAAGAGACAGAATCACCAAATCAAATACAGTCCTCAAAATTAATATAGGTGAGTGAATGTCGAGAGACTGAACAAAGATGAAACAGCAAAATAGGATGAACCTGTAATTGAATTGCTTCTCAATAAACTTTAGAAAAAAGAGATAAAATGGAGAAATTTGAAGTAGTGCTTTTTTTTTGACACAGACAAATCAATGTTTAAGGTTTGAAAATGAGAAGAGACTGTTTTTGAAAACCAAACTGACTATAGTCCTTTTTTGTTAAAAGAGAGAGAATGATAAGCATGTATAGGTATAAGTTACAAAAATTCACTTTATGGATTTCCCATTTTTAAAAATTACTTACAAAATTAAATGGAAAAAAATTTAGAATTGCTTTATTTAAGAAATCTGAAATAAGAATTAACTTAATAAAATTAATATTGCATTTTTAAAAAATTCAGTTATTTAAATAAATCATACACATTTTTCTTTAATTAAAAAAAAAATAGTTAAGGACCTAAGCAAAATTTGGTAAATATGCTAGTTTTAAATGCTTTTCATCCAGCAAAGCACTTTTAAATTTTCACACAAGAGGGGTACCATATTATTATAAATGACAGTTTTTAATCTAAAATAATATACACTTTACTTCAGCCTTCCCAAGATCCCATCATTTGCATAGGTTCACTTATAGCATCCTGACTTATTAGAAGAAAACTGGCTTCTCTTCCTGCCGGAAAAATAAATGCCAGAGATTACCAATCATTATATCATCCTAAACTAAAAAGAGGCAAAATAACTTTTGCTAGGGCCCATAGGAAGTCAGTGGCAGTCATAATTAGTTCTCAAACTCTTAGCCCCAGTGTCCTTTCCACTGAAACCCACAGCAAACTACCCTGTTCCTTAAAATGAGTAAATTAATCCAGAGGTGGGGAACCTCAGGCCCAGTGACTGGATGCAGCCTCTGGCTTGCCTGGATATGGCCCCTGAGGCTCAGGGATCTTCCCTGCATTGGAGAGCCCTCGCTAGTGCTCCAGCCCCTCTGCTACCCATCCACAGGGCTGGATCATGCAGCATCTACTAGCCTGGGCCCCCTAGGCTCTGGAGTGTGAGGGGAATATGAGGAACATCTTTTCCCTTCTCAGTCAGGGGCTTCTCACTTTGCTTCTCATTTGTGTGCATCCCCCAATTGATTTTTCTTTGGGTCAGCAACCCCCAACCGCAAAAAGATTCCCCACCCCTTCATCTCAAATATTTATAATTTTGTCTAATAAGGCCCCACTCTTGCATATTGCAATGCAGAGGAAAGAGAAGACTAAGGAGATCATTGTGATTGCACAAGAAAGCTTTTTAGCTATCTAATAACCAAAAGAGATACACCCACACAAAATGGAAGGAAGACCAAAGAAGTATACATAGGTATAGTTAGGGTTACCAAGTGGCTTCAAAAAAATACTGGACAGACTTGATCTCAGATGGGAGGGGGGGGGGGGACACCGGCCGGGAGGGGAGTAGGGATGGCTGAGAGGATGTGTGTGTGTGTGGGGGGGGGGGGGATGTGGGCTGGTGGGAAGCAGGGTTGGCGGGGAGGAGGGGACAGGGGCAGTGAGGCTGGCCGGGGAAGATTGGGAGGGGGACCAGCTGGTGGGAAGCAGGTCTGGACGGGAGGGGATTGGAAGGATCAGAGATGGCTAGGGGAGATTGGGAGGAGGGGAGCAGGGAGAATTGGCCAGCGGGAAGCAGGGCTGGTTGGGGCGAGCAAGTCTGGCCGAGGGAGACTGGGAAGAGGAGTGGGGGAGAACTGGCTGGCGGGAATCAGGGCTGGCCGGGAGAGGGTCAGGGGGAGTGGGTCTGGCTGAGGCAGGGAGAGCGGGGGGAGAGAATTGGCCAGCGGGGAGTGGGACTGACCCAGGTTCATGCAGATCCCAGGGCACTGCCTGTCCCGCACATGGTCCCGGCAAAGCACGAGCAAGTCCAGCCCCGAAGATTCCCTCCTGCCCCGCCTCCTTCCCCCCGCCCCGTGTAGTTGCATAGTGCCTGGCTGGTAGATATGCTCATGCAGCATGAGCGTGTCTACCAGGAAGGCAATTCACAACTAGGCACTGATACTCCTAATAATAATAAACTTACCTAATTAGAAAATACTGGACATTTTATATGTCCGGTATTTTCTTAATTTTTTTCCCGGGGCAGAACCCTCAAATACCGGACTGTCCAGTTCAAAATTGGACACCTGGCAACCCTAGGTATAGTACAAAAGGGTGGGGTCCTGGGTAGAAGAGGCAAAAATCCCTTAGCACCACTTGTATCTCATGTGCCTCCTCCTCCCAGCCCTCAGACCTGTATGGAGTGGCATTCTGATGCACAGTGGACCAGGGCCAGCCACCACCACTCCCACTGTCTGTGGGCCTGATAGTACCACTATACTGAGCACTGTACTCAGCTGAAATACTGTGTCCAAGTTCAGTCATTAATGTATAGAAAATATATAGAGAAACTGAAAAAAAATCCAGAGTCAAGCAACAAAGTTGATCAATGGGATGGAATGCAACCCACACGAGCAATGGCTGAAGGAACTGGGCATGTTTAAGTTTGAAAAGGAGGAAATTAAGGTAAGGTATGATGACAGTCTTCTAATGCTTGAAGGGCTGCCATTAGTACAGATGTAGAAAAGTTGTTCTTTTTTTGGCTTGGAGGGCAGGACAAGAGGCAATGGGTTCAAAATGTAGCACATCAAATTTAGACTAAATCTCAGGAAAAATGTCCTAATTATAAGAACAGGAGGGCAATGGAACACACTGCCTTGAGAGGTTATGGAAGCTTCTTCACTGGAGTTTTTCAAAAGGAGGGGGATCGCCATCTGTCCTGGATGGTTTAGACACAACAAATCCTATTTCTCAGCAGGTGGTTAAACTAGCTGACCCCTCAAGTTCCTTCTAACCCCATGATTCTATCAGTTTACATTCATGCTTATGAAACATATTTACTTTTAAGCCTATGAAATATCCCGTTGACTTCAAAGGGCTACTACTGCATTTAAGATCAAGCACATATGTTTGCAAGTTCTGATAATTAATCATCCATGGAATGAGTAATGCTCTTTCACTCCTCATCCTTTCAGGCATTGCAGCTGAATGTGGTGAGAATTCTCTTTTTGAAAGGAAGAGGAGGGGGTATTTTTTTAAGGACTCCATTGCCTTTTAGTTATGAGGGAAGGAAAGGACATCTCACCTGAGTGGAGTCGAGAGGAGAAATGGAAGTGTTTGGATCAGGTGAGAATTCTGACCCATCATGCACAATAGGAGGTAATATTTGTACTCTATGCTCACCAAATTGAAACCTCCACCAAAGAGGAAACGATGAACCCACCCTTCCATCCAAGGGTTCAGAGTATGACTGTTTATTGTTGTTATTGTTCTGGGCACCATGCTAGTCTCCCAACCCTACTATTTGTTTATGGAAAGTAATTCTTCCCTCATTTCCAGACTGGCCAAGATGAGGTGGGGTTTTAAAACTTTCCCCACAGCTGTTCAGGGACACAGAGAAGTAGGTATGGAGGCTATGTCAAGATGCCACAAGATGGTAAGCATGGGAAGAGAATAGTGAGGACACTCATTACAGAGAGTACAGACTCAGAGAAAGAGGGATGGAATATGGGGAAAGTATATCTTAAGGAAACTAGGGGAGCCATAGTGTCTCAACAAACAGGGACTGTCAATTCTAAGCACTTATTCAGGGGAAGACAGTCCTTGATAAACCAGAACAGTAGCAAATACAATATTCAGTACTTTAATATCTGGGTGCTTAGATTTAGGTTCCTAAATCCACATTAAGAAGGCTACTTTACAAGTTATTTAAGTACTTACCTCTGGACTGGGGAGCCTACTTTTTAAATTGTTGTTTATAGTTGTGTCCTCGGAACAGCTGCATGCTTAATATTGAGTCTATTAAAGCTTTTAAAGTGTAATCTATTTCTCACTAAGGCAGAGAGTTCTTCTGCTAAAGTCTTGTAGTTAAAACTGTATCACTCCTTAGAATGCAGATCTGCAGCCTCTGCAGCAAAATTGCAGAAAAGCAGGATTTTTGTATTCATTTGTTTTCAGTTCTTGAGATAATAGAGATTCCCCCCGAATGCAGATAAATGAATATTTTATCATTTTGCATAGTAAATAAAATCAGCTACATTTCTAGAATTGTGTAACATTTATCTTTGTAGCTTTCTCTTATCTCCCAGTGAAATATAAACCATTTTGCAAAGGGCAATATCTCTTTCCATTGCCAATTGTGTGGATGGAAAAAGCAGTCGTATTACTGCCCCTTTTTTCATATACTACAGATAAAAGGCTTTTGTCATAGACAAAAAGGGCTGAGAGTCCAGGAGCTGGAATCTTCACTTACCTCATGTGTTGTAAGCAATAAAATCATATGACATGCGGTAACACTCTAAAAAATCTGAATTGAACATTTTCTGCACCTATCCTTAATGGGATTATACATGGTGGAATACACTGGAGATTCAGATATCAGGAATAAATTGCTCATGGCCAGGTCCTGTCTAGGTAAAGCATCAATTTAAGGAAGTAACTTTCAAAAATGATTTAGTTTCATTGGTCCAAACCCATAATATAAGCAAATTTAAACTGTCTTAAGCATTAATATTGATTTAGCTTATATTGGTAACTTCCCAACACAAGTAGCCTTTTTAATGAAGACAAAGCCGTCATTTAAAGTGAAATGTGCTGAATATAACAAGAGGCTTTATCCTAGTGTTTGCAATATGTAAACTCTGGGCCGGGAACATCAGATCGCACAAATTGGAATGTAGAAAAACTTATAAGAAAGAACTCCAGAAAATAATTACATCAGAACCCCATTTATCTAATTCTAATTGGATCTGGGGACAGGTAGGATAATCAAAAAAAATTAAAGAATCTAGAGAATGGGAAAGTATGAAGTTGCAGAGCTAGCTAGTGGCCACAGGAGGGATCACCCACTTCTTGACCTATGTGCACTGGTTACTTGGGGTATGTCTACACTACCCCGCTAGTTCGAATTAGCGGGGTAATGTATGCATACCGAACGTGCAAATGAAGCCCGGGATTTGAATTTCCCGGGCTTCATTTGCATAAGCCGGCCGGCGCCATTTTTAAATGCCGGCTTGTTCGAACCCCGGCATGGGCTAGATAGTTCGAACTACCAAGCCATTCCGAACTATCTGTTCCACGAGGCGTACAGACAGTTTGGAATGGCTTGCTAGTTCGAACTATCTAGCCCGTGCCGCGTGTAGCCGCGCGGCACCGGGTTCGAACAAGCCGGCATTTAAAAATGGCGCCGGCCGGCTTATGCAAATGAAGCCCGGGAAATTCAAATCCCGGGCTTCATTTGCACGTTCGGTATGCATACATTACCCTCCTAGTTCGAACTAGGAGGGTAGTGTAGACATACCCTTGGTTAATAGAGTCAGATAAGCGAGGGTCTGGTAAATGGGGTTTTATTTCACTTAACATTTCTAGCTACATATACCTAACATTCTCCTACATATACCTAGCACTCATACAGAATATTTTAGCAAAAGGTAAGCATCATCGTTGCCACATTACAATTGGAGAAACTGAGGCACATCTCTCCAGCACAAAGTCCAACAGCAAGAGTAGGGCAACAACAAATACAACTCAGGCAGCTGCAGCAAACTTCCAGCCGTTACACATGTTGCTGCTAGACAGTGCTGGACCAACCATAGTTGCCTCCCAGGCAGCGGGAGCACGGTACATGCGCAGCCCGGCCCTGGGCATGTGGCGCATGCACAGCTCCGATCCTGGGTGCGCAGCGCCCCTTACCACTTCAATCAGGCACCCCCCATAGGTTAGTGCCCCAGGCAGCTGCCAGGTTAGCCCCCCCCCTTAATCCGACCCTGCTGTTAGATATAGCAATCACCCACACCCAACAAATAACACCTCTTGATTCTCAGGTGGAAGAGAGTAAAAAAACAGGCAGATTAGTTGGCATCTCTTTTTTCCCTATGTACCTTTTCTTTGGACACAATATTAAACAGCCTGGCTGTGTCCAGACTCAGGGTTTTTTTCGAAAAAAGTAGCCTTTTTTCAAAAAAACATCACCTACATCTAGACTGCAGCCGCGTTCTTTCGAAATTAAATTGAAAGAACGCGGCTTTTCTTTCGACGGCGGTAAACCTCATTTCACGAGGAAGAACGCCTTCTTTCGAAAGTGCTCTTTCGAAAAAAGGTGTTCTTGAATGCCAACAGGGCTTTTTAGAAAGAGAGCATCCAGACTCACTCGCTGCTTTTTTTCGAAAAAGCGGCTTGCTTTTTCGAAAGTACTGCTTGCAGTCTAGACGCTCTTTTTCGAAAGAGGCTTTTTTGAAAGATACTTTCGAAAGAGGCTTGCAGTCTAGACATAGCCCCTGTGTGTTGGGAAGCCAATGGTACAACTTGCATTGGCATAGTCAGCTCCCCTCTGCTCTGCTATCTCAGACTGTCTGCATTCAAAGGAAGCTTGGTCTCTAGTCATCAGGGCTGTGTCTAGACTGCAGGGCTTTCAAAAGAGGCTTGCAGTCTAGATGTAGCCCAGGTTATACTGACTATTGGGAGTAATTTAGTTGTTAAACAGTAATTTTAAACCAAGATATTTCTAGGAAAGAATTGCCAATGGTCTCGTTTTTAAATTATTTGAAAATATTTGATCAAATGCAATTGACCTATCAAATCCCCAAACCAAGAAGTGTGAAGGTCAAATTTTAACTTTTGACTTTGGAGCTGCTAGCATGCTTCTGTGCTACAGTCCCCTCATACAGATTGTTATTTTTCATTTGCAATTCAAGATCCCTCTCTTTTGGAATTTCTGCTACACAAGGTGAAAATCAAATGGAGACCTTTGTGATAGTTTTAAATGCTGACAGTAGAAAAATGAGTGATAATAATCTAGGCTACACAAAATTCCACACATTTATATTTATGAAGACCACATGAAGGTGGTTTATCAGGGTCTGAACTAAGGGCCCAGCATTGAGCCAACACATGCTGCTTCTATTGATAGAATTTGTTGTGATTCTGGGTCCCGCAGGCACACTGGAGTCTGTGTCTCTGGTTTAATAGAAGCATTGTGATGTTTCTGGTAGGCAAGTCTTTGTATAGTATGAATATCTAGAGACCACTGATGGACATAAAGATCGATCTTTATGAACTTGAGCTGCAAAATATGAATATTTGGTTGCCAAGCTCAGGGCCTAGCCATCTTGCATGTGTGCTAGCAACAGCTCTTCGGGATTTAAAACAGAATATCACATACAAATTCCAGAGTGAGTCTCCAAAATAATTTTATTCAATATAAGGGTTAAAGTGTGGGCTTATTCTATTGATAGCAAGCCCAGTTCAATGCAGTTTCTACTAAGAAAGGAATCAAAAGGAAGTGCTTGCTGGGATTTTGATCATCTGCTCGTCAGCTTTAAACACTTCTGCATATTTGAACCCCCAAAACTTGTCTAAATTTCCTCTAACCTCTCTGGAAGTCCACATCTCTTTCTAGTCCCAAAAATTGTTGATTCAAAAGGTGTAAGTTTTCACAGAAAAAAATGTTTTAGGGAAGAAAGTATTTGTCAGGTCTCCTAGGCTATATCTACACTGCATCTCGATTTTAGGATACTGGAGTATCCCGAAATAGCAATCCTGCATCTTCACAGCAAACCCATTATTTTGGGCTCACTATTCTGACGTTTCTGTAAATCTCATTCTATGGGGAGTAAGGGAAATTTTGAAACAGTGCTTTATTTTGCAATATTATATTTAGAATAAAATAGAGCTTTATTTGCGTAGCTCAAATTGAGTATCTTATTTTGAGTTACAGTGCAGTGTAGACTCACCCATACAATGCTGAAGAGTTCAAGTTATTAGTTTTAGGAGATTGCTTAACATTGCTTGTGACCCCAGGAATTCATATAATAAAAAATGAATGTCACTGCAATTTCTGCAAAAAAAACCTGAGAAAAAAAATGTATGGATTGAGATTACTGTCGGCAGAAGCCTAAGGATTTCTAAAAAAAAATGTAATTTTCCATTTCTTAATGTAGAGAAACAAAATAAAATAATTATATGTATGTATGAATTGTTACTCTTCCTGTATATTCTCTACTCAAGGTCTATAAAACCATGACTAGTGAGGAAAAAGTGAATAAGGAAAAGCTGTTTTCTTGTTCCCACAGTACAGGGGCGGGCAATAATTTTTGCCCGGGGGCCACTTCAAAAATTTTTGAAGTAGCCCCAGGCAACCCTGGAAGAGGTGGGGCCTAATCAGGAAGGGGTGGGCCTAAATAGGAAGGGGTGAGGCTACTCCACCCCAAGACCATGATTGGTCTGGGGGTGGGGGAGCCCCTTTACCCTCCCCTTCACACTAAGCACCCATGCCCTGGATGAGGCTTGGCATGCTCCCCCACCCCCAGGCCAATTAGGGCTTGGAGGCAGTGGAGTGCAAGAAGCCTCTTCCTGCTCTGCGAGAAGCGCATGGAACTTTGAAGTGTCGTGGGATCTTTGCAGGGCCAGGGCAGGGCAAAGGAAGTTTCATGTAGCTCCTTCACCCCCAGGACCTGATTGGCCTGGGGGCAGGGGAACACACGAAGCCTCCTCTGCTCTTCCCCACCCTGCGAGCAGTGCGTGGTGCTTCAAAATGCCACATGCTCTTGGCAGCGTGGGAGGAGGCTTCAGGAGCTCCTCCGCCCCTAGGCCCTAATTTGCTTGGGGGTGGGGAAGCAGCAGAGCCTCTGCAGGCTGGATCTTGCCCGTGGAGGCCCTTTTGCCCACCCCTACCATAATATAAGAACTAGGGGTCACCAAATGAAATTAATAGGTAGCAGGTTTAAAACAAAAGGAAGTTTTTCTTCAGCCATTCCACAGTCAACCTGTGGAACTCCTTGCCAGAGGATGTTGTGAAGACTAGGACTTTAACAGGGTTCAAAAAAAAGCTAGATAAATTCATGTGGGTTAGGTCCATCAATGGCTATTTATTTGGAAATGGATGACAGGAGAGGGATCACATGATGATTACCTGTTTTTTTCACTCTCTCTGGGGCATCTGGCATTGGCTACTGTTGACAGACAGGATACTGGGTTTGATGGACCTTTGAGCTATCCCTCAATGGCCGTTCTTATTTTTCTTATGGAGTAGCAGAGGCAGCACAGGTCTTGGTTGCACAACAGGAAAACTGAGTTTCACTACAAAGGAGATATCTGTCTTAAGTTTCACCTGGCATTAGAAAGTAAAACATCATTTGAATGATCTGAATGAAATTGGGACATAAATAAAGACTAGTTAATTGAAGTTCAATCTTGATAAAATTAAGTTAATGCTGGAAGAATAGGGAAGTAGTAATAAATCAGATATCTACAACATTTATTTTATTTTATTTATTTTTACACTGTGGTTATTGCACTAATTATTATTAGGTGTGCATCTAATGTGTTCTGCATATTTTAATGCAAAATAAGGTGACTACAGGCATTTGCTTTTTCTCAGCAATATTCAATTTCCAAAAGCTTGACGGACAGGTTAGATTTTCTAATCTCTCTAATGTTTTCTTCACTAATGTTTTGTAACTAATTAACACAGCACCACAAAAAATATTAACAATTTTTTTTCAAAAAGGACTAGTAGTTTTTGGTGCTTCAATCTTAATTAAGGACACTTAAAGATTTTCAGTGAGTGCCTCCTTCCTGGAAACATAGTTCTAGTCTTCTTTAAGAAAGTAAACAACATTCTCTCTCTGTCCCCACCTCAGTCACCTTAATAAAAACAGGTAATTGAGATTCCTTGTTCCAGAAAGAAGACTTGCTATTGTAGGATCTTTAAATCAAACAGTTGGGCCCCTAGTTCAGTCTATTACTGAGGACATACAATTAACTTTATGTTTGTTTAAATGTTTAATTGAAGGTAATGGGACTTAAGCATGAGATTAAGTGCTTTCTGAAACTCAGCTGATGTAAGATGTTATTGAAGTGATATTTACAGCATAAGTAAAGGATATGTTTAGAAAAGGACAATTTAATAAACAAGAGTCAATATAAATGTTTGAAAGGTAAATTGTGTCAGACAAATTAAATTACTCTTAATGTAATATCTAAAAGTCTGTTTAAACAAAAACAAATACATTTAATATAACTCAATCTTCAGAAAACTTGTTTACAGTTTCATACAGTGGAATTTGTAATAGAAGCTGTCTAAATAGTATCAGACAATAATTGTTGGTGAATGAGGAATTGGTTAATTGGAAAATAAAAGATACTAAACTGAACTAAACTAAACTAAAGTTATGTACCCTTCTTGTTAGTGAGGAATGAAGTGCCACAACGTGCTAAATGAGAACTAGTACTTTTAGTTGGGCTGATGTATTATGTTATTATTATTTTATTATTAAATACTCAAAAGTGTTACTTGGAGAGAGAGAAAAAAGAACCAATGTATACTGGAAAACTCAGTATTTAAAATTTTGGTTAAATAAACAGTAGGAGTGGGGAACCTAAGGCTTGCTTGGGTCTGAGGCTCGAGGCTCATGCTGGTGTTCCAGCCCCCTTTCCCGCTGTTCCCCCTGCAGGGCTGCAGCACACAAAATCTACTAGTCTGGGCCCAACTGATTTTTCTGTGGGTCAGAGGCTCCTGTTCCAAAACAGGTTCTCCACCCCAAATATACAACATTAACACACAAAGATGTTGACTTCATCAAGAAAGATGCAAGCTACAATACATTTGAAGGAGTTTATATGTGGGTGAATGAGTGAGTCTGTCCGCCTGTTTGTTCAAGAACTCCTCCTAAACAGTAAGAGCTAAAACCACCAAATTTGGTATGCAGCTTCCTTTTATCATAACTTAAAGCAAGGTCTATATTTGATTGTGCTAGGTCAATGGGATGTGCCTGGAATGTGATTGTTTTTCATAACCTGGAAAGGGAGGATTCTGCTAGCAGGGACAGGGGGGCAGCAAGGAGCCAGAAATAAGGACTGAGACAGCTATAATCCCATTGGGACAGCAGGGAACAGGGGTGGAGGTAAAGTTCTCGTACTTGAACTGGGCATGGTTGGTCAACCCCTCAGCTGGAGCCTAAGCCACTCCCCTTCACACATGCCCCCTCAGACCCAGCTCCAGACTGCAGGAGGTGGGGAAACAAGGCCCCAGCACCGGTGAGCCTGAGCCAGTATGGTGCAACACCCAAGCCTGTGCGTGGTCACCCAGGCTTCCAACCCTGAAGCTCAGGTGGCTGGAAAGTGCAGTTGCTCCCCCAGTCCCAGGGATCTGGTGGTCAAGTACTGCAGCCCTCACTGCCCTAGCCAGCTCTGGGGAACCAACACCCCATTTCCCTGGCCAGTCCTACTGATCCACTACTCCATCAGTGCAGCCCCCACTACTCCATCCAGGCCCATGCATCTAGCTCCAAGGCAGCACAGCCCCTGCCTCCCTGTTCAGCCTCAGAAAACCGCTGCTATAGCAGCATGGTCTCTGTTGTGATGATACCTTAAGGTAGTAGCAGAAACATTCCCTTGCAAACTAGGCATCTCTGAGATGAATTCTGTCTTCCAGATTCAGAATTCTTCCTGAAACTTCCTTTGAGACAACACAGCTCTGCAACACATATAGGCCTGCCCCTTAATGGCACAGTGAACTCCAGGATGTTTAGAAGGGTAGCTGAGTTAGTCTGGGGGTAGCTGAGTTAGTCTGTTCAGGATAAACTTAAAAACAACAAATAGTCTGGTAGCACTTTAAAGACTAATAATACATGTAGATATTATCATGAGTTTTCATGGGCACAACCCGCTTCTTCAAATGACCGGAGTGTTGGATGTCCAGGACCAAAAATATGTTAGTCCTTTAAAATATGTTCTCACGCTATTAACTTTGCTTCCACCTTAATGCAAACATGACTGTTGACACTGGATCCACATAATATACTATGAACTAATCTCCCATCAAAAGAGTGAGCTATATCTCATGACATGTTGCATTAGTAGGAAATGATGGCTGCAATCCAGAATTCAAGTTGAGATTTAATGCCATCAGATTTTACATTAACTGCACCAGTAATATACAGAGTGACATATGACTTAAATATGACAGACATTGTGAGGATAATCTAATGAATCTGGAGACTGAAAAGCAACTGGAGCTCTATACTGACTTCTGTAGCACTATTGCCATGGTTAACTTAAAAGAGAGTTCTATTATATCACAAGAGCTCCCTCTATTGGTGTTAATGCTACTGTACTTGCTATCTGGAACACATTCTGAGTAATGAAGAAAGATGCCCCCACATGGTGAGCATCTGCTCACTACTCCTTAATGCTGGAAGGTGGTAGCCTAAAGATGGTGCCTAAGAATATGTGCTAATGGGGTGAGCGGGGAACAGGTATTAGCAATTTAGCTCTGTGTAGAGTTTGTCCTTTATCTTTTCCTCTCCTCCCCTATCAAGAGTTGTCTTCTAGAACATCTTTATTAAGGCTCTGATCCTGCAAGCCATTCTGCACTGACAGATGCTATTGACTTCTGTGAGGCTCCACGGGAATCCACTTGCATCCAGCAGCATCTAGCAGTATCTTTTTTTTTTTTGTGACAGCACTTCTCACAAAAATATTTTGTTTTTTTTGTTTCTATTATACTGTGAGTACATTTGGCAGCATGAAATATTTAAGTGGCAGTTTCTCTCTCTTTAGATAGCTTCAGAGGGGTATCCAAGTTAGTCTGTAACAGGAAAAACTTAAAAAACAACAAACAGTCTCGTATCACTGTAAAGATTAACGAAACACTGCTACTCGCTGTCTTTTTTTATTCCTCCTCTTCAATTTTTTCCTTCTCTCCTCCTTCTTCCTTCCCTTATTTATTCTTGGATCTGGACTTCGAACACTACAGTCATCTGAAGAAGTGAGTGGTTCCCACGAAAGCTCATGATACCATCTACATGTTTTGTTAGTCTTTAAAGTGTAACTAGTCTATTTATTGTTTTTTTAAGTTTCTCCTTAGATAGTTATTTGATTCCAGGGCGCTACAGTGAGAATTCTTACTGTACCATTTTTGTTTGTTGTCTTGTGTAGGAAAGGATGGAAAATGTATCCACAGAATATGAGGAATTGATGAGCTAGCTGAGGAGCAAGAGGACTGAGCTACAGGGATGGGAGATACCCTTTAGAATGACGCTTCATGAGGGACATAATCATCAATGATGGATGCAGGTGCCTTGATGCAAACTCTAATAGCTCTTGGCTTGGCTGAATATATATATTAGAGTGCATCTATCTGTAAGTCTGTCTGCAAATCCATGAACTCCTTGAAATGGTGAGATCCAGGGTCATCAAATTTGGCATGATGCTTCCTCTTCTCCTAACTTAAACCAAGGTCAGTACTTGGTTATGCCAGGACAACTGGAAGAACCAAGAAAAAGACAGTTATCCATTACATGTAAAGCAGTGGTGGGGAACCTTTTGGGTTGGGGGCCACAATATGAGAGCCATTCTGCAATGTGTCCACTGGGGCAGCTGTACCACCACGGAAGTGGCCAGCAGGGCTGGGGATCTGCCATCTTGACTGCTAGCACATGGGTAAGTAGCTCCCCTGCTCCAAACCCTTCCCCCGCCCCCACCGCTTGAGGAGGGGAGAGGAAAGGCCCCTGGCAGCTGGGGTTGGGGCTGGGGAGAACAGAACAAGCCCCTGGTGGGCTGGGGTAGACCTAGAGGGAGAGAACAGGCCCCTGGTGGACGGGGGAGACACCCCTGCCCTGAGTTCCTCCCCAGCCGTCACTCTTGCACCTCTCTGCTCCCAACGTCCTGCACCCCCAGGCTCCACTGGGTAAGTCTGCTTCTGTTTTTATGTTTTAAAATAAAATAAAAAGTTGGTATATTTTTCATTTACTACAAGAGGAATGAGAATATACTCTTACATATAGAAACCCAGAACTATTTTTAAGTAGGAATAAGGGATCTTCCGGAAAAGGGCTTATTTTCTGGAGAATCGCGTCTAGACTGGTGCTTTTCTCCGGCAAAAACCCCGAGCCGGAAAAAAGCGGCAGCCATGTAAATGCAAATGCCGCGGGGGATATTTAAATCCCCCGCGGATTTGCAATTCCGAAGTGTCTCATTAGCATCCCTTTTCCGGAAAGGGATGCCAATGTAGACACAGCCTTTTAGTTTATCTTTATTGTACCTTATATTATTTACCCTGAGATTAATTAGGTGTTAGATTTTAATTTAGGGACAGCTGGAACTGTGACTTCCTAGCATGGTTCCATAATATCAGCCTTTTAATTTCCCCTCATTCATATGGAGCTTCAGGGGAGGAATAGCAAGGGGAAGTATGACTCTTCCCACTCCCCCCACACACACCATACACACACCAGAAATGGAAATCAGATTTACTCTAAAAAAATTCAAATGCCTCATTACTTTTTCTCTTTCCTCACACTCTATACAACTCCCCACCTCCACACTCCCCCTCAGCAATTCAGCAGAGTGATCACATCTCAGGCTACGTCTAGACTGCAGGGCTTTTCCAGGATACCAAAGATATTCTGGAAAACAATGCTATGTCTAAAGAATTCATCCTTTTTTTTCGGAAATTTTTTTGAAAAAGTAGACTCACTCTTTCACCATCACCTCATTTTACGAGGAAGAAAGGATGTGTCAAAAGAGTAGATTTTTCCAAAATTTGGCACCATGTAGATGCGCAAAATTTTAGAAAAGCCACTTTTGACACAAAAGCAGAAAAAGATACGCAAATTGTGGTTCACAATTTGCATATCTTTTTCCAACTTACCTTTTTAGACTGGACGTAGCCACAGGAAATGTCTGCCTCTCACTCCTAAAAAATAGGAATCTCTTTCTGTTTTGTTGAATTTTTGTCCAAGCACTGAATTACATAACAGTCTGTGGTAACTGGAGATATGATAGCATCATGTAAATGCAGTCTGACGTATGCTACAGGAGACAAAGGACTACAAAGCAGATCACACTTAAGCCAAAAGAACATACAATAAATGAGACAGACAAAACGGATTTCTGGAGTCTCGTCGCATCTCTGGCTCTGTCAAAGCTAAGCATCCTATTTCAGTGACTCCTTGCTCTGTGGCTGGGAGTTCTTTTCTCCCTTCCCAATAGATTAGGACAAGGAAGTGAAATTTCAAAGATATTTCCTGTCTTGGACAGATATTTTTTCTCTCGACACATGGGGAGACATATGGTGCATTTTTAGATAAGGTGCAGGCTGAAAAAAGAAGCTGTTCCATTGGCCAAGTAGTAGAAGTGAGGAAAATGGTAGTGTTTTATCAGAAAGAATAGTACTTGGGTAGAGGAAGGTGAGATGTTTTTGGGATCATTCAGAGAAATGAGAAGTTCTCTCATTGCCCACCCTATAACATTGGGGTCCTTAACACTACATTGTGAAGGCTTAGAGTTTTGACATCAGCAAAGAATCTAGAGAATCTAGAAGCACAGAGTTCTCACCGTGGCTACTGCAAGCTTTGTTTCTCTTGCAGGGTGACCTCAACAACTTTCTAGTCTCAAGTCTATCCAAATCTTTCTACTCTAAGTTCTAAACTACCAAACACTCAGTTTTTCCCACTCTGATTTGTCATTCCCAAAGAAGTGAAAACTGACCCCAGTGATCAACAATTTTGGTGCACAGTGTTCGTACATCACAGCTAGTTAATGTAAATACCTGGCTTGGGAGGGGCCCCTTTGGGTGAAGTGTACTTGAAATTGCATTGTCAGTCTTGAGCACATTACTTTATAAATACATAGATTTACAAACACTGTCTGCGTACATATCTCAAAATGTCCATTAGAAGCTTGTCAGAACATGCCAAGCTTTCATAATAGACCTTCCTTAGCATATTTTTATACAGAACAAAATATTTACCCACCAGCAGATTAAGCAGCTTATTCTTTCTTCTCTCAGTGTATCTGGACCCTGATTATCACATCAGGGATAAGACATTAAACTCTGTGGATATGTCTACACAATATACAAAATAAATTGGGCTTGCTATTCCAACATCCCTGTAGGAATAGCGATTTATTTCAAAATAAGTGCTGTGTAGACAGCACCAAATTTCAAATTTCAAAATAACATTGAAATAAGATATACAATTTGCGTACCTCAAATTAAGTATTTTATTTTGACCTTTGGGGCAGCATAGACGCACCTGTGGGTAGAAGGGTAGAAAGAAATAGGGAAGGGGCACATCAGCAGGAAGAGTGGAATCCCGGAGCAGTAGTGGAGATAGGAAGAAAACATAGTAGGACTTAGGTTCGGAAGAGAGGCAAAGGAAAGACAGTTGCACCTGAGAGACGAGAAACCCAGGTAGGTTAGTTTGTTGGTTAGTTGGTTTTGTCTCCAAATATATCTTGTTGCTCTATGTAAAATATTGGCATGTATTTGCTGTAGGTCTAATCCTCATTATTGTAGTATTTAAGTACTGCAAACTCCCACACACACCCTCACACAAAAAAAACCAAAAATTGCCCCAAACTCTAAATTCTAACTAAAAAACATTGTGGTTAAGAAACAAAGTATGCACGAGTTAGGGAATATCATTTTAAGATGACCCAGGGTCATGTTTATCTTTCTGCTAGGGAAATAAAGGATGAAAATGAATAAAATTATTAACACGGGGAAGCTGAAATGTCCCTTGAAATCTACCTACCCTTTTCATAAGCCAAAGGTCATTTTCATGGCAGAGAGCTTCAACAGCAATTTTGTCTCAGTCCCAAGATCTCAAAGGGCCTGGTTAATGCAGCTGCTTCAGGAGGCTGAATAGGACTAGGAAGCATGTCCTTCATGGATGTGAATTGTCCAGAGATTTTAGCAGCAAGCTTTTAACAGGCATTTTGTCACTACTTAGCATGTACAAATGATATTTTCTATGGTTTATATCCTGACTAGTTCTGAATGGATTTTTATTGCGACATCGAAAGGCTGTCTTTGTTCTCAGACATATCCCTCTGCCAATTTCAAAGTTCAGCTCCAAACCTCCGAGGTGTTAGACAGAAGAAATGCTCAAAGCAATGAAAAAGTATGAATGCTATTTTCTCCTTCATGTGTTTCTTGAGTATGACTTCTTTTTAACTAGAATACAAAACATGAACCTAAGGCAGAGACCAAACATGGAAAATTTCAGTCCTAAGGGGGCTAGAGATTGGAAATGTTATAAGCAGTTCAACACATGGTTAAAATTGAAAGTGTGAGGTAGTCTTAATGACAGTTGTTACTAGTATCCAAGGAAGAACTGTAATTCAGTTCTTTCTTAATAAAAACTAATGAAAGAGTTCAGATGGCAAACTATGACTACATGTTTACATTTTCATTGCAACAAGACAAGCTTGTTAATCATAATCAGGGCTTGACAAACAAGAGCCGGAAGAGCCGGCTCCCAGCGATCTGCTCATGCGCAGAACGCCAAACCGCGCAGCTGGTGAGCGGGGCTCACTGCGGCTCAGTGAGCCCTGATCATAGTTTTGCATCATTTTCATTCTAACATTATGAAAATACTTTAGGATGTCACAGTACAATACACCAAAATCTTATCCTATCATTGGGTGTTTGGTCCTGCTACAAGGGCAGGAGACTGTACTTCATGATCTTCCAGTTCTAGTACTCTATGATTCTATGAATCACATTGATAAAACCTCATCTATTGACAATGTAGTGTTATACTATAACATTCTGCAGTTTCTGTGGCATCTTATAGACTAACAGATTTATTGGAGCATAAGCTTTCGTGGGCAAAGAACCACTTCATCAGGTGCATCTGATGAAGTGGGTCTTTGCCCATGAAAGCTTATGCTCCAATAAATTTGTTAGTCTATAAAGTGCTATAGGACTTCTCATTGTTTATGCAGATTCAGACTAACACAGCTACCCCTCTGATACTATTCTGCATTTGAATAGCTTGTTTACTTCCTGAAAAATAGACTTTCAGCATGCAGTCACTCTAATATTCTGGAATTGAAAGACTCCTATGACCTAACAATAATCATAATTACAATATTGTCAGCAAAAATAGGACTTAATCATTATGCAACAACATTTCTTCAAAGAACTGTGAAATTATCGAAGGATTCTGTGGAAATTTAATGTTATTTACTTAAATTTAATCAGTTTAGTAATCTTCTAAATTTAATTTTAATAGAATAATATGATTTAATTTTTCCTAATCATATTTCTCAGCATTATTCTGAGAAATATTAGATATATTTGTGCATCAAAATGGAGGGATCACGTATGCCCCAACTACAGTTGTAATCTATGGAGTGAACAAAGCATATATAATGCAAATATATACAGGAAGAATTGTGTAACTAATACATTCATTGTCTCCTTAGAATAACATCCTCTTCCTTTCTAATACATTTCACACAGGAATTCTATTTATAATGCACTGAACTACTTCCCACACTAAAAGCACTGTGCTGTTTTCCTAAGGACTACCACAACATGGGTTGCCAAGTGCTCTGTGTTCTAAAGTAGGCCTTAAAATGTCCTCTGATGTTATCTGAAGTGTTTACATTATTTCAGTCTATCTCAGAACAACACCATTTCCCTTACTCCTTATCCCTCCAGTTTTTTTCATACTTTTGAGATTATTGCTCAAAAGTGTAGGTGAAACAGCAGCAAATACTCTCTGTTCTGTTGGAGAAACATGCTGTCAAATAAACATATTTTAAGATAGAGAATGAGTTCCTTAATTAGCTGAGCTTTCAAAGCGAGCTTTCAAGATAAATACTTCTCATTCTATGCTTGTAGCCTCACTAATGTCAAAGGAACCACATTTAAGAGTAAAGTGAAAAAGATTTTTTCCACAGGACATACCCAGGGCTGTAACACATGTTTACTATATAGCCTTTCAAAGAAGGTTCAGCTGATCATTATTTTAATTGATTAAAATATTGCTCTAGTAAAAAAACCATAGGATTTAATTGGTTTCTAATTATATGCAGCTCCTATTATAACTAAATAACAAACACACCCATCTTTTCCAGATAGAGTTCTACACATATGCATATTTTAGGTGTTAATTCACCATTTGTTTGATATTTTTACTATCTTCTTCCCTTTGAGAATTCTTAAAGAAAGGTAAACCAGGGTACACCTAGTCTGTGGCTCTATTTCGGGATACCGGAAGTATCCTGAAATAACAATGCCACATCTTTAAACACTCCCTCTATTTTCTGAAATAGAAGGCTTGCTATTCTGGAGTCCCTGTAACCCTCATTCCACAAGGGTTAAGGGATTTGTCTAAACATCCCAAATTTCAAAATAAGCTCCTTTGACCTAGACTTGGAATAAGCTACACAATTTGCCGTATCTCACAGAATTTATTCTCACAGAAGGTGCTGTCTAGACACATACTATGTATCCTCCAAAATCAACTTTATACTTTAAAATCATAATCCATCAATAATGTAGGTTTGCAGTATGCACATTTGCTCAGTAAGATGGAGTCAGAAAATAACTCAGTACCGATGCAATGGCATACAGTGCAAGAAAAATGTAAACCTTCAGCCATCTTTAAAGTTTTTCTAATGTGTTTTGGAATTCATATTGAAGCTTGAATAGTAAGACAGAGTTGAGGCTTTTCTATACATAATAAATGTTATCTGGAATTCTGTCTTTCCCTAGACAAAGAGGCAAGATTCTAAAGGCAATAATCTACTCTTACTCATTCTGAGAAGTATTTTTTACCTATGAAAGGCTCATTGACTTCAGTAGAACCAATTGTAGGAGTAAGCACCTACCAACAGGAATTATATTCACTATCTTGCTTGAATGTGGCATTTCATATGACTGAATACTATCAAGAATATTATTTTCCTTTATTCGGTTCTTCGTCATCTTTTATCATTCTCCCCCATTCAAAATACATTTTTGCAACTATAATATACTCTTAAGTATAAGATAGATCATGGCAATAGCAATAGGTACAATACCTTTCAATGTAATTTTATTACTTGTCTTAGACTGTCAATTCTTTGGTTCAGTGCCGTTTTGTGTTCTCTATGTGTACAGAACCTAACATAATGGGTGGCCTTATCAGTGTGCTTTGTGCAATGGCATTACCTTGTCCCCACCCCAAGAAAACCCTTGCCACCAACCAATGTCTTTTGCGCAATTTACATATGTTATGAAAATACTGATATGCTTAGTACCTGAAGCAATTTATTTTCTCTGATAAAAACTCAATACTGTTTGGTTTTAAAACTGAAGATTGGAGCTTCTGGGTTAAGCCAAACTCCCCAAAACTTTGAAGTATTCAGTACAGATGCATATATTCTGTCTTGATCGTCTATGTTATCCAAATGGTTATGGTAATTTACTTTGTGCTTCTTTGTTGAAGCCATTAAGGAAACACCAAACAAAATGTTTACTTAAAATAGTCAAGTTTTGCCTTTTAACTCTTAATTTATCAAAACCAGTTGGAGTTTGGTTTATATTTGTGACATTAGACTCCCATATTGACAGTGTCACAGATATAACACCTCTTTAAAGCCAGCTGGCTGCTTTAAGCAGTCTGAGAAATGCCAACTGCTGTTCCAAATTATGACCCAAATTCTACCCTCAGTGATACTCCAGCAACCCTACTGAAATTAAACAATCATATTGTCTATTAGATCTATCCACAATTGCAGCACTAGTCTAAATATAATTTGAGGGAAAAATCTTCCTTTGATTGTGCATATTACTCTTAGCCTTTGCTGTGTCTTCAACAACTTTTTTTTCATGTTTCACAGTGTTACATTGCTATTCTTCACTGCCAACATAATTATTTCTTGACATTTACCATATTGGACGTAAGGTAAAATGATCCTATGCAATTCCAGTGTTAGGGTCCTGCTCCCATAGCAGTGAATCCCCACAGGGACACAGAGAGACAGTTCCCATATTTAAGGGATATTAATGATAATGTGCAAGCAATATGTGGAAGATTAAGCTAAGAGTATTTTGCACAGCTACTTGCTAGTAATAAATACATTATACATCATATTAAATTGTTATCCAATTATTTTTCTTTTTGTTTAGATTATAATCTCCCATTGTTTGTACCTGCAACTAAGAAAAATATGGTTGGAATAGTTTTAGTTATACTTTTAGTCAAATAACATTTGTGAATGATCATTTAAGACATTTTAACTTAACATACACTTGTTTTAATTTTTTTTCACATATATAGGCAAACTCAGTATGTTTTCTTGGCAGGAAATTCTTATTTCTACTGTACTTTCATACAGACATATGCACTTCAGCATAGCCTTGCTTCCCTTACTTTCTTTGATGATTAGCTGGAGAAATATTTGTTCAGCAGTATGTATTCCTCACAGAATTAGATTTTAATGCAGTGAGTAGTCTAATGGCCAAAGGCATTGATTACTTTTAGGGAATAACTAACATGGACTATCAGATACCTTATTCTGGAGGAAGAAACGTATTAAAATTTACCATTTGAAACACCATGAAATCATGTACTGGACAAGCTTTTACAGAGTGTGTTTAAAATTGGGATATTTGTTTTTTTCTAATAAAATAAGAACTAAACTGAACCTTTAGAAAAACCTCTGAATGTGTTTGTCAGCCAGTGGCTCTAGCACAGGAGGGGGCAATAAAATACCAGAGGTCTACCAGGGTTATCCCATGGTTGGCCTTTGCCACTACATTTACCTGCACCTCTGCAGGCCCAGATGATTGCAGCTTCCATTGGCCAGGAATGGTGACCTGTGCCCAATAGAAACGTTGATTCTCTATACATGCAGAGGCACAGGTAAATACAACAGTGTTGGGTGCTGCCAGGATCTAACCCTGGCAGATCAGATCAGGCCCACGAGCTGGTATTTGCCCACCCTGTTGTAGCAAAATTCCACTTTGGGTATTCACTTTGGGATAAAGCATGTGGTCACCTATAGCATGATCAAGGGAAAGACCATGGGGGAGAGGCTGCAGTAGGGCAGAGTATCAGCAACTTCCCCTATACTAGGACACCAGCAGGTCTCCAGGACAGACCCAAATGTGGCTGATGCTGGCTGGGGTCTAGCCTTGCTAATTGTGGCTGGGAAAAGCCTCCAGCTATCACAGCCTCTCAACATCTTCACACAGCCGGGCTTCAACTGAACCTCTTCTGGAAATTAAAGTTGTTTCCCTCCCCCCACACCCAAATGAGCCATCCCACCACTCACCCTCCTTTGGGCTGCATGTGTTCTCCTGGCAGGGCTGTGTGCGTTATCAGCAAGTGTCATGGGAATTATGCACTTTGCAGGATTCAGCTCACAGTACAAAGAGGAGGTGGGTTGGAGGACAAGGTTTTGAGCACCGTGGAGCCTGAGGAGGACATGGTACACTCAGAACAGCCTATTATTAGAACAGGTACATTCAGGTGCTGCATGTTCCGATCATCTAGATATCACTAATTGTACCTGGTCTGAAGGTGTTTTGCTTTGTCTGGTCAATTCAACCATTCCAGCTGCTGCTAGGTAGTCCATTCAGGTTGCCCCATGGAGCATGCACTAAAGGCACTCGGGGAGTAGCTACCTGGGGAACAGTGATTTGCTGCTGCTGCTGCAGAGCCCAGGAGACATCCCCTCTATTTCTCAGGGCTTCTGGCAAGGAGGCTTCAGTCATTGGTTTGCATAGAGTCTTTAAGGGAAGATGGGCCTTCATGATTTGTTGGGATTTTGAAAACAGACCCTATGGGATTTGTCATTTTGTAAGCACATCACTAGCTATGTTCATTTCATAAAGTGCTTTGTTAATATGGTATGTTAATGTCATTGACGTAATTGATTCATCACACCTTTTACTATATTTTCCCCGCGCGATGCCAGCTATTTCTGCTAGAAGTTAATATTTTACATATTTCCTCATTTCTTTGAATTCACTAGGCCTGATTTTACTGAGGGTACGTCTAGACTGCAGGCTTCTTTCAGAAGAAGCTTTTTCAGTAGAGATCTTCTGAAAACACTTCTTCCGAAAGAGAGTGTCCACACTGACAAAACGCATAAAAAAAGCTATCTGCTTTTTCATAAAATAGCATTCACACTGAATGGATGCTATCTCGCATTTAAGCTGTGATTGCTATGGATGGAGTGGCCACCAGGGCACTGGTGCTTTTTCCTGAAGGCCTTTTCTTTAGAAAAAACTCCCTCTTCCATGTCCACACATGCCTTTTTCCGAAAGAGCTCTTCTTCATAGAATGAGATTTACCAATGTTGGAAAAAACCCTGCACTCTTCTGATTTTCTTTGAAAGAATACAATAGCAGTGTGCACATAAATGAAGTTTTTTCAGAAAAACAGCCATTTTTCCAAAAAAAATCTACAGTCTAGACATACCATCAGTGTGAAAATTACAAGAAAAATTTACCCATAGGCTGTGTCTAGACTGGACAGTTTTTCCAGAAAATTAGCCGCTTTTCCGGAAAAACTTGCCAGCTGTCTACACTTGCGGCTTGAATTTCCGCAAAAGCACTGACTTCCTACTGTAAGAAATCAGTGCTTCTTGTGGAAATACTATGCTGCTCCTGTTCAGGAAAAAGTCCTTTTGCGTAAAACTTTTGTGCAAAAGGGCCAGTGTCGACAGCTCAGATTTGTTTTCTGCAAAAAAGCCCCGATCGTGAAAATGGCGATCGGGGCTTTTTTGCAGAAAAGCGCATCTAGATTGGCACGGACGCTTTTCTGCAAAAAGTGCTTTTGTGGAAAAGCATCCATGCCAATCTAGACGCTCTTTTCCGAAAATGCTTTTAACTGAAAACTTTTCCGTTAAAAGCATTTCTGGAAAATCATGTCAGTCTAGACGTAGCCTTACATTAATTCCTACACAGTTATAAGAGTGTGTCTATCGAAGAAGAACCTACTCACAAAGCCTTTGTAAAGGTGATCTTACCTCTATCTTTTCTTTTTAATTTTTTCAGTTTTGTCTCAGCATGTTACTATCTAACCTCTTTGCCTCAGCAAGAGAATTTTGCTTGTGGTTTGGTAATGTGTGAACAGGGCCATCTATAGGATTTATGGTGCCCTATGCAGAGGTGGGAGGAACAGAAGAGCAACTACTATATGGGATAGATGCTGCGCTCAGGACTGTGGGGGAAATAACATGGCATGGAAGCATTGGCGCAGGAACTGCTCAGGCTGCAGCACCCCCACATTTTTGTGGGTTCCTAGCTGACACCATTCCTGCAGCCAGAGTCCTGACTGTTGCATGGGGTTCTGTTGCTGGCCCCATGCTCAGGTCGCCAGCTGCCACCCAAGTCTCTGAGTCCATGCCCAAGATCTCCAGCCGCTATGTGGGGCTCCATCACCAGATATCCACTTCTTGCCCCGGATCTGCCTTGAGCCTCAGTCCATTGCCCTGTTGGGGTCCCTCCCTCCTAGAGACATGACTCTGTTCCTGAGCCCAGTGAGGTGGAGCAGATGAACAGTGACGGGGAAAAGTCAGGAGACAGAGCTGAGTCTGGCTGCCAGAGCCAGCACTGCCTGCCGCTTGCTGTCACATCCTTCAGTTGTGGTCCTCGACAAATGCAGCTATGTATTTCGTGTATGCCTAAGGATGGCACTATGTGTGAGCTTCCTGCCACACCAGAATGCTTGCTTCATCAGCAAACTTCTCTATAAGCTCTCCCAGCACTGACCTAACTTAGCAATAGGAATTTGCTGATGAATAAGGCCAGAGGTATCCCAAAATAGCTACCCTACATCTACCCAAGCTGCCTCTTATTTCAAAATATTTTTTTCAAAATTACAGGTGCTCTATTTCACTATCCCGGTAAACCTAATTGCCCAAGGGATAAGAAATAGCGCATTATTTTGAAATTTGGTGCTGTGTAAATGTGCCAAATTTCAAAATAATCTATTTTGAAATTTATTTGAAATAAGATACGCAATTTGTATAGCGCAAATGTGTCTGTGTGTCTGTCCTTCCATCTGTGAGTCCATTTGTTCAAGAACTCCTTCTACAAGGTAAAGAGCTAGGACCGCCAAATTTGGTATGCATTTTCCTCTTACCATAACTAAAGAAAGATTAGGGTATGGTTGTGCCAGGATGTACAAAGAATTTGGTTGTCATAAAATGGAAAGGGAGGGGTCTGGTAGGAGGGTGTGTCTGTTTGTCTATGTGCCTGTCTCCTAGCATGGGGACATGCACCACTCCCCTATCTATGCCTGGTGCAGGTGCAGCTGAAGCTGCAATGAAGAAGTTACTCACCTTCGTGCAGTAATGATGGTTCTTCAAGGTGTGTCCCCGTCTGGTGTTGGGCTCGCCCCAGAGCTGCGAATCGGAGGCTTCCCAAAACTGTGTTTGGACGGACCACGTGTGTGCAAGCACTCGAGGCCGTTCGCACCTTTCCTCTCCAAGCGCAGTCTGGCCTCTGCCTCAGTGCCTCTCACCTCCTCATCTGAAACAAGAGAAACAGATGAGATTCCGTAGTGGGGAGGAGGGTGGGTCGTGAAGCACCTATGGGGACGCACCTCGAAGAACCATCGCTTCTGCACGAAGGTGAGTAACTTCTTCTTCTTCAGGTAGTCTCCGTGGGTGCTCCACTTCTGGTGACTCCGGAGCAGTGGTCCAAGCTAAGGTTGCCCTACGGAATCTGTGTTACAGCAGCGTTGGAGTACTGCCGAGGCTACAGCAGAGTCTGAGTTGGAGTGTTGTAGAATTGCATGTTTCATGAAAGTGACATTTGATGACCAAGTAGCTGCCTGGCAGATGTCACGCATAGGGACTTCTTTCAGGAAGGCCATCGAGGTAGCCACTGCATGGGTGGAATGTGCTCTAGGTTTGATGGGAGGGACTCGTTACACAGATTATAACAGATGGTAATGCAAGCGACAATCAACTTCGAAATGCGCTGCGCAGAGAGTGGACAACCTCTAAATTGATCTGAAACAGATATAAAAAGACGGTCTGTCTTTTGGATATCATGAGTTCTATCAATATAAAATGCGAGGGCTCGGCGAGCATCCAGCATATGCAAAAGAGCCTCTTGAGGAGAAGTGTGAGGTTTAGGACAGAAAGAAGGCAAGACAACGGGATCGTTAATGTAGAAGTTTGAGCAGACTTTTGGCA
Source organism: Pelodiscus sinensis (assembly GCF_049634645.1). Classification (NCBI taxonomy): domain Eukaryota; kingdom Metazoa; phylum Chordata; order Testudines; family Trionychidae; genus Pelodiscus; species Pelodiscus sinensis. Next base: position 259,922,157 of record NC_134711.1, read on the forward strand.
GAAAGTTCGGGTGCGACCTCAGTATCACCGAGTCCTTATTAAAGATCGTATATGGGGGAGATGCCGTAAGGGCTTCACCAGGACCACCCTGCGTGCCGATGTTATAGCAATAAGAAAAACAACCTTGGTCATAAGTAGTTGGAGAGATGTAGTCGCAAGCGGCTCAAATGGTGGCCGTGTCAACGCAGCTAACACAAGGTCGAGGTTCCACGCAGGAGGTGAAGGTCTACATGGAGGGTTGAGATTAACGAGGCCCTTGAGAAACCTCTTCGTAATGGGGTGGGTGAAAACTGACCAGCCATCGATTGGGCGGTGGAATGCCGTAATCGCTGCTAGATGAACTTTAAGTGATGGTACGGAGATACCTGACGTGTGCAGGTGCAAAACATAGTCCAGGACAGCATGCAATGGTGAGGCAGAGGGGTTTAACCCTTTAGTGTCACACCATTGCATAAAGCGAGACCACTTAGCGAGGTATGTTTTCCTCGTGGAATCTCTTCGACTATTAAGCAGAACACGCCTCACTTGATCTGAACAAAGGGTCTCCGATGTGTCAAACCATCTAACATCCATGCAGTCAGGTAAAGGGTGAGTAATTTCGGATGGCAAAGGGACCCGCTCTGCTGCGTTAAGAGGTCCGGGAGAAGAGGGAGCCGGTAAGGCGTTCGAATTGACAGCTGTAGGAGCGTGGAGTACCAGGCTTGCCAGGACCAGGCCGGTGCTATTAGCAAGATTCGGGCTTTGTCGAGGACAATTTTCTCCAGTACTCTTGTAATTAGAGCCACAGGGGGAAATGCATACAGTAGTACCGTGCCCCCATGCAAAAGGAACACATCCCCCTGGGAGCGGGTGCCAAGCCCTGCTCTGAAACAATAAACCTTGCATTTCGCATTGGCAGAAGTAGCGAAGAGATCTATGGCGGGTCGACCCCAGCGGTGGAAGATAGATAGGAGTACATCCATGCGGATCTCTCATTCGTGGTCGTGTGGGAAGTATCTGCTCAGCAAGTTCGCAATGGAATTGCTCACACCTGGCAGGTACAATGCTATGTTAGTAATGTCGTTGCGGTTGCACCAGGACCACAGGCAAATTGCCTCTGCACAGAAGGAGTGGGATCTGGCACTGCCCTGCCTTTTGACATACTACATTGCAGCGATGTTGTCTGTAAGGATCCTGGTGACCGCACCTTGTATGTGAGGTTTGAAATGCCTGCAGGTGTGAAAAACCGCCCTGAGCTCCAGTAAGTTGATGTGGAGCATCATTTCTGTATCGGACTATCGAACCTGGATAGTATACATGCCCATGTGAGCAGCCGGTAAGCGAGGCGTCTGTCATTATCTGCCTCGAAGGCTGAGGTTGGTGAAAAGGAATGCCCGCCAACATGGTGCTGGGCTCCGTCCACCATCGGCGGAAATTCCGAACATGGATAGGCAACGCCACATGCTTTTGGATGCTGTGTTTGGTGGGGTTGTACACCAAGGTCAGCCACTGCTGGAGACATCAGAAATGTAATTGTGCATGGCGGACCACCATTGTGGTGGTTGACATATGACCCAACAACTGAAGGTGAGTACGTACGGGAAGTGTCGGAGAAAGCGATACTGTGTGAAACTAGATCGCATATGACTTGGAAACGGTCTGCAGGTAAGTAGACCCGAGCTGACCGTGAGTTGAGGTGAGCTCCTATAAATGTGAGAGTCTAGGTCGGCTCTAGACGTGATTTTTCCATGTTTACAATTAAGCCGAGGGAGCTGAAGAGATTCCTCGTTACTGTGAGCATGTTGAGAGCTTCCGACTGAGTGTGGCTTTTGAGCAAGCAGTTGTCTAGGTAGGGGAAAATGGAGACCCCTATCTTGAGAAGATGTGCAGCAACTACCGCCAGGGTTTTGGAGAAAGCTCTGGGAGCCGAACCGAGGCCAAAGGGCAGCACTCTGTATTGGTAGTGCTCCTGCCCCACTACAAAACGGAGGAAGCGCCTGTGTGCTGTGTGTATGGCGATATGAAAATATACGTCCTGCAAATCGAGGACTCCGAACCAATTTTCCTTGCTCAGTGACGGTATAATTTTGCTTAGCGTGACCATTTTGAAACGCTGCTTCTTGATGTATCGGTTTAAGCACCTCAGATCGAGAATAGGTCTCCACCCCCTGGATTCTTTGGGAACGAGGAAGTATCGGGACTAAAACCCTCTGTCCCTGAATCTTGTGGGAACTACTTCTATGGCTCCTATAGCAAGAAGATGACGTACCTCTTGGTGGAGCAGAGTCTTGTGTGATGGGTCCCTGAAGAGGGACGGGGTGGGTGGAGTAGTGGGAGGTATGGAGATGAAAGGTATCGTGAGACCTGAATTTATTACTTCCAAGACCCTGCGGTCCAAGGTGATGTCGCACCACTGGTGATAATATGGCTTGAGGTGGTGGTGGAAGAGAAGGGTGGTGGTGGGTTCTTTTACCGTGAGCACTGAAGATGTGTTTGTGTCCTCGACACATAAGTCAAATTTGCTGTTTGGCGTTCACCCAGGCTGGTGCATGATTGGACTGCTGGCGCTTGCGCTGCTGATGCAGTCGGAATTGAGACTGTTCGGGAGCGCGCTGCTGATGATTCTGGAATGGATAGTCATAGCTCCTTTGAAATGGATAGTAGCGCCTGTGCTTAAAGGGGGGGGGTATACATCCCCAGCGTCCGCAGAATGGTGCGTGAGTCCTTACCGGAATGTAGGACGTCGTCAGTTGAAGAAGCAAACAATCTCTTACGATCAAATGGGAGATCTTCGACTTTGTTTTGGAGCTCCTTAGGTTCTCCTGCTGCCATTAACCAAGAGGCTCTGCGCATGGTGATACCCGTTGCCATGGCCTGAGTTGCTGTATCCGCAACATCAAGGGTGATTTGGAGCGATGTCCTACATGCAAAATATCCCTCTTGGACAATTGCCTTCAGCAGCGGTCTCTTAGTATTGGGAAGGTGCAGCATTAGCTCAGGTAATTTGGCATAATTATCAGAATTGTGGTTCGAGAGAAGGGCAGCATAATTTACGATCCTGAGCACTAGGGTCGATGATGAATAAATCTTGTGTCCAAACAAGTCAAGCTTTTTTGTGTCCTTATCTGGGAGTGAGGTTCTGAAGTGAGAAGCCTTGCTCTTACGGTGGACTGCATCCACTATTAAGGAGTTGGGCTGAGGATGATTGAAGAGAAAATCCATGTCTTTAGATGGGACAAAATATCTCTTGTCTGCTTTTTTGCTAGTAGGGGAGATCGTTGTGGGAGTCTGCCAGATCTCATGCGCCACATCCAGAATTGCCTCATCAATTGGGAGTGCGATCTTGCGTCGTTGCTGGGGATGCATATTTTTCAGTAGCTTATGCTGCTTCACCTGTGCTTCAGACAGTTGAACCTCCTGGCTTTGTACCACCCACTTAAAAAGGTCCTGGAATTCCTTGAGGTCATCAGGTAGCGAGGTGTCACCTGGGGTCACAGCATCATCTGGTGCATGAGATGAAGAGCACACATTCGCAGGCATGTCTGTTTCTGCATACGAAATCTGTCCTTCCTCAGGGTCCGAATGGTCCTGCTGTGGATACGGACTTCTTGGAGGGGGTAGGGCACGAGCTGGTGATCGCAGCCTTGACTCATCATGATGAGAAGGCGGACTAACCGAGCGACAGGAGCACAGTGACCTCCGATGGGAGCGGGAGTGGCTGTGACGAGTTGATACATAGTAATAGGGTCTGTCATAATGTATATAGGGACAGTCCAAGTACCACGGGGATGAGTGTCATGAAGAGATGACACTAGCATGCCTAACGTAATATGCACGGCGTAGTGAGTGCACAGGAGAGCGCGGGCATCGTGAAGGAGACCGTGAACGAGAATCCCTTAGGTAAGCAACAGGTTTCCTATGATGGTGATAATAGGGCGACAGACTCCTGCGGTCTCGAGTGCCTTAATCTCTGGGGGTATGTCTACACTACCCTCCTAGTTCGAACTAGGAGGGTAATGTAGGCATACCGCACTTGCAAATGAAGCCCGGGATTTGAATTTCCACGAGGTGTACCGGTAGTTCGGAATAGGAACCTAGTCCTAACTACCTAGTTCGAGCCCCGTGTAGCCATGCTACACGGGGTTCGAACCAGCGGGGATTTAAAAATGGCGGCTCCCCGCTTATGCAAATGAAGCCCGGGAAATTCAAATCCCGGGCTTCATTTGCAAGTGCGGTATGCCCACAATACCCCGCTAGTTCGAACTAGCGGGGTAGTGTAGACATACCCTGGTGGAGTGAGGTGCCCTGAATGCACAGAAGCCGGTGCTGAAGGGACAGCAACCTGCAGAGCAGGGGGAGCTGCTGAGTCTGGCTGAAGATCTGCTGGTGCCGAAGCTGAGGACAGCTCCTGAGTTGGGAGGGGGGAAGCTGCAGCTGAGCGTGGTGAGGAGGATGGCAGTACAGCTGTCGGTGCCGGCAGGGCAGAGTCTTTCAAATGGCGCTCTGGTGCCATGCCTGGTCGGGAGCACGGTGCAGTGCTGGTCAGCTTCTTAGAGCCAGAGACCGGTAGAGGAGCTGGACTTGCTCGGCTTGTCTCCTGCGCTTATCTGCTTCTGCGGAACAACAGGCAGGGACCTGACCGGTGAAGGTTTCTCCCTCATAAGAGGGATACCCTTAGGGGAGGGAGCCCGCCTCCTCCCTGCATCAGCAGTGGGATTAGTGGTGCCGGTGTCCTGAGGCGCGAGCGCCTTGTCAAAGAGTATCATTTTCAGGCATCTCTTGTGGTCCTTATGGTCTCTCGAGGTTAGGTTGGCACAGTGGGTGCACTGTTGTGGCAAGTGTGCCTCTCCCAGGCACCTAATACAGAAGGCATGGCCGTTGGAAACCGGCATAGCCTCATGACAGAGCGAGCACTTTTTAAAACCCGGAGAACCCGGCATTTTGCCGCTTGAGTGCTCTTCTCCGCACACCACTCAGTTTGCGGTATATGTGCTCCTTTCTGTTCGTAGGTATCTTTATTTCTTGAATTGCCTTATTTCGCTTATCTTTTTCTCTTATTCTTTGTGTTGTTGGGTTCCATGAGGTTCCACGTGTGTACAGATAGTTCGGAATAGGAAGCCTAGTCCGAACTATCTAGTTCGTGCCGCGTGTAGCCGCGGGCATGGAGTCCGCACTAGCGGACATTTAAAAATGGCGGCGCCCGGCAACATGCAAATGAAGCCCGGGAAATTCAAATCCCGGGCTTCATTTGCAAGTTTGTATGACTACATTAACCACCCTAGTTCGAACTAGGGTGGTAGTGTAGACATACCCTCTCTCTCTACTTGCTTGCAGGGAATCCTCGGCTGGAGTCCAGGCAGATTCTTCCTCTGCTATGGTCACTGCTAGGCAGGCAGCTCACTGATTTAACTAGTCAGTTAGCTCACAGATGAACAGACTTAAAGAAACCCTATTACAAGAAAATACAAAAAAACCTGAGAACAACAAAATAGAAATGATTCTTTTTCCCCATTGCTACATTTACAGAGGAGCTGGAACAAATCACATGGACTGAGAGAGTGGACTAGAACAGTCTGACTAAAATCAAAACAGCATTTAAAGCAAACAATTACCACAGAAGTTATTTCCCCTCCCAGGTTCTCCTAGCTCTAAGTAGCATTGCCCATGATCCTAAGTAGAAGGTTAACCCCACCACTACCTGCTGCTAAGTGCTGCAGATTGAGAAGCAGCTGTCAGTTCTGTGCTCCTGGCTTAGCTTCCTCCAGCTCACACAAGCCTTAAAAAAGGATCTGCCCTGCCTGATTGCTCATGAAGTCTGATACCAACTATTGGACTCACCTCCAGAAGCTTCTGGGTGGAGTGCTAAATCTGCCCAGCATGAGTAACACTCAACTCACTCCTACCTCCCCCCACGGAGGGTCTCTTAAAGGGATAGCTCCCTATTACGTGCATGGGTTACAAAAGCACTGCTGCAACAGTATCTTGGAGTTATGTCTGATCACAAATTAAATATGAGTCAGCAAAGTGATGGAGATATAAAAAAGGCTTTTATCATTCTGATGTGTTTTAACAGGAGTGCTGTGCGTAAGACATGGGAAGGATATGAACAAACTGAACAGATTTTAGAGGAGAGCAATCTAAATGATAACAAGATTGAAAACCTGACCTAGAAAGAAAGGTTAAAACACTGGGTATGTTTAGTCTTAAAAAAGGAATGGTTTATGTTTATTGGTCCTGTTTCTGCTGAGATGCCTGGAGTAGGTTGCCCCTGAAGGTCCTTCCCAGGTGGACATTTCTATGACTTCACAATTTAGTCCTAAAGAATTTAAGAAAGAGTATCTGGTTATTAGACACATAGTGTGCAACAAAACGACACATTTGAACTTGTTGAAAGGAATAATTAAATAATGATTCAAGACAGTGTAACATTTACACATTTTTAAATAGATTAATATTGGTTTAATTGAGATAACAATGCTAGAACGGATCCTGACAAGATAATAGCCCTCTTCTGCTATACAAATCTGAGGTAAAGGCAGCACTTATTCTCAAAGAGGAAGACAATGATCTTATGACAACATTTACTATGTTACCTTTCTTACCTGTCTGCATGGATAGTTATTTATATTGTTAATGCTAATTTGCATTATAATGAACCGAATATCTATATATCTGTCTCATTTATATATACATATTAATATATGTTTTGGAATGGACTGAATTAGAAATGCGTAACTGTCAAACATAGGTTTTGTATTGCTTAAAACCAACCAATGGTGATTCTACTTGAGCTCAAATATTATTGAACTCTGCTTTCAGAGCAGAAGTATTCAAATTTTAACACTAAGGATTTGTGAATGGCATGGTGTGCATCTTAATGAGAGTTGTGAAGTCCTAGAGGTTACAAAATAGTTACACATATATAGGTGTTAACATTCTCATATGAAAAGTGATAACTGCAAAATTCTGTTCCTAGGAAGATGAGAACCTCTTTTATTCTACAGTTAGTGATACTATTTCTTCGGTTTGTCCAGATCATTTTGAATTATAACCCCTTCCTCCAAAGCACTTACTAGCATCTTTGAAGATCATTAATCAGCAGAGATAACACAAATGTAAAGAAATATCAAAAACTGTTTGAGGGGGTTTGGAGACTGTGAGTATAGAAGATAGTTAGCATTTTTTCAAATAAATATTATTAAGGTATAAGAGCAAACTATTCAACAGTGTAGGAAAGATAGGACAAACAAAAGACAGGACTATGCAGCACTTTAAAGACTAACAAGATGGTTTATTAGGTGATGAACTTTCATGGGCCAGACCCACTTCCTCAGATCAAATTGTGGAAGAAAATTGGCATGACCATAAAGATAGGAAGTATGGAAGAGACACTTTGGCTTAACTCAGAAATCTTGAAAATCAAAAAGGAGTCCCAAAAAAAAGTGAAAACTAAAGTCAAGATACAAAGGATGGATACGGAAAAATAACAAAGTATATAGAGGGCAATATTAAAAAGGCCAAGGCATTAAACAAGCTCTTATTAGCTAGAGACATAAATAAAACATTCCACAAATATATAAGAAGCAAGAGGAAGACCAAGGATGGAGTACAACCATTACTCAATGAAGAGGGAAAAACAATAACAGAAAATGTGGAAATGGCTTGGGTACTTAATGGCTTCTTTGTTTCAGTTTTCACCAAGAAGGTTGGTGATTATTGGACACCTGTCATAATGGATGCTGGAAAAAGAAGTCAGGTTCAGAAGTTAAAAAAAGGAAAAGAACAAGTTAAAATTACTTAGACAAGTTAGATATCTTCACCTCACCAGGGCCTGATTAAATGCATCCTAGAATATTTAAGGAACTAAATTGTGGAGACTTCTTAGCCATTAGATAGTATCTTTGAAAAGTCATGGAAGATGGGAGAGATTCTAGAAGACAGGAAAAAGGCAGTTATAAGCGCCCATCTATAAAAAGAAAAAAAAGGACAACCCAGATAACTACAGACCAATCAGCTTAACTTCTGTACCAGGAAAGATAATGCAGCAAAAAATTAAAATATCCATTTGGGCCAGGGTTTGGGGGACCCGGTGCCACATGGGCACTCCAAGAGGCAGGAGCAGGAGCAGATTGGGGGTAGGGTATCTGGCTAGGAGGGAGGGTGCAAGGATAGGTAGGGTTGCCAAGTGTCCAGTTTTGTACCGAATAGTCCGGGATTTGAGGCTTCTGTCTGGGAAACAAATTGAGAAAATACTGGACATATAAAATGTCCAGAATTTTCTAATTAGATAAGTTTTATTATAATTAGGTGTATCAGTGGGTAGCTGTGAACTGCCTAGCTGGTAGATATTCTAATGCTGCGTGATAGTGCCAGGCAGTTCGCAACTATTTGAGGATGGGTATGGGGGGGCAAATGGAATCCCCGGGGTCAGACTCACTCATGTGGCATATGTCTGGGTCAGTCCCACTCCCCCCGCCTTCTCCTCCTGATCTCCCCAGTCCAGCCCTGCTGCCCCTGTCCAGCCCTGCTTCCGGCGGCTGGTTCTCCCATCCTCCTCCTCCCAATCTCCCGCGTCCAGCCTCATCCTTTCCCCCCTTCCGTCCCCTGGCCAGCCCGCTGCTCCCATCCAGCCCTGCTTCCAGATGGTGGTTCTCCAGTCCTCCTCCTCCCAATCTCCTCCAGCCAGCCCCCCTGCATCCCATTCAGCCCTGGTTCCACTGTCCACTCTCCCCGATATCCACCGGACAGCCCTGCTATCCCTAACCCTGCTTCTGCCACCTGCCTGCCCACCCAGATCTCCATGGGACAGCCCCGTTACCCCCAATTCTGCTTCTGCCACCCTCCCAAATCTCCGCTGGAAAGCCCCGCCACCTCTAATCCTGCTTCCGCCAGCCAGCTGCCCGCCCGCCAATCCCGATCTCCACGGGACAGCCCTGCTGCCCCCAACCCTGCTTCCGCCCCCCCCCCCCCCCACACACACCTCCACCCAGCATGACCCGCTCTGCTCCCCTCACGGCAGCCACACCGAGGCCTGGTATTTTTTTCCCGTGGCCCGGTACTGGGCCATGGCCCAGAGTTTGGGAAACGCCGATGTATGATATTTCACAGCTTGCAAAGTGCCTTAATTTTATTTTGAGAATCAAACAAGGATCAATGCTGTAAGTAAAATCAGACCTAGACAAAACAACAGTCTAAAATTGTGTGATGAAAAATAAAACCCCTCCAATGCCTATTGCTACTGTTAGTTTATCTAAGTTTATTGTGGGCAAAGAAAAGCATGCATAATCCAGTAGCACTGATTTCTCACACATCTGGAAAGCAGTTGCTGGTTCTGGAAATAAAATACCAATGCCAGCTTGCCAGTTATCCATGATAAATGACAATATTAAATAATTGACAACACTCTGTATGTTATGTGTTTACTGGATCTGCACTGAATATGGTAAAGCTAAAAATGCAATTCAAAATAAATTTGTGGGGAAAAAAGCAATATTTCACCCTAACTTCTCCGATGGTCCTTGAGTAACTGAATTAATATTCAGTGTTTCAGTTCAGCCTGATCTCTGCCTGACAACTGTGATATGAAGTTCCCTGGATCTTTAGAGAGGTTGGATGAAATCTATTTATGTTGCCCTATGATTGAGAAGTTATACCCTCAAAGTAGTGAGGGAAAGCAGTTTTAAATACCACTGAAATATTGCAAAGATATCAAGTCAAACTTGAGTGTCCACACATGCTCATTTAAAATTACTAACTTGAAGTGCTATCTCCTTCAAACCTGCACCGTTGATGGAAATTTCATCTGTAAGGACCAGAAACCACATAATAATTAAAAAACCCATACACATTAGAAGATAACATGAGGTTCCCATTGAATTTCAAAGTCTTTCAACAACGTTTGGGATCTAACTTGTTATTCAGCTATTGATGCAGCTTATAGTGCCCCAAGTAGGGGCTAAAAAATGTTTCTAGATGTTCCAGTCCAGAGTGCCAGTTCAGCAGAAGAAGAGTAGCATTAGCTCAGCTGATCAAAGAACCAAAACAGATAGAATCAGAGGCTTCTTCCCAAATCATTACAGACATATTAAGGCATGCCATAAAATGGTGTACTTTTGACATTTCTAAAAATGAAGTTCTATGCCTCCAAGAATAGCTTATTATCCACTGCTTGCAGAATTCTTTTTCTTTAACCCTTTCCTTGTGTACTCCCCATGTGCATGCAAGTTTCATATTGCTGTATTCCACACATCTAAGAAAAGCAATGAAATAGGTAATATGGGTACAACTAAAGAAGAAAAAGCAGATTTCTTATAGTAAGTTATTACTGATAATAAGTAAACACACAAAGGTATCAAGCTAACACACTATATTGCTACAGTCAGGGTATGTCTAGAGGGATGTAAATTCATTGCTAATGAAGTGGGATTTAAATATCCCAGGCTTCATTAGAATAAAAATGGTCGCCGCTTTTTGCCGACGTGGCAATTTGCCTTCAAAAAGCAGCAGTCTAGACGGGGATCGGTCGACAAAGATAGCCTTTTCCGACTGATCCCTTATCCCTTGTGTAATGAGGCTTATAGGATTGGTTGGAAAAGGCTTTACTTGTCAACTGATCCCCTTCTAAACTGCTGCTTTTTGCCAGCAAATTGCCACGGTGGCCATTTGTATTCTAATGAAGTGCGGGATATTTAAATCCCCGCTTCATTAGCAATTTTGGTATGTCTAATTTACATCCCTCTGGCAACAGAGGGATGTAGTCTAGACATACCTCCAAAGTTTTCAAAACATTTTTTTCAGAATGCTAAAAAAAATAAAATAAAACACTCAGAGGTTATAGTATAGAATGAAACAAAGTCAAAGTGAATAGAATTTTAAAAAGCTTTAAACCTTGGTAATGTATGTACCAACTCTAGCTAAAAACATATCAATCTAGATTGAAGATACAATACTCAAGAGGATGAAAGCATTAGTAAAGCAACATAAAGTAAAGGAAGTCAACAAGGGACATGGGAAAGGAATGATTTATTTTTGGGCACTAAAGAAAGTCAAGTCAAAAGACATCAAAAGTAAATATTTGGTAAGTTCTCTGAACACATGTCAAGGAATGTGAAGGATTCACACTTTATACAGACATACATAAAGTGAAGGATAGTCTTGTCAAAGTCCATGAGCAAGATGCCCTTTCTGGGTGTGTCTACACAGCAAAGTTATTTATAAAGTAATCCTTAATAATAGCTGTTATTCAGAAATAACAATGTGAGTGTCTATTCAGTAATAGCGTTATTTTAAAATAATTTCAAAATAATGGGAGGCTTATTTTTTACTTCTGTAAAACTCATTCTATGAAGAATAATGCCTATTTCAAAATAGTTATTTATAGTAGTAGTATAGTATAATAGTAGACACTCCACTTCTGCTATTTTGAAATAGCACTTCACCAAGGCCATTCTAAGTTATTCCTCCCCAGTGCCTTCTCCTGGGGTTCTAAATCGAAATAGCATGTCTACACTAGGGAAGCCTACCTTGGACCAATTTTGAGGCATCTCTGAAGTGTAGACATGCTATTTTGAAATAAGGTATTTCAGAATAGCTTCTTCCAAAATAAATGTGCAGCATAGACGTAGCCTTTCAGACCAGTCTCCTCACTCTACAGTGTGGCATCCTACACTAACCACTTTCTGTCTGTGTCTCTGATTACACATCCCAAGCTGCCAACTGTGCTACTTGGCTGGCCTAACGGCCTGTACCTGAGTTCTTCAGGGGCCTGTGGTCTGTAATAGTATGCACTGACTAGGAAGCAGTTTCTACAGAACAACCTATTATTTATTTGGCTTGCATGGTACAGATGGCTTAAAGTAATAGATTTAAGAACATCAATGAGACTGTTACCCGGGGTTCTTTCAACCCAAACCTCTCAGTAACTTTTACTCTCTGCGAGGTGGTGTCAGGAGATAATTCAGGGGAGACACGGTCGTCTGACCAATAGATGGATGGTACAAACAGGACAACACAAGAGTGCTTTCACTTAAAGCTAAACTTTACTTAGTCTCAAGCACTTACACACATCCACAACAGGTTAGTAAAAAACACCCACCCTCGATAATTACTGAAGTTGTGGCTCTCGAGTGACACCGAGAAGGCTTCCGATTGCCAGTCTTCTGTCTGCCGGTGGGGAGGAAGATGTGTCCAGATGAGAAGAGTCCTCAATGAGTACTTGAGGCGTCCCTCCAAGTGTTCCCAAAATTGTCCCCCCTAACTCAAATTTTCCTTCCCTATTTATCCATTAGCATTATGATAACATGTCACTCAAAAACTTGTTAGGCAAGCACTTTTTAAAGGTTAGGCAAGAGGTTTTCTTCTGATCATCACTTTCACCGCATGCGTTTTTTCTTTTTCAGAGATTCCATGCTCAGGGGCCTTGACAGATATATGTCTTAGGGCATTTAGACAAACTTCCTGTTTTTCTTAATGTATAGCTCAGCGATTTCACTAGAGATTTGGGCCTCAGGAAGGACGCGGGGTCAAGATGCCCTCTCTGTAGCACCCAAACTCTCCCTTCTTTCCCCTCCCTGAGTTGGTCATGCTGTCTAGGCCTATTTTGGGCCTGTTAGCTTGGTTGCTAAAGTTCAAGCAGTAAGCAATTGTGGTTCAGGCACATTACTGGATTTGCCGAAATCTCCCCGTACAAGACCAGTACGTACATTGTAACCTGTACATATACTGTCTTACCTATGCTTGGCATTCTTTTCAAGCTCTGTGTTAGATGTGACTTAGCCTTTGTATCCCTGTTCTCTCACCAAGTTACAACTACTTGGCTGCAGACCCTTAATCTTAATCTCAGTTATAATGTGTGCTGACTCTGTGCTTTTGCAAGATTTCAACTGAGCTGTTCATTTCCCCATCCCTTACTTTGAGTGAAACCATTTTAGCTCCTCAGTGTGTTTACATATCAGTCTGAATTGGAAATAAAATGTCATCATAATTTGTACAGGCTCTCCCCACAACTGATGTTGTTTTAAGTCCTTTGAAACTGGTACCTGAAAGGCTGTCTTGTTTTTGTCAGTGTTTTTTCCTCTTCCTGGACTCCTTAACAACCCCCTCTACAGCCACTTGATCAAACTACATGCATAATCAGACAGCAATACACTACTGAACAGGGACACAAACTTAACAGAGTCATTTATTTTATTAAAGCTGAGAGGTGTCCTGTGGCACCTTATAGACTAACTGAAGTGCTGGAGCATAAGCTTTCGTGGGCAAAGACCCACTTCATCAGATGCATGTAGTGGAAATTTCCAGAGGCAGGTATAAATATGCAGGCCAAAATCAGGCTGGAGATGACGAGGTGGATCCAATCAGGGAGGATGATCTGGAAGTGTGAATAACAAGAAAGGAGAAGCTGCTTTTGTAGTTAGCTAGCCATTCACAGTCTTTGTTAGCTTTTTTGACTGCCACTATATACTGGTGTAAGTTTTCAGAGAACTATTCATCATGACTCCAAGCTCTCTTTCCTAAGTGGTAAAAGCTGATTTAGACCACATGTTTGTATATCGTTGCAATTATATTTTCCATTGTGCATTAGTTGGTATTTATCAACATTGAATTTCATCTGCAAGTTTGTTCCCTAGTCACCCAATTATGTAAGAGCTCTTTATAAATCCTAGCTTTGGCTTTACCAATCTTAAGTAATTTTAAATCATCCGTAAATTTTACCATCTCACTGTTGTCCCATTTTTCCAGATCTTCTATGAATATGTTGAACAACAGTGGTCCCAGCACAGACCCCCGAAAACTTTGCTATTTATCTGCCTTTACTCTGAAAAGTAACCATTTATTTCTACTCTTTGTTTCATCTTTTTTAATTTGTTACTGATTCATGACAGGACATTCCTTCTTATCCAATGACTGATTTGTTTGCTTAACAGCCAGGATCATGGACCTTCTAAAAACCTTTCTGAAAGTCTAAGTATACTATATCCAATGAATCACCATTGACCCCTTAAATATTTTGCAGACCCCTTAAAGAAGTCACACTGATTGGTGGGACATGTTTTCCTTTACAAAACCCATATTAGTGCTTTCTCATCAAATGGAGTTTATCTGTGTGTCCTACAATTCTGTTCTTAACTACAGTGTCAATCTTTTTGCCTAGCACTGAATTTAGATATAAGATATATCTACACTACAGGACAAATTTGAATTAAGATACACAACTTCAGCTACATTAATTGCATAGCTGAAGTCGAAGTAGCTTAACTCGACTTTTGGAGCTCTCTACACTGCAGGAACGCAAAGGAAGAACACTCTTCCTTCAACTTCCGTTACTCCTCATGAAAGCAGGGTTACCGGCATTGACTGGAGTGCCCCTCTCACTTTGAATTAGCTGTCTTAATTAGACTGCTAATTAAAACCTTGGAAGTTCGACAGCAGCAGCTTTGAGCTTCCTCTGCAGTGTAAACGTACCCTTATTGTCATGTACTGATAAGGTCACTTCTGGAGCCTTTTTAAAAAATTGGCATCACATCTATCCTTGAGTCATCTGATACAGAAAATGATAGGGGAAAGGAAGAGCTACCAAAGGGAAAAAAAACCTAACCAAAACTAAAACTAAACAGATGCGTTGCATCTACACAGCACCCTGAACTCGTATTTTATTTCAATTCTATTTTGTAATTACATGCTATTTTGATACATCCATTAACCCACGTGCAATGAGGTTTACAGAGATGTCAAAATAGCACACCTGTTACTTTGTAAAATATTTTGAAATAATGGGCACGTTTAAAAGACTCAGGGTATGTCTACACTACCACCCTAGTTCGAACTAGGGTGGTAATGTAGGCACACCGCACTTGCAAATGAAGCCCGAGATTTGAATTTCCCGGGCTTTATTTGCATAAGCCGGCCGGCGCCATTTTTAAATGCCGGCTTGTTCGAATCCCGTGCCGCACGGCTACACGCGGCACAGGCTAGATAGTTCGAACTAGCAAGCCATTCCGCCTCGTTCCGTGTACAGATAGTGCGGAATGGCTTGCTAGTTCGAACTATCTAGCCCGTGCCGCGTGTCGCCGCGCGGCACGGGGTTCGAACAAGCCGGCATTTAAAAATGGCGCCGGCCGGCTTATGCAAATGAAGCCCGGGAAATTCAAATCCCGGGCTTCATTTGCAAGTGCGGTATGCCTACATTACCCCGCTAGTTCGAACTAGCGGGGTAGTGTAGACATACCCTCAGCGTATTCTGAAATAGCCCCACTGTCTAGACCAATGGTCACCAACCAGTCGATCGCAATCGACTGGTTGATTGTGGTGCCCCTAAGAGTTGTTTGCCGTGGCCAGCTGGCTAGGCAGCTGCCCCTCTTCGATGCAGCCCAGCTGGAGTGCAGCACAGCGTCAGTGGGCTTTCAGCCTGGATGGCTGCCCCTGTTTGCTCCAGCCCAGCTTTGCATTCAGACCACCGAAGCTGCACCACTCTCCAGCTGGGCTGGATCAAAGAGGGGCAGCTGCCCAGTCAGCTGGCCATGGCGATCGACTCTTAGGGGCTGCCTCTCTTGATTAACTTGCCAACTGGGGGGGGGAAGAGGTGTGCATATAAACACACACATGTGTCCCCGCTTTTTATCTCCTGCTCCAGGAGGGGGCTGGGCAGCTATCACACATGGCATGCTGGAGACAGGGCTACAGCATGCTGTTCCCCGCAGGCTGTGTGCAAGGCCAGAAAGGCAGCTTCCCCAGTACCCTGCTGCATCTGCCTGGGCTATGTGTGGGTTCGGGGAGCCCCTTCCCTTGCGTCCCGCTGTGCTTGGCCTGGCTGAAGCCAGCCCTGGGCTCTGCCTGCCCTACCCTCAGCCCTGGAGGCACTGCCTGCAAACAAAGGGCTGGGCTGGGGAAGGAAGAGACTCTGCCCCCTCCCCTTCCTCGTCCCAGCACTGCTCCCCGGAGGCTACGAGTCCCAGTGCTGCTGTCCTAGTGGTGAGTGCGCTGGGGTTGCATGGCTGTGGAGGTAGGAGGGGGCAGGATGGGAGGGGGCAGGAGATGCACGGAGGGGCACAGGGAGATGCAGGGGATCAGGCTGGGGGTAATCATGGGGCTAAGTGAAGTGAAGTTGGAGCAGAGGGAGGATGTGAGGGGGGGATACAATTTTACTTGGCAGAAGTTGCACTTTCCTTTACTCTCCACTTCTTTGCCTCCTTTCCCAACTAACTACTTGGCTGCACTCTTACCTTATCTGCGTTACTGCCCCAACCCCCTCCCACCCCCAAAAGTGTATCTTCTTGTGGTCAGGGTTTTTTTTTTCATTTTGGTTGTTTGGATTAAACTTGTGTGTGTGAATCCATGCCTTCCCTCCCCCAGTCACTATCTAAGGGTATGTCTACACTACCCCCCTAGTTCGAACTAGGGGGGTAATGTATGCATACCGAACTTGCTAATGAAGCCCGGGATTTGAATTTCCCGGGCTTCATTAGCATAAAGCCGGCACCGCCATTTTTAAAAGCCGGCTAGTGCGAACCCCGTGCCGCGCGGCTACACACGGCATGGACTAGATAGTTCGGATTAGACATCCTAATCCGAACTATCTGTACACCTCATTCCCCGTGACTCTGGGGAGTTTTGTTTTGTTTTGTAAGCAGAGCCTATAGATGCAAGGCATTTTAGATCTTTGTGGGTCTCCACCTTCTGCACTTGAAGTGCCAGAGTGGGGAACAGTGCTGATAGGGTCACATATCAAACCTTAATAATTTATCTCACATAAAGTGTTTTTGTGTGTGGAAAAAATTGTTAGCTCTTCCCCAGATTCCTGCTGTAGAAATGGAACCCAGCTTTGTTTTTTGTTGTTATTTTCAGCCCTACCAGTTAGTTTATATCAGTGATATTTTGAAGGTTATTTCAGAAAACAAGATGGTCAAACACTCAGCCTGTTAACAATAGTCTCACAAGAACTCCTTCTCTCCTTTCTAGCTGATCAGTGAATCAAGTGTTTGGAGTTGCTTAGCGCACATTCAAATGTATTAAGCTTTCAAATAAAAAAAATCGATATGAAGAACTTCATAAAGGCTTGAGGAACCATTGTGATATTTCCACTACCTTATCTGACAAAGTAATGATTTACTCCCCCTTTAAACTAGAATAAATAACTACACAAATTGCAAGGCAATAATGCATTGGGCCCTAAATACTGTGGCAGTCTCTGGAACCGAAATAATTCCCAATTATAAATTAAATAATGCCATTGTAACCCACACACCTCCTGGGTGTGATTCACTGTCCCATTTAGTAGCACTTAGACGACTTAGGTCATGTGTACACCTTACGGATAATCAATGCTGCCACAGTCAATCTTCCAGGGTTGATTTAGTGGGTCCAGTGAAAACCTGCTAATTCATATTGAGAGGGCTCCCCTGTCGGTGCCACAGTTCTGCTCTTCATCAGTAGTAAGGGAAAGTGATAAGAGCATTTGTTCTCATAGGCCTCCCGCTGTGGGGATGAAGCAGAAATATAATTTAAGTTACTCAACTCCAGCCATGTAATTAACTTAGATGGAGCTGTGTGTATTAAATTGACCTTCTCCTTTATTGTACTCCTGGCCTTACGGAGAGTGAGAATGAGTTTGCTCTACATCCTTCGCTGAGACCCAGTTGGTTTTATAGCTCAAGCTTCAGCAGCTTATGCACTAAGCTTCTGAGATCCCAGATTTGCTTCAGCCTGTCAGTGTTACACCATCACTCTAGGAATATTGCCTTCAGACTTTAGCACATCACTTTCATAAGCAGCACCGCTATGTTAGTTTATAAAGGGATAAGTATCAGAGGGGTAGCCGTGTTAGTCTGAATCTGCAAAAGCGACGAGGAGTCCTGTGGCACCTTATAGACTAACTGAAGTGTAGGAGCATATGCTCCTACACTTCAGTTAGTCTATAAGGTGCCACAGGACTCCTCGTCGCTTATAAAGGGATAGGGCATCAATCACAGCAACACCCACACTATTAAAATAGATTAATTCAGTGGTGTTCAGCCAGGAACTCAGAAGTCTTTCAGGGAGTACATCAGCTCTTCTAGATATTTGCCTACTTTTACAACAGACAACATAAAAATAAATCACAAAGCCAGTACAAACTAAAGGAAGTTTTTATTCACTTAGCCCACAGTCAACCTGTGGAACTCCTTGCCAAAAGATGTGGTGAATGCTAGTACTTTAACAGGGTTCAAAAAAGAGCTAGATAGATTCATGAAGGATAGGTCCTTCAAGGCTATTAGCCATGATGGGTAGGAATGGTGTCCCTAGCCTCAGTTTGTCTGGAAATTGATGACAAGTGAGGGATCACATGATGATTACCTAATGTGTTCCCTCCTGCTGGGGTATTGGCCACTGTCAGCAGACAGGATATTGGGCTAGATGGATCTTTGGTCTGACCCAGTATGGCCATTCTTATTTGGCATGTCACATTACAGAAATCCTGTAACATTACTTCTGAATGGGGAAGAATATAAGCATTATTGAAGAAGAGTTATATTATCATTGGTTAGTGAGTGTCATAGTTAAAATCATAAAATATTTTCCTTTGTAACATGGCTTTTGTATTCTTTAACCATTTCTATTATAGTGTTTGGCTTTGCAAACAAATTACTGAAATAGTTTATTGCATGTAGCAATGAAGGGCTTTTTAATGATATTTTAATAATTATCTAAGGGTTATTTTGTTTTAGTAATGAATGGTTAGTTTATATTATGTACATAACATTATATGGTGAAACCTATTCTACATACTCATGATTTAGATTCTTCCACAGTGCCAATCACTGTGTGCTGAGTGTTCATAAGTTAGAAAATTTTTGGTTCACCATCAGTAATTGAAACTGTTCTCTACAGATTATGATGCACTTTTAGAATGTATGTATTGTTTTGAGTAGACTTCCATGTTTACTTCTATTGATTAGTGGTTTGCTCCTCTAGATAAATGTGGGTATTTGAGGAGCAAGTCACTAATCAATAGAAGTAAGCATGAAAGTCTTTGCACCGATATACAAAACTCAACATCAGTGAGAATAGCAGAAATAAAACCTCATAATATTTGCTAATATGTCATTAAATATATGGATTTATATTTTGGGTGTAGGGGACAGAAACAGGATCAGATTGATCAGAATGCTCAGTCAGTAATGTTGCAGGAGCAGTAAGAAAGCTAGACTATATCACCAATCTGATGCACGTGTGGCATTGTTTCTTTCATCTTTGTTTGATATTATACAGCCTTTCAATGAGAGGAAACTATATTTGGGAAAGTAATCTGTAACTGCTCTATTGACTTCCATATTGCATAGACATTTACTTCTGTGTAAATATGATGCGAAATGCTATCAATGATTTAAGTGGATAGAGAAGTATCATTTGGGGATACTTTATACAGGTTGGATCTGCCTGATTAGGCATGTTTGGGACCTGACTGGATTCCAAACAACTGATTTTGCCAGAGCAGTGGAGGTCAATTCTGGCTTTCTCGGAGGGCTACCAGCTTGATAGCCACTAGCCTCTCCTCCAAGATATTCTTCTACACCTGCCCCTGGCCTTGGCCCTAGCCCCAGCTGCTTCTGTCCCAGCCAGGGCCACTGGCCACACTCCCTAGATGCTGGCCCTACTACTTGGCCCTACTACTGGCCCCAGCCATGCTCCCAGCCTGCCCCCAGCCAGCCCCTACTCTCTCTGTGGTCTGTCAACATCCATGGTCTGGCAGGACCAGAGAGTTCCAGATAAGAGAGTTCCTGTACCTATGTTGCATTTGTACAAGTGTAACAGACTGCACGCGGTGTCTGAAATAAGACCTTAAATCAGTTGTATTTTCCAAAAAGCAAAGATTCCTGAAAGTCAAACTGATAAGATCAAGGGATATAAAGAAAAGAATATAGCTATTTTTTTATTAAAGTGAAAGCAAACCAAATCTTTTCTATAGCTATCAGAGGCTGTGATACTGTTATCATAAGTGATTTATTTTGTTCTGTGATTCTGACACAAGATAGGCTCTTTGAAATTTAAAATTTTCTTTCTCTGTTTGCACAGTTGAAATAACAAATGACCAAGCAAGAAAATTCCAAGGTTAAAATCCAATCTTGACTTGTTGCATTATATTAGAGGATGTAATGATAACTAGCTGCATGAAAATGTTTTAAAGACACTATAATAGAGACTTGACTTAAATGTATATGCATAATCAGCCAGAGGAAAAAAAAAACATCCTTTAAAAAACAGAAATTACATCCAAGTGAGGAAAACAGAAAGGAGCATAAACTTCAACAATAATTTGAAAAATAGAGACTCAAAGAGTAATGACAATTTTTAAGTACATCAGAAGGAGGAAGGGTGCTAACCAACTGGTGGGGGTCACTGGACAATCAGGATGCAAAAGAGAATTCCAGAACCATAAGGTCATTATGGAGAAACTAAATGAATTCTTTGCATCATTATTCATGGTTGAGGATGTGAGGGAGATTTTCAAACATGAGCCATTCTTTTTAGTTGACATGTCTGAAGAACTGACCAAGATTGAGATGTCATTAAAGATTTTGAAACAACTTGATAAACTAAACAGCAAGTTACTAAGACCAGATGTTATTCACCCAAGAGTTCTGAAAAAACTCAAATGTAAAATGGCAGAACTACTCACTATAGTTTGTAACCTCTCATTTAAATTAGTTTCTGAACTAAATAACTGGATGATAGCTAACATGATGCCAGTTGTTAAAAAGGGCTCCAGAGAAGATTCCAGCAATTATTGTTCAGTAAGCTTGACTTCGGTACCTGGAAATTGGTTGAAACCATAGTAAATAACAAGATTGTCCAACACACAGATGAACAATATTTGCTGGGAAGGAGTCAACATGGTCTTTGTAAAAGGAAAGCATGTAACACGAACCCACTACTATACTTTGAAGAGGTCAACAAGTATGTGGACAAGGGGGATCCAGTGGATATAGTATACTTAGCTTTTCAGAAAGCCTTTGACAAATTCTCTCAAACTAAGCTGTCATGGAATAAGAGGGAGGCCTTCTCATGGACTGGTAATCGACTAAAAAATAGGAAACAAAGTGCAGGAATAAAGGATTAGTTTTCAGAATGGAGACAAGTAAAGAGTGGTGGCTCCCCTATGTCTGTGCTGAATCAACATATTCATCCATGATCTGGAAAAAAGTGGTAAACAGTGAGATGGTGTCCAATCATTAGCCAGGATGAGCAGTGATGGTGTCCCTGTCCTCTATTTGTCAGAAGCTGGGGCTCCTGGCATTGGTCACTGTGAGAAGCCAGGATACTGGGCTAGATGGACCTTTCATCTGACCCAGTATGGCTGTGCTTATGTTTTTCTTTCTACACTTAGAGCAATTTGGAGAATACAGACACTCTTTTCTAGACTTTATTGGTATAAAGAGCATTGTAGACATTGAGACACACTTCTTAAGCAAGTAAAATGCCCTTCATGCCTGATCCCAAGGGTTTATAGCCTACATAAGTGTCTCCAATGCTCAAGATGCATCTCATACACAGAGGCTGTGTCTACATTGGCACCTTTTTCTGGAAATGCTTAAAACGGAACAGTTTTCCATAATAAGTATTTCCGGAAAATGAGCGTCTACATTGGTCCCGTAGTCACCATTATAACAATGCGCTTTTCCAGAAAAGCGTGTCTACATTGGTGGCACGCTTTTCCAGAAAAGCAGAAGCCTGGAACCATTTTGAAGAGGGCAAAGGCCACCAGACCTTTCCGGGGGCAGGGCTGGAGCTCCGTTCAGACACGTGCTTAAAGGGGTCTCGCCGGACAGTCTTTGGTCTTGTGCTCCCCTGTGTTGGGACCTCTGCCAGGGCCTGGTACCCTTAGCACGTTTGGTGGTTGCCCTCTGAGTTTTGGGGACACCACCCTTTGGCCCCCAACTGCTTTTCCCTGAGTTTTGTTTTTTCTGCCCTGCTCTGTCTGCCATGGAGCCGTAGGTGGCCATGTGCCTGCTTGGGCCCCTGTTGCAGCTGTACAAGTGCCTGCTGCTCGTGCTGCAGGCTGGTGCCATGGTGTTCATGTACCAGGAGGCAGAGATCGCCTTGGACTCCCTCACCAGGGAGGCCCTGGCAACCCTGTCGCATCAGCACCCCACCGTAGAGAGGCCCGTCTGGAGTTTGGAGAGCAGCACCGACTGGTGGGACTGGGTGGTCCTCGGACTATGGGACAACCAGCAATGGATCAGGAATTTCTGGATGAGAAAGCGGACCTTCCTGCAGCTGTGCGCTTGGCTCACCCCCGCTCTGCAGAGAGCCACCACCCGGCTGCGGGCATCCATCCCCATGAAGAAGAGGGTCGCCATCACGCTGTGGAAGCTGGCCACACCGGACAGCTACCGCTCAGTGGCACAGCAGTTCGGGGTGGGAAGATCAACCGTAGGAGTGATCGTTGTGGAGGTAAGTCCCAGGGGGAGTGGGATGAGGGGAGGGTGCTGCACTCCAGGCCCAGGGACAGCCAAGACTCCACGCTGGGTCACCCAGGGGTTTGGGCCGTCCCTCCCTTGCACAGGCCCAGTGGTGGGTGGGGGCCGTGGGGTGAGGGGGGCCCTGGTGTGTGTGTGTGTGTGTGTGTGTGTGTGTGTGTGTGTGTGTGTGTGTGAGGACAGAGGGAATCAAGGAGGGGCCCAAGGGAGCGCACACTCACCCCTGCCGTATGTGATGTGTTCCCTTGTGTTTCTCTGCACCCTTCTGCAGGTTGTCCACACCATCAACGACGTCTTGCTCCCACAAATCATCTGCCTGTGCGACGTGGATGATACCATGGCCGGCTTCGCTGCCCTCGGGTTCCCCAACTGCGGGGGAGCCCTGGACGTCAACCATATCCCCATCCGGGCCCCGGAGCATCGAGCGGGCCATTTCATGAACCGCAAGGGGTACTGCTCCATTGTTCTGCAGGCCCTCGTGGACCACTGGGGCCGCTTCCTGGACATCTACGGGGGCTGGTCCAGCCGGGCACACAACGCCCGCATCCTCCGGAACTCTGGACTGTTTCGCAGGTTGGAGGCGGGCACCTACTTCCCCCAGCGGAACTTGACTATCGGGGATGTGCCTATGCCCATCTGCGTCGTCGGGGATGCGGCCTATCCCCTGATGCCCTAGCTAATGCGGCCCTACACGGGGCAGCCGGACCAGAACCGGGCCCGGTTCAACGACCGCCTCAACCGGGCCCGAAACCCAGTGGAGCTCACCTTTGGACATTTAAAAGCCCGCTTCTGTTGTTTGCTCACCCGTCTCGAGATGGGTGAGCAGAATGCAACGGAGGAACTGGCCGCGTGCTGCGTGCTCCACGACATTGTGGAGCGCAGTGGGGAGGCCTTCCTCCCTGCATGGATGGCAGCCAAGGCATAGACATCTGACCAGCCCGACACAGCTGCCATCCGCCAGGCACGCCAGGATGTGGTGCGCATCAGAGAGGCCCTGGTGGACATGTTTGCCCAAGCCCCGTAGTAGGGTCGCCTGGGTCTCCCCAGACTACTCCCTCCCATCTCCTCCCCTTCCTCACCCCCTCCCCTTACCTCCCCCCCAATTGTAAAGCGTCGGATCAAAGCACATCGGCCGTCATCGTTACTGTTCGTCGGGTGCGTCGGGCTTAGTTAGGGTTTTTCTTTTTAGTTTAGGCTAGGGTTTAGGCCACCATCGCCTGTCCCAAAGAACAGCCAAGAGGATTCGGGGTTCGTGCAGAAGGCTCAAGTCAGCGTACCTGATTCCAGTCATCTTCGAGGGATCTCCTGGCTGTTCCTCTCCTGAGGCCAGGAAGGACCAAAGGATTGAGGTGGCCAGCAACACTACCCAATTGTCCTCCCTGCGCCTAGACTATGTTTAATAATCTGTAGTGTGCATCTTTTAACCGTTCTTGCTTGTTTGTTAGCTATGTAAATATAGTTTGTGGTTTACATTTTACTGAGAAGTCTCAGTATTTCTTTATGTGCCACAAACCAATGACCACTTACAAAGGGCCCCCCCGGTGATAGAGTAAAGAAGTTGTTGTCCACAGTTTGTAACCCTGTTAAATTTAAGTGGCTAATTGGCATCTCAAATCATTTCTTACAGTTACTAGAGTAACACAATAACCAACACAAGAATGAACTGAAACATAGAAAACTTTTTATTTACAAGGTGGAGGGGGGGGAGACCTTCAACTGGGACAGGGAGGGGGGGCAGCTACTGGGACAGGTGGCCCCTGCGAGTGCTCCTCCGGGGGCGGACCTGCACACGCTGGGCAGGCTGCATCGGGGCAGGCTGCACGGGGAGGTGGGCAGGAGCAGGGGCAGGAGCAGGGATAGGAGGGGGCATGGGCTGTGCTACGGGAGGGATGGCGGGGGCATGGGGTCCGGCCATGCCATAATGTATGGCGTGCACTAAATGTGCCGGGAGGATGTCCATTGAGCTGCGCATCCCTCAGCACTCTGTTAGGAAGGCAGCTCAGCCCTCCTGCCACCACTGCAGCTCCCCCTGTACCCGCTCAGCAATGGAGGCCTGGATTGCCTCCACGGTGTCAACATGGAAGCGCAGAAGATGGTCCCGCTGTCGCAGCCTGCACCTCCGGGGTTGGCCAGCTGGGGGTGCCGCTGCTGCCGCAGTAGAGGGTCTGGTGCTCGGTCCCACTGCAGAGAAGAGAAGAAAGGATGGGTCAGTCAGGCAGGCTGTCCACTGTCCCCACACCTCATGCCCTCCATCCCTGAGCCCAGGTGACCACACAGTTGTGTGGCTTGGGCCCACTCGGTTCCCCTCCTGCCCCTGTGTTGTATGTTTGCAAGGAGAACTGCCCCTGGAGTAGGGTCCTCCTTCCAGTATTATAACCACCGGTCTGTGTCCTGGCCCCGTGGAGAGCGGGAGGGTGCTTGTGCTGCGTTCACCTGTGGAACTCCCTGCCAGTGGAGATTGTGAAAAGCTTTGGGCTAATCACTGGTGTTTGACAGGGAGTGAGATGCATCCCCACACAGTGCCTGGGAGCACATCTGGCAGAGGCATTCTGGACTCTCAGGGTATGTCTACACTACCACCCTAGTTCGAACTAGGGTGGTAATGTAGGCAACCGGAGTTGCAAATGAAGCCCGGGATTTGAATTTCCCGGGCTTCATTTGCATCTCGCCAGGTGCCGCCATTTTTAAATGTCCGCTAGTGTGGATGCACGTACCCCAGCCTGAGTTCTTTCACTTTTGAGCGGACCTGCTCACAGTTCCGGCCGGGGTGTCCGTGCTGCGCCAGATTGTCAGCCAGCCGCCGGTATATGTCAACGTTGAGGCGCCTTGAGTGTAGGTCGTGGAAACCTCCTCCTCCTGCCACAGGTCCAAGAGGGTCTCCAGCTCCCTGGGGGTCCAGCATGGGGCCCGCCATTTGCGGCCCCTGGGGGCCTCCTCTGCTGGGGGCCCGGGGGGCTCACCAGCTGGAGCTGCCATTGCTGCTGAGAGATGGTGGCTGGGCAGCACAGCGGCACGTGGCAGAGCTCAGGCAGCAGGGTCTGCAGCACACTCCTGCCACGTGTGCCCAGCAGCCTCCAAGCTCTTTAAGAGCTCAGGTTACCAGGCAGTCCAGGGCTCCTACGGGGTCTCGCGGAGTCCAAACGGCTTTTTTCCGTTTCTTCTGCTTTTCTGGAAAAGCTGTCTACACTGGCCCATTTCTGGAAAAGCTTTTCCGAAAAAAGGACTTTTGCCCGAGCGGGAGCAGCGTAGCTTTTCCGGAAAAGCGGCTGATTTTGTACAGTAGAGTGTCATTGCTTTTCCGGAAAAGCAAGCGGCCAGTGTAGACAGCTCGCAGCTTATTCCGGAAAAGCGGACTAGTGTAGACATAGCCAGATATTTTTAGCA
The DNA here is from genome assembly GCF_049634645.1 of Pelodiscus sinensis. Lineage (NCBI taxonomy): Eukaryota > Metazoa > Chordata > Testudines > Trionychidae > Pelodiscus > Pelodiscus sinensis. Next base: position 259,947,974 of record NC_134711.1, read on the forward strand.
GTTCAGTGTTGTGCTGCCCCACAATAATGAGAGTTATTACAGCCTGCTTTTGCTGTGGCACATAGCTACACATAGGTCAAGAATGAAGAACCTCTGGCCCAGAAGTCATACACAGTTTGTCATGGTTAGCCACTGGCCTCAGTTCATCATTCCTGGCCAATGAGAGTTATGGGAAGTGGTGGACCAGGCTGTGTTGCTTTCTGCAGCCCCCTCTGGCCAGAAACAGTGAATTGCAATAGTCCCCCTTTAGGGACTATTGCTTTAGCTATTGTAGGACACAAACATTTTGGATTTAATTTATTTTGAATCCCTTTCTCACTTTTGCAAGCAGATAGTATCTTAGATGTCCAGAGGACTGCGGCTCAGTTGGCTTACCTACTATAGTTAAAACTATTGAAGAAAGGGTTCTCAGGGTTATAGTGGATCATAAGCTAAACAAGTCTCAACTGGAGTATTGTGTCCAGTTCTGGGTGCCACATTTGGAAAAATTGGAAACATGTCCAGGGAATAGCAACAAATTAAAGTTCTAGAAAACATGACCCACAAGGGAAGATTGAAAGAACTGAGTTTCAGTCTGGAAAAGCAAAGATTGATGGGGGACGTAATAACAGCTTTTATGTACATAAAAGATTGTTACAGGGAGGAGGAAAAATATTCTCTTTAAACTTCTCTGTTAAGAAACGATAGGCTTAAATTTAATCAGGGGAAGGTTAAGTTGGACATAAGGAAAAATTTCTTAACTGTCAGATGGGTTAAGAACTTGAATAAATTGCCTTGGGAGACTGTGAAATATCCATCATTGGAGATTTAAGAGCAGGATAGACAGACACCTGTCAGGGATGATCTAGATGGTGCTTGGTCCTGCCATGAATGCAGGGAACTGAACTTGATGACTTAGGTTCCCTCCAGTTCTATGAATCCATGATTTACACTTGTTCAAATTAAGTGGTGAGGTTTTTTTTTTCCATTTTGTACAACTATAAATAATGACATTGAGGTATCAATGGGTCAAATGTGAAGAATCAATCTGGGAGTTTCTCTGGTGCTCCAGTCTGTCTAGTGCACAATCTATGGGTACGTCTAGACTACATGGCTCCATCGATGGAGCCATGTAGATTTGTTTGTTCGGCAAAGGGAAATGAAGCTGTGATTTAAATAATCACGGTTTAATTTACATTTAAATGGTCATTTAAATATAAATGAAGCTGCGATTATTTAAATCATGGCTTCATGTCCCTTTTCCGATCAGCCTAATTTACATGGCTCCATCGATGGAGCCATGCAGTTTAGACACACCCTAGGAGAGGATTCCAAAGAAGTTTACTGACCAACTTAATTACCACATTATAGCACTTTCTAAAGTGCATTAAATAATGAACAAGAATAAAGTGAGTTAAAATTTCCTACCTAAAAATTGGATTCAGATTCAGCTAAGGGAAGCAATGATGTCACTAAGTTTTGATATGCATCTAATGAAGTGGGTCTTTGCCCATGAAAGCTTATGCTCCAATAAATCTGTAAGTCTATTCGGTGCCCCAGGACTTCTTGTTGTTTATGCAGATTCAAATTAACACAGCTACACCTCTGATACTAAGTTTTATTCAATTCCAAATGCAACCTTCAGCACACATTTCATTCTATTTGATGTGCAAGTGCCATCCTTATATCAACTCATTGTGACAAACTGCATCCCATTTAAAATATTTATATGTCTGCTAATCAGATTTTAGTCCACTACTGGAGTTTTGATCCATCTCTAACTTTTCTGCTTTCTTTATATATTCGGTTATATGTTTTTTATGTTGCTAGTGATGTCTTTCAGCATCAATTATTAAATTTGTTTTCATCACCTTCAGGTTAATTAAAGCATCTGCACATTTTGGGGTAGTGTAGAATTCACTGTTCTTTTCTAACACACACTTTAATTATTACATTCAACTGACTTTTGCTGTTCATTATTCAGAGACTTAACATTATATGCAGTAAGACAAGAAATAAAGTCTTGAATAATATTACAGTGCTTAAAGGGAGACTTATTTATTTTTTTTAATCACACTTGTGAACTTCCAGTATGCAAAGGCTCTGGTTTTGACTTTTGCCCATCAGACTTAGGCCTGATCCACACCAGAGCTTTTTTTGTGACGGTATGCCCCGGGACGGCCTACCGGCACCTATTTTCCCATCTTGAATTGAATGGGATTCTCCTTTGGTGTACCGGCACCTATTTCCTGTTTTCTGGGGTAGCATGGTTCCCGTGGAAGCGCGCCCAGGACACGTGCATTTTTTCCCTTTTTTTTGCTCAACAACTTTGAGCCTGGAGTACCGGTACATTTTTTCTTACAAAAAAAACACTGGTGCACACTAACCATTTATGTTGGTAACACTGCATGGGTATGTCTACACTACCCTCCTAGTTCGAACTAGGAGGGTAATGTAGGCATACCGCACTTGCAAATGAAGCCTGGGATTTGAATTTCCTGGGCTTCATTTGCATAAGCGGGGCTCTGCCATTTTTAAATCCCCGCTCGTTCGAACCCTGTGCCGCGTGGCTACACGCGGCACGAACTAGGTAGTTCAAACTAGGCTTCCTAATCCAAACTAGCTGTACTCCTCGTTCCACAATTAGAAGCATAATCCGAACTAGCTACTCCATGCCGCGTTTAGCTGCATGGCACGGGGTTCGAACTAGCCGGCATTTAAAAATGGCGCTGGCTGGCTTCATGCAAATGAAGCCCGGGAAATTCAAATCTCGGGCTTCATTTGCAATTGCGGATGACTACATTACCACCGCTAGTTCTAACTAGCGGGGCAGTGTAGACATACCCTGAGTTAACACTATAAAGGAATGGCCATATGTTGAGTTTGTGTGGGTTTTCTTTCTAATTGTTTTACTAGTTGTTTCAAGGTGAAATTTGCTTACAAGCATTACTTCACTAAAGATTGTACAGTGGTACCTAGATCAAAATTTGGCACTGTACATTGTATACACCATTCAAAACAAAGCAAGCTATTTTAACAGATTTGTATGCGATATTAGAATGCATCTTTTCTTTGTTACCAGTGTGCATGTATCATTGGATTAAGTATGTGTGGCTTATTGGGGGACATTATATGTTCTGTGTTACTCATGAGGTCAAGTTAGATGGTCACACTGATTCCTTATAGCCTTGGAATAACACAATAGATACTTGTCAAATCCACCCATCCTCATTTTATGAAATCCCAGTGGCAACTTAACTGAAAAAAATGTAGGAGCTATTCACAGAGGGAACCAGTATCTCTAGCATTACATATATTACCAAGAAGGCAGAAGGAAAAATTTGTGACAAAATGTTTAATTTATTTTTTAATATCTCAGTCGCAACAAACACTCTTCTTAAATGCCTACATCAACCATGTTATTTATGAATAGCAACCCTTATGGGTTATGTACAGGAGAATAATGATTTATATTTTGCAAAGTCATTTATGCTTCTTCCCATTTGTTGCTTTTCTTTAACTATCTATTAAATAAATGTGTATATTTTGCAATAATAGATAACTGAGTTCCAGGCTCACCATTAGTTGCTGGGAGAGGACATCTTCAAATTTATTTCAGTTCTGAGATCAGTATAATACCAGACCTAAAGTATTAAATAACAACAAGGTTTTCTCAGTTTTCAGTGCTGTAAATATTTCACTTAGCTGAGCCCCAATAAAAAAGTATTTGCAAAATAATTTTATTTCTCTCACTTTTTGTAATCATTTGAAATTGGCAACTCATGATATGCTGAATGATTTTTTAAAATCCCAGCATAATAATTATAGAAGTTTCTTGTTCTTTTTCATATAAAGAGAATGCTGATGCTTCTGAAGTTATTTTGAAATTCCCCTATTTAGTTTATAATGCAGTTGCACAAGTATAAATATATTCATCCTTGAAGAGGACTATCAACATGGCTGTTAAAATTCAGCTTCTATCAAACTCTGAAATCTTTCAGAATTGAGTCTTTTCAAACAAAATAATGGTCTGACTTTACAAAATGGGAAGTAATTCCTGAGCATCCAAAACTCCCACTGACTTCAGCTGAAAGAAGTGTACTCAGCAGTATCTTTGAAGAGTAGACAATCAGGATTTAACTTCTTTTAATTGAGTCTCCTGCACAATTCACGTGAATCCCTGAAGATTAATTTAGTCTCTCTTCCCACTAGGTCAATCAGAATCTCATACCCAAGGCAATCTTGCAGTGTTTCACTCTTCTGAATACAGCAGCAGCATTATTTAGGTGACAACAGAGGTTCGCATTTATTGCTCTCTCCTTTCCTTACTCGCAAGACTTGAACATATAAGGCCTGATTCTCTACTCCATTACATCAGCATAACTACTGATTTTGTTGATCAATCATTTATATTACTCTGTCCTGAAAGTCATAATAGAATAGAGAACAATGAACCCTCAGGAACAGTAGAATGGGCTATCCCATGTGGCCAACATTGTGAGCCCATTCTGAGAGAGGAGCACACTGCAGAACACGTGTAAATAATGTTTAACAATCCGACCAACGGTACAATAACTTAAGACTTCTGCTCTCATCCACTGCAGTTTCCAGGGGTGCAGAAGAGCATGTGTGTACAGTATCCAGGAGATCTTGGAACTCATCGAGTTGTGGGGAGATGAATCTATTCTCATAGAGCTCAGAACCAGCAGGAGGATTGCCAAGATTTACGGCAGGATTACAAGCTGCCTCAGGACTAAAGGGATGCCCAAAAGAGCAAAGTAAAAATCAAGGAGTTGTACCAGTCCTATAACAAGGCAAAGAAGGAGAAAGGGGTAGCACTTCACATGTGCTCCTTCTATAATCAGCTGGATTCCAGTGTGTGGGGGAGGGGGCAGCTCCCCCAGCATAGTTGTGAAGCTTGTCCAAGACATGCCTGGCATCAATCTACAGGAGAGTGGGTTGGTGGAGGATCAAAAGGAGAAGGAGACTAGCCAGCTGCTGATACCTGAAATCCAGGAGATTTTCATGACACTGGAGCCAGTTCCCCCATCCCAGGACATCTTCCAGGCCATTGACAACCCCAGGGAGATCATTTCTGTTGAATTAAAAAACATTGTCTAACTACAAACGGAGTAAGGCAATAGGGTGTAATGTGTGGCCACTCTCTCTCTCTCTCTCTGCCTACACAGTTCAGGGGGCATAGAACAGTTTATTAACATTCTTGCAGATGGAGTAGGAATCTTGTCTGCACAGCTTCATGAAGCTCTCACATAAGAACTTTTGATCCTTCTCACAAGGTTCTTCGGGAGGCTTGCCTTATGTTGACCTTCATGACAGGACACCTTCCCATGCCAAGCCACCAGTAAGTGATCTGGCATCATTGAACCACAAAGCATTCCAGGATAAGGCCCAGTTTTATGGCTACATTCAGTCTGCATTCACTCCTGATTACTCACTGTAATTCGGAGAAGACTGATATCTCACATAGAATCATAGAACACTGGAATTGGAAGGGATCCTGAGAGGTCATTGAGTCCAGTCCCCTGCCCCCACTTCAGGACCCAGCACCATCTAGACGATCTCTGATAGATGTCTATCTAACCTGCTCTTAAATATCGCCAGAGATGGAAATTCCACAACCTCCCTAGGCAACTTATTCCAGTGTTTAACCACCTTGACAGTTAGGAAGTTTTTCCTAATGTCCAACATAAACCTCCCTTGCTACAGTTTAAGCCCATTGCTTCTTGTCATATCCTCAGAGGTCAAGGAAAACAATTTTTCTCCCTCCTCCTTGTGACACCCTTTTAGATACCTGAAAATCGCTATCATGTTCCTTTTCAGTCTTCTCCTTTCCAAACTGAATAAGGCCAGTTCTTTCAGTCTTCCTTCATAGCTCATGTTCTCTAGACCTTTAATCATTCCTGTTGCTCTTCTCTGGACCGTCTCCAATTGCTCAACATCTTTCTTGAAATGTGGTGCCCAGAATTGGACACAATATTTCAATTGAGGCCTAGCCAGCGCAGAGTAGAGTGGAAGAATGACTTCTCATATCTTGCTCACAACATTCCTGTTAACGCATCCCAGAGTCATGTTTGCTTTTTTTGTAACAGACTGACACTGTTGATTCATATTTACCTTTTGGTCCACTATGACCCCTAGATACTTTTCTGCAGTACTCCTTCCTAGATGGTTGCTTCCCATTCAGTATGTGTGAAACTGATTGTTCCTTTCTAAGTGGAGTATTTTGCATATGTCCTTATTAACAGGGCTCGACAAATATTGTAATCTTCTCAACCGTGGTGAGTAGATTACAAGCCGGCACAGCCGGCGCCACGTGATCTGCACATGCGCAGTGCAATCTGCACATGCGCAGCTCACAGAACCACATGGATGGCGAGCAGGGCTTGCTGCCGCTTGGCGAGCCCTGCTTATTAAACTTTATCCTATTTACCTCAGACCACTTCTCCAGTTTGTCTAAATCGTTTTGAATTATTACTGTATCCTCCAAAGCAGTTGCAACCCCTACCAGCTTGGTATCATCTACAAACTTAATAAGCGTACTCTCTATTCCAATATCTAAATCGTTGATGAAGATATTGAACAGAACTGGTCCAAAAACAGATCCCTGCAGAACCCAACCTGTTATGACCTTCCAGCAGGATTGTGAACCATTAATAACTATTCTCTGAGAACTGTTATCCAGCCAGTTATGCATCCACCTTATAGTAGTCGAATCTAAGTTGTATTTGCCTAATTTATTGATAAGAAGATCATGAGAGACCATATCAAATGCCGACATGATAACATAGAGGGAGGAGAAGGGGAATCTTTTAGCATTCTCTCTGTAAGGCCACATATCCCACACATACATCCTGTGAACAGGAAAAAAAAGCAGTCTCCTTGGGAGGCTGTCTGTGCCTGCCCCTGCATCTACTTAGACACAGTGGCTGTGTCTACACTGCACCCCTTTTCCGGAAAAGGGGTGCAGTGTAGACACAGCCAGTGGGAAGCCACTTTCTTTCACTACCTGCCTTCCACTTAAGGGCTCCTATCCTGGGTGGTCCCTTACCATGCCTGTCTGCCTCCATGCCCAGTGCATCACAATGCTCCCCTGAGACATCTGGGCACTGGCTATAAAGTGCCCACTTTTAAAACAAACATTTGGCCTTGCACAGAACACATATCCTTTGTCTTTACAGAGGCCTTTGGTGAGCACTAAAAGGTTAAGATTAGGCTTCACACAATGTTTTTTCCTGTAATGTCTGCTCTTTTAATTTTTCTTTGCATCTGGATCAGAAGCCAGCTTGTTGTGTCTTCTCCCTACTGCAGCATCTGTCCACCTGGCTCAGATCTGCAGGTGAAAGTGGATAAGAAAAGAGAAGTTCCACCAGCAGATGGACTTCACGAACTCTTTCATGGAGGAGATCCATGCTGAGTGCCTGGACCTGATAGCTGAGCAGCAGGAGAAAAGAGCCACCAGGGAGCATCTCACAAGGCAGCATGAGATGATATTTGCCTCCCTGAGTACTGTCATGGAGTGTGTGGCACCCTATCTCAAATGGACCAAAACCCCATGCACCTTGATGACACCCTCGGTCACTCCTCCTCCTCCCTGTAGCTTCTACTTCCAGGGACCCCAGAGGCTGCTGGGGCCCCAAAACATGGGGGTGGCTTATACCCTCCAGGGTCTCAGGATGCAGATGGCTGTCCCGCTCCCATTTCTGAGCTCTCCTCCCTCCTTCAGTTCCCCCTTCTTTCTTCCTGTGTTGTTTTCCCCAAAATAAAATCTCCTGTTCTTTGAAAAAATGTTCCCTTTATTGCTTGAACTGCAGGGATAGGGTTGGGGATTAAAAGTAAACACAGGGAATGCAAGGGAACCTTAGTGGAGAGCCACTGGAAAGAGTCTCAAAACTGCCTTTACATAAAACTGTCCTTCAATGTGTCCCTGATTTGTGCTGCCCCTTTCTCTGTGCTCTCCTTATTGCACTGATGTCCAGCTTCTTGAACTCTCTGGCCAGGTATTCTGCCTCAGACCCTACACCCTGCCAGAAAAGTTTCCCTGTTGTTCTCTCACAGATTATGGTGTGCATAACAGGCTGCTACCTCAAAGGGAATGTTGTATTCACAGAGGTCCAGCCAAGGCAGGAGACTCCTAAACCTACCCTTTAAATGCCCAAACACACTTTCTACCACCATTCTGCACTTGCTCCCTCTGTTGTTGAACTCCTCCTTGATGCGGTCTATGCTGCCCATGTATGGTTTCATGAGCAAGGGAGCAAGAGGTAGGTTGGGTTGCCAAGATCACAATAATCATTTTCACCTCTCAAACTCTGATTGTCCAATCCAGGAAAACAGTTCAGTTGTGAATCTTTTGGAAGAGGCAGGAGTTCCTAAAGATGTGGGCATCACTCACCTTTCCTGACCATCCCATGTTGATGTCGGTGAAATGATCCTTGAGATCTACCATTGCCTGCACAGCCGTGGTTGATGTACTCCAAGGCACAGTGGTTAGATGCCAAGATGGGGATGTTTTTTCTGTCTAAGGCACCTCCACAGTTGGGGAACTGAATCACAGGAAACCCATCCACTATGTTCTCCATATTTCCCAGAGACACAAACCTCTGTCGCAGACTGTTATTGATGGCCTTATATGACAACAGCTCTCCTCTCCCCATCTTATTTTCCTCTCTCCAAACTTATTTCCCACAGAGCAGTAGCTGTCTGGTGTGGCAAGCTTCCATAGACCAATTGCCATGCACTTCTCCACATTCATGTCTCATTCAGGTGCCTGAGTGCAGGGGAAAGCCAGTCACATTTCCAAGAAGTTCTGCAGCCACTGCTGGTCATCCCATGTCTTCATCACTATCTGGACCCTGTTTATCACACAGTGCCAGAACTGGCATTGCACTGAGTTCAGAGGATTGAGCAGTGAGTGTGCTAGCATGAACAAAAGGTCTTGCGTGAGCAGGGCCTCCATGCCATACCAAGCTTCATACTTGTCCTCTTTTTTGGTGGAGGGCCATGAGTATGCTCTTGAAGTACAGAGCCATGAGGAGCACCACAGTAGACATGAGCATGACAATGCTTTTGTGCCATCAGGCTCTATGCTCGCAGTGCTCTGGCCTCCATATGGGCAACCAAAGCACTGAAGGGCACAAGCATACTTCTTCCCCTTTATATAACGCAAGGGGGGAGGGAGTAGATGAGCGCCTTATGGGTTAGGAGCCCCTCTAACCAGCTGTTACAGAAGTTTGTACCCAGCAGACATGGGAAGCATAGGCCAGACTGCAAAGCTACCTGTGGTGCCTACTCTGTGAGTCAATGGGAGACTCCCTTACTCGTAATACAGTTGTGTTCTCAGTGTTTAACAGTCTTTAATTGTCTGCCCTAACATCCAACATAGAAGTATGATTCCATCATTTCCAAAGTACTGGCATCTGTATTGTTATACATACAAACGACTTTTAGTTTGTCACATACATGCAGCCCCACATCATAGTTTACTTCATAAAAAGGGCAAAATAACATTATTTCAATAGCTTGTTTGTTCAGCAAATCGTTGTTTTGAATTGCATCCAAAATAAGTTCACTTGATCCAAATTAGCCTGAATCTGTTTCCATTCAAGTCTACTCATTTTCCTAGGCTTTTTGAGGGGGAATATTGGACTTCCATATGTAATTATAAATGTAGCATTTGCTGCTGCAGAATCTATAGTACTAGAAATGAAAATGTGGCAGAAGCAAATACAGCTGTATTCAATGCACCTGGGTACGATCTGGTCTTCATTCTTACTGGTGGGTATCTCATTTTCAGGTTTTGGTGGTGCAAAGAGACTGCTCCCTTTATTCCGACGTGTATGATGTGGTTTGATATATCAAAAGCATTTATAGCTTTTGGTAGGAGACTTGTTATAATATGTAAAAGTAATACCATTTTTATTAAGGTTCCAAACAACAGGAGAAAGAACTTGTTTGGCTGATTCATTAAACTAAAGAAACACTCAAATATGCAAGAAATTTTTTGTCCTAGATCTTATAAGTTTGAACAGTTCAAATTAATCAGAAAGTCGGAAATGAAGAGGTTATCTAGCAGTCTGGGCAAGTTTGGAGTCATCTGAGGGCTAATGTTTTGAGGGGAAATAATGACACAGAAACCTTGAATAAATGTAAATGTCCTGATGAAGCTCTGACATATCTCTGCATATGGGGGATGGGGAATTGGTCATGTTTTGCTAACCTGCTTTGTGAAGATAAATCTTCCACATTTAGATCTGCAGTGCAAACACTGTCCCTGCAAGGCTTGCATATGCTGATCAACTGACATCAAATAAATCTGACCGAGCAATTGCTAAGAATACATTAGCCTCTAGCAGATAGGTGCATGGACCACAGCTGTATTTGCTTCTGCCATATTTTCATTTCAAGTATTACAGTGTCTGCAGCAGCAAAAGCTATATTTAAAGTTACATATGAACATGCAATATAGCCCCTTGTTTTTATTTGCTCCATATTATAATCTCCCCCCCCCCCCCAAAGGAGAAGGTTTTAACAGAAACTTTTGTTCCGCTGCAAGTGATTTGTGTACATGGAAAGAAGGGAGTTAGAGGAAAAGCCCATCAGCATATTGATTTAAGGGAGAGTGAGTACAATTCTTTAATTAATCTGAAAAAATGTGGGATTTTTATTTATCCACATGTAAGCAAAATCTCTTCAAAACTTTTCACATGGCTAGTTATCCATGTTGAAAAGTGCTAGATTGAGGGTAGAACATAAAAATTACATGACAAGTGACTGAAAAATAATGACTGAGTCTGCTCAGTGGACTTCAATTACTATTTTAACAGACAATGAAGTTAAACCTGTACTATGAACAACCCACTGGTCAGTTCGGGTATGTCCATACTACACCGTTATTTTGAGATAACTAGTATTATTTCAAAATAAAAATGCAACCGTCTACACAGCCATTCCGTTATTTCAAAATAATTTTGAAATAATGGATGTTTTTTTCCAAAATCTGTAAACCTCATTCTACAAGGAACAACATCTATTCCGAAATAGCTATTTCAAAATAAGGAGTGTGTAGGCGCTTAACTGCTCCTATTTTGAAATAGCCCCTCATGAGGACCATTCTAAGTTATTCCTCCCCAGTGACTCCTGGGACTCTAAATCAAGATAGCACATCTACATTAGGGAATCCAGCCTCAGACTAATTTTGAGGCTTCCCTGCAGTGTAGATGTGCTATTTTTGAAATAAGCTTTTTTGGAATAACTGTTCCGGAATAGCTTATTTTGAAATAGCCATGCAGTGTAGACGTACCCTTAGGGCACATCTACACAGCAAGGCTAAACTTGAAATAAGCTATGCAACTTGAACTTTGTCAATTGTGACGCTTAAATCAAAATAGCTTATTTCATCTTTTGGTGCTGTCTACACAGCAGTTATTTCAAGATAGAGCACTTTCCTCCTGACTTCCCTTTCTCGTGCAATGAGGGTTACAGGAGTCAGAGTTAGCAGTCCTCCAGCTTGACATTATTTCAAGCTTTGACATTATATCAAAATAACTCCTTGGCTACGTCTAGACTGGCCCCTTCTCCAGAAAAGTCATGCAAAGCAGGTAAGTCAGAATAGGGAAATCCATGGGGGATTTAAATATCCCCCGCGGGATTTAAATAAACATGTTCGCCGCTTTTTTTCCGGCTTGGGGAAAAGCCGGAAAAAAGCATCTAGACTGGAGCGATCCTCCGGAATAAAGCCCTTTTCCGGAGGATCTTTACTTTCAGGCAGGGCTAACGTCAACTTAAGCTACACAACTTCAGCTACATCTATTGCATGGCTTAAGTTGAAATACACAGCAGGAAGTCGACAGAAGAACACTCTTTCATTGACTTCCCTTACTCATCATGAAATTAGGGTTACCATGAGTCTGAGTAAGAAGTCGTCCAGATCAACATTATTTTGAAATAAAGGCTTATAGTTATTCCAAAATACACTGCTGTGTAGATGTACCCTTAGAGAAGCATGAAGGTTGTTAGTTTTTCTCATGCAAATTGTCCTGTTTCAATGAGATATTTGCAAGTAGATAAACCAGGGTTTATCTGTAAGTACTTTCTCCAGGACAGGTGATAAATCCTAAAGCAGAACATAGTTAGGCCTACAATTTTAAAGGATCTATACAGTTTTTGCTTAAAATAAGCTTGAATTTTAAAAAGAAAGATTTAGAAGACATAGTTTGTTTTTAGACACACCTCTCTAGAGCACAATGTTTATGTCAGCTCAGGGTGGATTCATGAACTAATAGATCCCTCCCCTCCCAACTAAAACACAAAATGGGGATTTACTTTTGATGACTGCTCCAGAGTGGGTATATTTTTATCAGTTCAAATAATGTTTAATTCACTCTTTTCCCATTGCAAAAACTCAGGGATTCTCAGAGCCTGGCCTATAGACACAGACTTGTGCTACTGTGTTAAGCACAGAAGTTTATGCATTTCAGGCTTGGGCTGGAGCTCAGGTTCTGAAGTCAAGAAGAGGAATGAGTTTCAGAGTCCAATCTCCAGGCCAAACCACAGTGTTACATACCTGATCTTAGCAGCGTAGAACCAGGCTTTGAAACTCATAGCTGTAGATTTTAAAACGCAATGTAGACATATCCTTACAGAATTGGAACATATATTTGAGTAACTAATTTGGAAGCACAGTCAGAATGAATGTATTAAAAACTTATACATCCAAAATCAGTTCTTTTTTTGCCAGTGATACTTGCCTAATGGACAGAGAAGAAGCAGATAACCTGATATATGTTGACTTTAGTACAGGTTTGGCCAAAATCCCACATGACCTTTATTTTTGCCAGCAAGGGAATTGTGGTATAGATGAAAGTGCTGTAAATATGTATAACACCACAGTTTGAAAGACCATATGCAAAGCAGTTATTAGTGATATGTAAAGCTGGGAAAAAATATTATGGCAAAGTTCCATCTGTTCCTCATGGGTCTTATGCTACTGTTAGCCTCAGAAGCTCTCTGTGGCCCTCCATACAGCCTCTTTCTCTTTACTAGAGGCAGTAGTCACAACCTACTGAGACATACTCATCACAGGCTAGATCATAATATGGGGTAGAAACCCCTCTGGAGTCATGATCTCACTTCTTGAGAGCAAACTTTTGTGATGAGGTTTGGGGGAAACCCAGGCCTGCCCACTACTCCAGTTTCTGGTCCTAGTTCCCTAAGGCAGCAGCAACAGACAGGATTACTGCCACTCTCAATCTGGCAGCTTTTCCCTGGTCTACTTCCCCAAATGATCCCTCCTAGTACCTTTCCTTTGGTACCTGCTAGGCAGACCTCAGCTCACATCCACACAGCTCTTCTACACTGCACTTCCTTTTTCCAGTCTTTTGTCTTTTCCTCCACCCTCCCTTGCCTGGGGGCAGGAGACCTTTTAAAGCAGTGCCACAGGCCTTAATTGGCTGCAGGTATATAATTAGTCTGTAGCTTCTAGCAAGCTCTAATTGATCCCATGTGCTTGCCGGATAATGCTGAACTTAGGATTGGCTTTTTTTTTTTTTTTTAAACTCAGGGAAGAGAAAGCTGTTCATCCAATCTTCAGAATTCCTCCATTCCTCTTAGCAGTCAGCTGGCCAGGGTCACAATATCTAAAGAGTTTGTCCTCAGTCTGGTGCTAGTCAGTATTTTCATGAATGATTTACATAATGAAGTGGAGAGTATGGTTATGAAATTCAAAGATTCATGTAGTGGCAAAATGTTGCAAGCACTTCAGAGGAGAGGATTAGAATTCAAAGTTATAGATTGGAGAATTGTCCTGAATTCAACTGAAGAAAATTATATAACAATAAGTGCAAATGTAACTGTTGAGAGGCAGAATCAAACCTGGGAATTAGTGGAAGATAGAGCATGAACTCCTACAGCTTGAACTATAAATCTAGTTGGTTTTCAGCTAAGATTATAGAGTTCACTCATTCAAATCTCTCGCTGTAAGTGGTCTAAGTGTCATTTCTAGGGCAGTGAATCACACCCAGTAAGTGTTTGGGTTACACAACGTGCTATACTAATAAAGGAAAAATCAAACATACATCTACAAAATATGGAATAACTATCTAGATGGCAGAATTCCTAAAAAATGGTCTAGGGGTGATAATGGATCACAAATTGCTATGAGCCAAAATTGTGGTACAGTGACAGAAAAGGCTAATATCACTCTTGGGTGTATTAACAGGGATGTTGTCTGTAAGACAGAAGTGGAGAACATCTGGCTGACCAGCTTTACATGGTCCATTAGGGTTAGATGCTGGTGGGCACCAGACAGTTTGTCGTACCCAGCCAATGGGAGCTGTGGGAAGCAGCATGAGCCAAACCACCACTTCCCACAGCTCCCATTGGCTGGAAATGGTGAGTCATGGCCACTGGTAGCTGTGGGGCTCCATGGATACTCAGGTAAGCAAAACATCTGTAACCCTGCCAATGGCTAACCCCTATGAAGCATTTGCGTTTGGATGGCCAGAGAGTTCCCACAGAATGTAAGACATGGGATGTACTTTTGTTGTTCTGTTTGACACTGATGAGGCTTCATATAGAATATTGTGTCCAGTTTGGGTCACCACACTTTAAGAGTGATGTGGACAAACTGGAGAGAGGACAAAGTAGGACAAACATGATAAAATATTTAGAAAACCAAATTTATGTGAAAAGGTTAAAACATGGATCAGCAACTTTCAGCGTGCAGCCCACCAGAGTAATCATCTGGTGGGCCATGGGACATTTTGTTTACATTGATTTGGCCACTGTTTCCTGCAGCTTCCAATGGATTGGTGAACTGTGGCCACTGGGAGCTATGGGAAGCCATGCCTGTGGATGGTCAATGTAAACAAAATGTCCCATGACCCAACAGATGATTACCCTGGTGGGATGCATGATGTAGGTTGCTGAACCCTGGGTAAAAAACTGGGCACCCTTAGTCATGAAAAAAAAAAAGACAGAGTGGGGTCCCGATACTAGACTTCAAGTATGTTAAAGGTTGTTTTGAAAAGGAGAGGGGTCAATTGTTCTCCAATTCCATTGAGGTAGAACAAATAATGGAGTTAGTCTGCAGCAAGGGAAATTTAGATTAGGTTTTAGGAAATGAATGTTTAACTAAAAGAGTGGTTAAACTCTGGAACAGTTTACCAAAGGAGGTTGTGAACAGGCTAGAAAAACACATATCATGGATGGTCTAGTTGGAGGGGACAGGACTAAATATTTTTAAAGGCTGCATATTAATTTAGGAACAATTCACTAGCTAAAAGCACTGGCAGTAACACATTTAAATTTTTTGAACCCAAATGGTAATTTTACAAGGAAATTATAAGCATTTGAAAATGGCGACTTAGGGTAAAATTCTGCTGTCAGTTCAACCAAATTAACTATATTTCCAGTAGTTTCCCCCCCTTTCTCCCTACATGTGCAGAAAGCCAAGAGACTACAGTAGAAGCTTTCCCCACAAAATTAATATAATATAGCTCTAAATATCTGAGTCAACATCTGCTAATTTATTCTAGGAGTAGAATTTCATATTTTAAATCAAAGTTACTCCTCTGCCTAATCATTAATCAGATTTATTAAATCAAGAATGATGTGATTGACAATAGTATTACACTACTATAAATGAAATTACAAACCAATACATGCTATTTTACACACAATTTATTTCAATCTATCAGTGTTATATATTGTTCCAACTATGAAGGAACACTGCAAGTTACCGAATACTCTTAATTCCCACTGACTTCTCTGAGTTGATTGTACACAGCAATAAGACTAACCATACAAGAGCTCCAGATGTCCTAGTTTGTTCATTTGGTACTTAAGCATGCACTATTTATTGGGAGGTGCTATACATTTCTCAAGCACTGATCAACACCACTTACAATTAGGCCTTATATCACCATTTTATAATGAAAAACAAAACTACAATTTGACAAAAAAAATCCTCAAAACTAAGAACAATTAGGTCTTAATGTGGCAGCTCTTACTGGGAGCTTTTCCAAAGTAAGTAGCTCTTTTAAAAGAACCGTCCAACCAAGGCTGCTGTAGTTACATCCTTGTTATAGCAGGTCTGGAGCTTAAGGCCGGTGTAGAATGAAATGAGAGCTTGTTGTTTCTCTGCATGTGTAAATCAATCAACCCTTGCTTATTTTTTCCCTTAAAGTGTTCAAAATTTAGGGGAGAAAACTGCAAGAGATTCTGCTTATACCGGGTGTTAACAAAGTGCAGAAGGAAACAAAATATATACTTCTGCAAAAAACTGTTCTCCCTGAAGTCAATAAAGCTACACAGGTGTAATTTTCAACAGTTCTCATTCTCTTCTTGATTCGCAACCTTTCCATGCTTAGCCAATATTTTCTACTAAATAAGTTAGTTTGAATTGGGGCAGAAAAATGAAGACTAACTTCAGATTCATTTAGCTTTAAGTTTTTTAAATGAAACTCAAAAGTAATCAAATATGAGGTACTTTTATGATTCGTTTAACTGTTAGAGAACTTACAAATGAACAGAACAAACCTTTAGTCTATTTAGACAGTATATCTATCATCACCTGCTAAGAAATGGATTTAAAATCCTTTTGAGGGAGAGAGGAGGGAGTAACCTACAATCTCCAGTGCTTCAACAAGCCCTTAAAAGTACAAAGTTGTGTTGACCAGAGGAATTAGGCTGAGCATAAGTAAAGAACTTGGTTGCCTGTGCATACCAGAAAAATACAGCAGAGAAAAATTTGGATTTCTTTGATATTTTAATACAGCTCAATATTGTATTGAACATAGTACATCATAAACTTAAAGCCCCTGGATGGAAGGCATTGTAAAAGTTAAAGTGCTGGCATCCAGAATGGGATATTTTATATATGTTTTCCTACAAATGTGTGGGAATTCTTTCTTTACACATGAGTGGGGTGATAATTCTGGCTCCACCTGGATAGAACGTGTGAACATTCTGCGCAAACTTCTCACCCTACCACAGAAGTACTGCCCCGTCATCCCTCCACCAACCTCTGGCCCTGCCCTACCCCAGGCACACACCACTTGTCCAGAAACAGGATCCAACGCATACAGAAAATGATGCACCAAGACTCAGAAGGCTGCATGCCAGTCTCAGCTGAGGAGAGGAAGAGTAGCCTCTTCCCTTCTTGAGAGCTAACCAGAACTCCAGAGAAAGGGAATGAGGACAGTAGGGGAGGCAATGACTCCTCAAACTTCACTCATTACTGGTACAGATTCTGTGGTAACCAGAATTTTAATGTCCAGTCACCAGTGTTAACTGGATACCTGGCAGTGTGGTCCTACAGTGAAAGGAGATGCAGGCAGAAGGGAATGGAGCAACAGTCTCCTGGCTAGCAGTCTGCTGTGCTCTTTCCAAGCCAGAGGGGGCTGCTTTGCCTTTCCTGCTGTCAGGAACTATCCAGCAGGGTTACATGGACAACTTCACTCCCACTACTTACCCAGCATAGGCCTCAAACACTGCCTGACCAATAGCATTTGAGAAATAGGAGGGCCTAAGGCTACCACGTTATTAGCCTATTGGTTAATTCAGCCCTTTGTATATCCTTTCTCTTTGGCCCTAGCACTGATTTAGCTCTGTCAATAACCATATGTTTAAACAAGATCCATATTTTTTTCTGAAAGATTGACAGTGACTGGCATGTATGAGTACAGTTTGTCATCAAGTGACAGCTGAATCTGCACCTGGTAGCTGCCGTTCTTGAACTCTTTTATGTTGAAGGCTGCTCTGTAATTTTGGGATGCGTGCTCTGAGATGTAACACTATTATTACCAATCTTTCTAGCATTCTGCACCACACATGGATTTGGTAATTCTGACATTACAGGTTCTGGCAGGTGATAACATCATTAATTAGTTGACATTGTTTGGACTGTGGGTACATCTGTCTAATTTTATATTAATCATTTTGTTAAAGAGAGTGTTAGTGACTAGCAGCCTGTGTTCTGCACATTTACTCAAGAGTAGAAGCCCATTGCTGTTCACCTTTCTCTCTCCTAGCTTATCCTATCACAATTCTCCTGAAAAAGCTTTCTCCACCAACTCTAGTGTTAAAGTCTCCCAGCAGGAAGAGTTTGTCATATGCCTATCTGATGAGGGAGTTCAGGTCAGAGTAAAACTGTTCCATGCTTTCCTCTGTGCTGGTCAATGTAGGTGCACAAGTATTGATGATAGCAACATGCTGTAGGGGATGCAGGGGAAACTGAAGTTTCTTGAGCTATTCATTCCAGCCAACAAGGAGGTTAGGAAGTTGTCTCAGGAGTGACATTCTTATGGAAAATCCAACTCCATGAATCTCATCTTCATCATCTGCTTTCCTTTTCCCAAAAAGGGTATAACTGCCTCCTAGGTCACTGATGGAACCTTTTCTGTCCAATGTAGACTTAGTGCTACAATATCAATATTAAAGTGGCCAAGTTCACTATAGAAAAGAGCTGTTCTTCTCCCAGGAACTTCATGATCACCTCCATACATAAGAGTGCAGGTATTCTATGTCCCTAGGGTAAGTATTTTCTTCTTTATTGACCACTATAGGATGATCCCTCCAGTTGCAGTAGTCTGGCCAGATGTTACGAGGCACACAATATTTAAGGAACCTTTTATAGCCCTGGCTCTTACAAAGGGTGAACAGTGCTATCCTGAAAAAGACTGCCCAATCTACAAGGATGCTGACAAACTTCTCTGCTACCCTGAATAGAGCTGAACAGCCACTAGTCCTAAGGTCACCTATGTGCAATATTGTGGCCATGACTGCCAGTGGTCATCTCCACCTGTCATTTCACCAGATCCCCCCAACACTGGCAGGACAAGAATTTATGATATGATAATAATGATGATGAGATTCGATATGATGTCAATTGGATGAGAGTCACAGGAAAACCAGTGAGAAATTTTTAAGTGAAAAAACCATTGTACAAGGTCAGTCCCTCTCTCTCAGCTATGGAAGCCAGATTCTAGAGGAACAAAAACAACCCAGAAAACTTCAGACTACTCAGTTTAACTTCTGTGTCAGGAAACATAATGGAGCAAGTAATTAAGGAAATCATCTGCAAACACTTAGAAGATAATAAGTTGACAGGGAACAGCCAACATGGACTTGTAAAGAACAAATTATGTCAAACCAATCTGATAGCTTTCTTTGATAGGATAACGAGTCTTGTGGATAAGGGAGAAGCGGTGGATGTGGTATACCTAGACTTTAGTAAGGCATTTGATATGGTCTTGCATGATATTCTTAACAATAAATTAGGTAAATACAACTTAGATGGGGATACTATAAGGTGGGTGCATAACTAGCTGGATAACCATTCTCAGAGAGTAATTATTAATGGTTCACAAAGGAGTACCAAGTGGGGTTCCGCAGGAGTCTGTTTTGGGACCTGTTCTGTTCGATATCTTCATCAACAATTTAGATATTGGTATAGAAAGTATGCTTATTAAGTTTGCAGATGATACCAAGCTTGGAGGGGTTGCAACTACTTTGGAGGATAGGATCATAATTCAAAATGATCTGGATATATTGGAGAAATGGTCTGAGATAAACAGGATGAAGTTTAATAAGGACAAATGCAAAGTGCTCCACTTAGGAAGAAACAGTCAGTTTCACACATACAGAATGGGAAGCAATTGTCTAGAAAGGAGTACGGCAGAAAGGGATCTAGAGGTTATAGTGGACCACAAGCTAAATATGGGTCAATAATGTGATGCTGTTGCAAAAAAAGCCAACATGATTCTAGGATGCATTAACAGGTGTGTTGTGAGCAAGACATAAGAAGTCATTCTTCCGCTCTACTCTGCACTGATTAGGCTTCAGTTGGAGTATTGTGTCCAGTTCTGGGCACCACATTTCAAGAAAGATGTGGAGAAATTGGAGAGGATCCAGAGAAGAGCAACAAGAATGATTAAAGGTCTAGAGAACATGATCTGTGAAGGAATACTAAAAGAATTGTGCTTGTTTAGTTTGGAAAAGAGAAAATTGATAGGGGACATGATAGAAGTTTTCAGGTATATAAAAGGGTGTCATAAGAAGGAGGGAGAAAATTTGTTCATCTTGGCCTCTGAGGATAGAACAAGAAGCAATGGGCTTAAACTGCAGCAAGGGAGGTTTATGTTGGACATTAGGAAAAACTTCCTGTCAGGGTGGTTAAACAATGGAGTAAGTTGCTTAGGGTGGTTGTAGAATCTCTATCTCCGGAGATATTTAAGAATAGGTTAGATAAATGTCTATCAGGGATGGTCTAGACAGTACTGGGTCCTGCCTCTCGGGGTCCCTTCCAGTCCTAGTATTCTATGATTCTGTGATTGAAGTTTGGGATTTCCTGAGCTGCAATGGGTGACCAGGAGATCTTCCATGGCTTCGCATGCTCTCCACATCCCACAGCACGTTGCTGAACTGACTTCATGGTGATGGAATCACAAATTGATTTCCTTAGCCCAGTTCATCAGAACAGTCTTATCATGGTAGAGAAAGGCAATTTCCCAATTTCTCCAAGGGCAAAAGACCCATCAGCTACACTCATCTGGTTTGGCTCACTCATCAAAGCAGTCTCCTGGAGTGTGGCCACTGTCACATCCATCAGCTACTTGGAGCCACTGATGAGACCAAGTAGATGAACTACTCCCAAAGGGGTATGATATTCCTCCAGCAGAGGCACTTCCCATGTATAATCCACTATACAGCCCTCTTTGTACGAGGCAGGAAATAAAATCAGGGTTTTCATTTTAAAACCTAGATATTAGCTCTCTCTCTATTTCCTTCTTGGACACTCTTTTGTGACATCAAAACCAATTAGTTTGTCAATGATTTTGATGTCAACAATAGAAGAGAATTGTGATTTCTGCTGAAGAAATACACAGAAGAATCAGATGAACTATTATGAAACAAAACCTCTGTTTTCTTTTAAATAAGTCTTTAATAGGCCACAGGAGAAGAAGAAAAGCAGAAAAATATGACTTATCAGGTCTGTTTTTCATAACTGAATGCTCTTTAATATTTAAGTATTATCTAAAGTCATGTTGAATTCTGTAAACAGATTTTTGCAACGTTTACCCTTGACCTGTGCTGGGTCCTTTTATTTTTTTTCAAAGGGCCCTTTACTCTCTCTTCCCTTGCTTTATAGCAACCAATGCTTTAACATCCACATGACTGATATTTCCCAGAACAAGCATGGGAGTACCCATTTCCTGTGCAGTGGCATCATGAGGTCATTGTTCAGTTCTATTTGTTGTGTATGGCTTAGAGTTGTAGATGCATTCAAATATACAACTGAAAGGAAACTGGAGTTAAGAGCTAGGATAAGCAAGAAGTGGACATTTCCCAGTATTTTTCCTGTATCCGCCTTATTTACATTGCACTTAGATGAGTTTTGTAGAAAGATCTGAAAGTCATCTGTTTTAGACTATTTTGAACCATATTCTCAAAGCCCAGTATACTCACAGGGAATGTGCTATGAGCAGTTCCTTTTCATTCCATAGGGCTTTAGTTTAAAATATTTCTGCTGATCCCAACTATATTAATATAGTATGGGGATGGAGTGGTCTCTCAGGTAGGTAAGCACGTCACTAGAACTGAGCAAATAATAGATTTTTTTGTGTTCAGAGATTAAATTACAAAAAAAAAAAAAGGTTCGTTCAAAACCAAAGCTATTTTTGTCCCATTTTGGGATTTTCCCCTCTATTTTTATACTAACAAAAAAAGACAAGATGGAATATTTCAAAGGGAAAAGTCAAAAAGCCTGAAAAAATAGATTTTTGAAAACAGTTTTACCAAATTTAATCTGAATTCACAATAGTTTTTCTGCCCCACAAAAGATTGTTTGAGATTCTCGGAATCTGAATATAGCAAGAGCATTTTGAAGATAGTGGAGGAGTTGAGGGAGAACAGGCAAGAAGCAAGGAGGCCAGAGAAGGAGATGATGGCATAATCAAGGCAAGAGATGACTGGACAGTGGCAAAGATTGAATTGTCAATATTTGACAACAAAAACAACAGGCTTTAAAAAAGAGATGAATGTGGGAAAAGGCAGAAACAAAGATAATGAGATGAACAAGTGAGATTAGGAGTTAGGAAAGCAGTTCCATTTTGGAGAGGTAAGGGATCAGATTTTCATAGATACATGGACATAAAAGTGCACACCCAAGCTAAAAGAAGCATACATTGTGCATGCCCCAGGGAACTGCATGTGCATATTACTGGTCAAGCATTTAGCTGACCATATTTTGGAAAGAGAGGAAGAAATACATTACAGGAAATGATGGAAATAATATCTTTATAGGAAAAGTAGCAGGCTCTATTGGTCAGGAGATATTGGTACTTTGCTGGATTGTCCCTTGCTAGCATTCTCTAGCCTGCAAAGCTGCATGATTGAGCCCATGTATTGCTGTCGGAAAGGGGCTGATTACAATTTGCAAATTGCAAGGAACTAAAGTGCTTGAAGTTTCATTGAAATTCACTCAGTCAAAACTAAAGTTCATCAACTGATTAATAGTTATTCAAGTAAGTCAACAGGACCTCTTGATGCGGTTTCAGCAATATGCCAGCCTTGTTTTGATCAGTAAATGTTGCAATAAATAAAAAACAGAAATGTCCTCCTAGGTTTTTAGCTTTTCTCTTCTCTCGCTATCATTTTTTATATAGTGGATTTCATATAAAATCCATGACTAAGGCTAGGACTACACTACAGAGTTTTTTCAGAAAAAAACTTGTATGATGTCCACACTGCAATCGCGGTCTTTTGAAAAAAAAGTGAAAGAATGGAAAAAGGCATGTGTGGGCGAGGAAGAGGGAGTTCTTTCAGAAGAAGAGGAAAGAGGAAAAAGCACAAGTGCCCTGGTGGCCACTCCATCCATAGTAATCACAGCTTAAATGTGAGATAGTGTCCATTCAGTGTGGACGCTATCTTTCAGAAAAGGAGGTTGCTTTTTTGATGTGCTTTGGCAGTGTGGACGCTCTCTTCTGGAAAAGCTTCTTCTAAAAGAAGCCTGCACTCTAGACCTAGTCTAAGTGATAGATAAAAACTGTTAACTGTGCATAACTTTAGGTAACCCCTAAAGCTTTCTAGCAGATACTGCCTTACCACTTCATCAGATATATTTCCTTGCAATCTCTAGTTTCTTACTGGAAAAAAAAAGGAATTCTCAATTGAAATGGAATTAACCAATTCCTTTAATATAAGGGTCAAATTAGTTTTTCAGTAGTGCATTACTATCAGAATACTTTATGACAGTTAAGACAAATAATGGTTCCTTCCATTTAAATTCTGATATGATCTATTCCCACAGTGAAAACAGGCGAACTAAGAAATATTTCCTAAAAGTTAAACTCATGCAACACAAAGCAAAACAAAAAAAATGGTGTATGCTAAACAGTTAACAATACAGAACACAGATGTCTTTGAGTTTTATGACTCTGCCAGTAATTTTGGTTCCAAGTTTTGAGATTTGCATTCCAGACAATCGCTGCCACAGAATCTGTGTAGGCATACACAGTAAAACTGAGAACTCAACAGAAAGGTTACTGTGTTCTGAGTAGTTAAAGTGTAGTGTTCCCCAGATACTCAGTTTAGTCAAAACCACTGTTACCTCTCAGCCTGTAAAAGTGAGATGGCATGATCTTAGATGTTTTGTACTGGGCCTCAAAGGAGAAAAATCAGAAGTTGTGCGGAGCAAGATTTGTCACTGAGCAATAAACCGTAATAATATCAGAACAATAGGCTCAATTGTGGTTTTACATCACAGCGCTGAGCAGGGGTTAATGCAGCCTTGTACAGCCTCAGGCAGAACACCGGAGAGATTGTGCTTCAGAGAGTTTGCTCCTTGTACTGCGGGGGAGAAAGGGAGGGAGCAATCTCTTCCATCTATAAGGGTTTATGTACAATACAAAATTATATTGTGCTTGAACACTATTGTGAACAAGTAGTATTGGGTGAAATAATGATGACATCACATTCAGTGCTGTGTCAGCTATCTCTGGAGACCCTGCTCCCACTCTAATGTTTACAACCATCCTACTTTGATTTTTACAATTCTGCGCAGAGTAAAGTTCTCTAATTTAAAAGCCCTAAAATGGAACAGTTTTCTCACCCCACTGTGTCAGTGCTGCTCTGCTGGAAAAGGGGTTGTGTAGGCTATAGATCTGCCCATTTCAGGAGTCCTGTTCCCTTTAAAGGTTGTGATGGAGACAAGAGAGCAAGAGCAAGCACTCCTTTGTAGTGTGCAGAGCTAAACTGTAAGTGGTTCTTTTGCCTCAGTTTGAGAGGATCAGAGAGGAGAACCTCTTATTTGTTCATTATCAAATGAACAAGGCTACGCAAGGATCTTTCAGAATGTTGACCTGTATGTCTACAAAGAATCATCATCATTACTCCAAACACAAACTTCTCAATCCTAAGGAGCTGAATACACAGTTTCTGCTTTAAAGTGATCACATCTAACTCCTGTGACTTGTTTTTAATGTTTGCGAAAGACAATTTTAGCCACTCCTCAGATTCCTGACACATAGAAGCAAGCACAATAGGCCAGAACATGGATCTTTAATTTCTACATCCAGACTTCAGCAGGAGGCTACTCCTTGAAAAATCAGAGATGAGAAAAGAGTGCAGTTTTTATACTTTAATGTATCTCCTACCTAATGACTCAAAACTGAGTATGAGAAAAATGTGAAATTTGTGTACCTTATAATATTGTCTTAGTTTGCATAGTTACAACAAAAGTTATTAAGATTTTACATTTTCCAACTTTTTAAACCATCAAACTGCTTTAATTAAAATGTCACTTTCAGTACTTCAGTCTACTTCCGATAATCCGGCACCTTTTGGACCTAGGTGGTGCCGGATTATCAGATTTGCCGGAGAATCTGGAGGTCCGGTACAGCTGCATGGCTTAACAGCTGGCCAGGACACAATCTCCCTCCCTCTCCCCTCCCCTTTCCTCTTCGCATCTCCTCCATGCTGTAGCCTGATCCTCCTTCCCCTCCTCTCCCCTTTCCGCTTCGCTGAAGCAAAATGGTCTTCTCCATACTGTAACACAATTCCACTCCCTGCCCCTCTCCCCCAACCTTATCTTCCCTCTGGTTACAGCCAGCACGTGTACTGAGCGGCAGGCTTTTTAATCAGCTGGTCAGGAGCGTTTGCCATTTTGATGCCAGAGTATCGGGAGTGCTGAACAGTTGGATGCTGGACTATCGGCATTTTACTGTACCTCATTTCCCTTATTCTCTATATATCATGCTCTTTTAGAAAGAAAATATTCTTTCCTAACAGCTTCATCTTTCTCAGTTTTTCTCCTGAAACCCTTATATACTGTATCTGATTAAGCTTGGAGACCAAAAACTGTAGACTAACTACCAGTTTAAATAGAAAACCATCCCTGTAGACTGAATAATGCAATATGCCCATTAATGTCAAAGAGAGAATGGCATATGCTTGCTGACTTGTGGTCAAGGATTTGTAAATCAATGTAGTTTCTCATTGTTTTGCACCTCTTTTATTTTAATCATGACATTCTGTCTCCTTTTCCTGATAAAGTAAAGATTTGGCAGAAATCAATGATGTATGTACCATTTAAAATAACCCCCGCCTTATAACAGAGTGTTCTTCAATAAGTTCTGCACAACCCACCACAGAATATTTATGTTAATGAGACTAACCAAAATTTCAGGGATATTGCTGTATTAGCCTCATCTTTACATTTTATTAAAAGAGATTTAACTAGGATTGAAGATTCTCTTTGAGTTGCACTCCCTCTCACTGACCTATTTTTTCTTTTGTCAATCGATTTCTTTTCTTCTGTCTCCACTCTGCTTTTCTAGACTATTACCACTTACTTTTTTATCCTGCAACAAAAAATCAGTTCATTTTGATGGATGAGTTTTCATGTTTGCCAGTCAACAGTACCCCTACATTCAGCCATTTATACAGAAGCCACCAAACTCAGAGAAGAAAACACTTGAGATGTTGTCAAAGAAAAATAACATTTGCTTTCTGTGTGTAGTCTAAAGATTATTAACCTAAATTCTTATAAGACTAAGATCTCCAAAGCATTGAACAATATTATTTATCTTGTGGACAAATAGTCCCAATAAAACTAACAATAAGATAAGAGGTTTAAACTTTATTTTAAAGTTTTTAGAAAAAAAGGTTCTCTGAAAACTTCCACACAGAATGCAGCGGCAGTCAAAAAGGCAAATAGGATGCTAGGAATTATTAGGAAAGGGATAGAAAATAAGACCCAGAATATCTTACTGCCCCTGTATAAAACTATGGTACGCCCACATCTTAAATACTGTGTACAGATGTGGTCTCCTCACCTCAAAAAGGATATTTTGGCCTTGGAAAGGGTTCAGAAAAGGGCAACTAAAATGATTAGGGGTTTGGAACGGGTCCCATATGAGGAGAAGTTAAAGCAACTGGGACTTTTCAGTTTAGAAAAGAGAAGACTGAGGGGGGATATGATAGAGGTCTATAAAATCATGAGTGGTGTGGAGAGGGCTGATAAAGAAAAGTTATTTATTAGTTCCCATAATAGAAGAACTAGAGGACACCAAATGAAATTAACGGGTAGCAGGTTTAAAACTAATAAAAGAAAGTTCTTCTTCACGCAGCGTGTAGTCAACCTTTGGAACTCCTTGCCAGAGGAGGCTGTGAAGGCTAGCACTATAATAGGGTATGTCTACACTACAAAGTTAGTTCGAACTAACGGATGTTAGTTCGAACTAACTTTCATAGGTGCTACATTAGTGTTCCGTTAGTTCGAATTTAATTTGAACTAACGGAGCGCTTAGTTCGAACTAGGTAATCCTCATTCCACGAGGATTAAGCCTAGTTCGAATTTACTAGTTAGAATTAAGGGCTGTGTAGACCCTTAATTCGAACTAGTGGGAGGCTAGCCCTCCCCAGGTTTCCCTGGTGGCCACTCTGGCCAACACCAGAGAAACTCGTCTGCCCCCCTCCCGGCCCCGGACCCCTTAAAGGGGCACGGGCTGGCTACGGTGTCCGTGCCAGGTGCAAGCCTGCCAGCACCCAGCCAGCAGACCCTGCACCTGGCACGGATCGAGCCACCCACCCGATGCCCCCCAGCCCTCCCCCTCTTCCCGGGACCAGGCTGGTGGCTCCCGGGAGCTTGCCCAGGACCGCAAGAGGCGGGCACCCACCATGATCTCCTCACTAGGCACAGGAAAGTGGCCATCTAGGGCAGGAGAGCTGCCAGCCTGGCCACCCAGGAGCACGTGTGCAAGAGAATCAAGAAGATCCACTGAGACCCCCGACCCTGAGCCCTGAGCTTACAATGGCCGTCCTGGGTCAGACCAAAGGTCCATCTAGCCCAGTAGCCTGTCTGCCGACAGCGGCCAACCCTAGGGACCCTGGAGGGGATGGATCGAAGACAGTGATCAAGCCATTTGTCTCGTGCCATCCCTCTCCAGCCTTCCACAAACTTTGGGCAGGGACACCACTCCTACCCCTCTGGCTAATACCACTCCATGGACCCAACCTCCATGACTTGATCTCACTTCCCTTTAAACTCTGTTATAGTTCTAGCCTTCACAGCCTCCTACAGCAAGGAGTTCCACAGGTTGACTCTTTGCTTTGTGAAGAACAACTTTCTGTTATTAGTTTGAAGCCTGCTACCCATTCCTTTCCTTTGGTGTCCTCTAGTCCTTCTTTATGGGAACTAATTAAGAACTTTTCTGTATGCACCCTCTCCATACCACTCATGCTTTTAGAGACCTCTATCCTGTCCCCCCTCCGTCTCCTCTTTTCTAAGCTGAGAAGTCCCAGTCTCTTTAGCCTCTCTTCATATGGGACCTGTTCCCAACCCCTGATCATTTTAGTTGCCCTCCCCTCTCCCAGCCTCTCTCTTCCCCTCTCCCACCTCCTTTTCCCAGTCTCCCCCAGTTTTGTTCAATAAAGACAGATTCCATTTTTGAACACAATTGTCCTTTATTTTGTACATCAAGAAGAGGGACTAGGGAAGGATAAGTGGAAGGATGTGAGGGAGGAATGGGGCACGAGCCCCCGATGGGGAGGACTGGGCTGGCTCTGCGGGCTTCTGGGGGTGGAAGCTCTCCTGCAGCCCCCCAATTGTCCCTTTTCCCAGATGGCAGTGTGCGGCAAGTGCAGCCGGGCTGATGGCCGAGTGGTGTGATGTGCCCTGTGCGGGCAGTCTGGGCAATCCAAGCCAGGACTGCTTTGCAAGCGGGGCACCCCTGAGAACTGTCTGTCTGGGGTGGGGGTCGGGTCTCTTTAAGCACAGCCCTCGGCTAGCCTGAGACAGCATCTCCACGCTCTAAGTCCTCCTCTGATGCCCTGCTGGCACTGCTTCCGTCCATCCTTAAGCCCAGTTCAGGGTCCACTTAATGTGGACATGCTAGTTTGAATTAGCAAAACGCTAATTCGAACTAGTTTTTAGTTCTAGATGTGTTAGTTCTAATTAGCTTAGTTCGAATTAACTAATTCAAACTAAGTTAGTTCGAATTAGCGCTGTAGTGTAGACGTACCCATAGAGTTTAAAGAGAAGCTTGATAAATTCATGGAGGTTAGGTCCATAAAAGGCTATTAGCCAGGGGATAAAATGGTGTCCTTGGCCTCTGTCGTCAGAGGCTGGAGAGGGATGGCAGGAGACAAATCGCTTGATCACTGTCTTCGGTCCACCCTCTCTGGGGCACCTGGTGCTAGCCACTGTCGGTAGACAGGATACTGGGCTAGATGGACCTTTGGTCTGACCCAGTATGGCCGTTCTTATGTTCTTATGTAAGGTTTCTCTCAAGGAATGGAATGGAGGATTAATAATGGAGTAAAGAAGATCAGGAATAAGTGAAGTATTAAAGATTATGGATGTGATTGTTTACGGGATTTAGGAACATAGCTCCCACTAAAAATTAGTGGGACCACCCAAAGTTAATGGCACCTGTGCTTCTAAGTCATTGGGTTCTATTTGAAAATCTCACTCCAAACATTTAGTTAACAAGAAGGAAAAAAACAACAGAATACTTCTATGCCAGCCAGTGCTAGTTCCAAACCAGTAAATGCTTCTGAATTTTAGGGAAAGTAATCAGATCTTACACCCAATCAGAGAAGCAACATACGTCATATACCTTATAATAAAATATTTGTGAATTATTACAATAGTACATGACAGGGTACCATGAGTAATATTAACAAAGTTAGAGCTGATGTAAACTCCTTTCTGGCCATATCCAGAATAGTGTGCCCTATATAGACTTAGTATAATATTTCTAGCAGCTTTTCCTTGACACTGTCTGTCATATTTATCAAGAGCAAATAGCATTTATGTAACAGTACTTAGGTAAATATGAGATGTGCCTTTTCAGGGTATCATTAGGGAGCCAAATCTTATTTTTCCTTCTTGAAGCATTTAGCACAGAGTCACTTCTGTTTCACTGAGTCATTCCTTCTTTTTTTTCTATTTCATTCAGATCTAACTGCACCAGCTTATTTGGCATTCCACCGGCTTTAATCAATCTCTTTCCATGCATGAGAAGAACATTCTCTACATACCTATAGTAACAATAAAAATAGAATAAGACTCAGTGTGGGATAAGTAAAAGATTAAGAAGTTATTCTATGTTCATCTGCTAGTTAGGATACCATTTGTAGTCTTGGCTGGCCTAAGTCATGACACTATATGCTGAATAAAATGAGTATGCCTACACAGCTATATACCTGCAGCTGAAACAAGTCAGAGAGTTCACGATCATGGTCTTAGGCTGTGATGCTATAAAATTGTAATGTAGATGTCCAGGCTCAGACTGTAGCCTGAGCTCTGGGAACTTTTAAGGGTGCAGTGGATTTGAGTTCGGTGGCAACTCTTTATGCTAGAAAGCACACAGGATATCAAGGAAATGATTGTCATACACCACAATGTCACAGATGTAGTGGGGTTTCTCCTCCTGCTCTGACCTTGGCTATGAGGGAAACCTAATACTGAATTCCATGTGCCATTACCTTGCTGAGGCTGGGTAGAATTAAGACACTGACTTTGGCTGTGGTCTTCTATATACATATTCCAGATACAGACCTGCTTGACAATTTTCTTTACAGTAGAAAATGTGTGGTCCAACTGCCTATGCCCTCAAACTAATATCTCCACTAACCTCCCCAGATACTCTTGCACATTCCCCAGAATCTCACCAGAGATGTGAGCCTTTTGATTTAAAGTTAAGTTCTTCAGGGACCTGTGATAGCAGCAGAAGCAGAGAGAACTAGCATCAGAGAAGAACCACAAAAATGATTAGAAATGCCTTATAGTGAAAGACTCAAGGAGCTCAATGTACTATATTTACCTTAACAAAAAAGAATGTTAAGGGATTATGTCATAACAAGTTCAACCCCCTCTTTCCTCTATGGGTTACTCAGGAGCAGGCCACACTGACCTGTGGGCCTGGGTGTCTGATGTTTTTAATATTAAAGAAAATCCTGAGTGCCCCAGTGATAATGTAATATAATTGGGGACACCCTATGCATCCCCTTGCTGCAGTCCCTTGCTCTTAAAGTAATATACAATGGCGGTGCCTCCACCTGGTTGTCCCTGAACTCACTTTATGGTGTGCCTTGGGAGCCTCCAGGAATACAATTATTCAAGTAATAATCTGGATCTAACTCCAAAACAACAATTGTAAATAATATACACGTCATTGATTAAATTAGAATTAACATTCCTTTACTTAACAACTTAAAGAAACAGGGTTTAACAGATTAAAAATGAATAACATCAATTAACAAAGTATACAGAAATAAAAGCAACTTATCTAATTGGTATTTATACTGCCACTTTTTATCGCACCCAGAGTGTGCACTCCTCTGGATTCAGAGTCCCAGACACTTGCTTGCATGGGCATGCCTGAAGATCTGCAGTTGGAGTGGAGACAGTATTGTGTAGATTCTGTGTGTGTCAGTCCAAGTTAAGCAGTGAGCTGCAAAATCCCATTGCCACTGGGGCAGGCCCCACCGAATGGCAGCATCTCTGGTTCACTGGGCAGATCATTCTGGCTCTCTTTGGACCCAGAGTCAGTTTGTCTTCTGTGCCCTGTCCCAGGCAGCACTTTTCCAAACAGCCACAGTTACTCACAGTAACTTCTATGCAGGTTAATACAGGTCCTTCTCAGCCATAGGCACATCCATGATCTCTCCTCTCCAGGGACAAATACCAATAGCCCCTGAAGCAGCCTGCTAGATCCAAGCCCTAGCAGGTTATCAGTAACAGGCTCAAGATTCAACATAATAGCTCCTGGCCTGGAAATGGCTCTATGCCAGGAATCTGACTCCTTTCCCAAAAATGGAACCCACCAACCACTTCTTTTCCTGCCTGGAAGAGAGCCAGATATTTTCCCCTCCTTCTGCCCCCCAAAGGATCAAGGGATCATAGACTGCAGCACGAAGTATCCAAAGTAAAAGTCAGAGGCTCCCACAGTAAAGGGAGCCTACACAATGAGCAAATATTTAATAATGGGCTCTCCAGTGTAGCAGAGAAAAATATAACATGTTCCAGTTGCCGGAAGTTTAATTTAGACAAACTCAGACAGCAAATAAAGCATAATTTTTATTGTGCTAGTAATTAACCATTAGAACAATATTCAAATGTCATTGTGTATTCTCCATCACTGACAATTTTTAAATCAATATTGAATTCATTTTGTGAAGATCTCCTATAGGAATTCTTTTGGGAAGTTTTATTGCCTGTACTCTGATCGCAGTGGCCTTAGAATCTATGAAAATATTTCAAACTCAGTAACTCCTTACTTTGGAGATAAAACAGAACATATTAGAGAAAGTTTAGGGAACACCCTGAACATAGTATTTCTCCTTAGATCACTCTTCTATTCAGGGGCTCAGGTGAGCCTCATCAAGATCCTTCAGTAGCTCTGCACATCTTGTACTGGTGATAAATAGCCAAAGAAGCTGAGTACAATATATTTTTTTTCCATTTTATAGTTTTCCAGTATCATCTGTTATGAACCCTCCTGATCTGCCTGAACTGGTGTCCACAAATCCCTACCAGGTGAATGTAGTCAAATTATTTTTGATAAACAAGTTCCCTTGGGTAGAAGCCAGCTATTTTTTTAGGGCATTTTTATTTTAATAGAGGAACATCAAGATACACCAGCCATCTATTGATAGTCCTTTGCTACTTTTGGAATTCCGGTCCAACATGAAGATAAAAGGACAGGGAAGGCAAATAAATCCCCCATTCAAAATGAAATCTTCAAGTCTGGCATGAATGCACATAGGATCAAAAAGAATTCATAAACTGCACATGGACAAATTTCCATAAAAATTCATACATGGATTCAGTGGGTCACAAACAAATTTGTGATGGAAACAAGGGGATACATAACACTTCTACCTATGCCCTATAATGGTGGATGTGACACATTAGCAAAGTTATCTCAGATCTACTTTTAGGTTGTCTGGAGGGAGGAAGAGAATTCTGGTCTTCTCAATTCCCGTATAACTCCTGTTTGGGTTTTGTTTGCAAACCTAACGTTTGCTCCTCTGGTTAGAATTAAACTTCCTAGCTATAACAATGTTTAGAAACAGTTTTATTTGCATGAGAGAATTACATCACAGAAAAGACCCAAAGCAACTTAAAAACCATGAAAAACAAGCAGCAGGTTATGAAAACTCCCTGAGCCTTCAGAAAAGCTCTATAAGCTCAAGGGCTGTGACTAACAAAGCATTTTCATTTAGCAAGTGCTTGCACATGTGAATTTATATATTTGGAAGTATTCATGGATATTGTGCTGAAAATGAAAAAAAAGTGTTTTGCTTTCTGGACAATTTTGCTGGCAGAACAAATTCATTTCTAAATCTGAAAGAAGCCTCTTTTTGCAGAAATAAAAATTAATTTTCCCAAACTTTCATTTATCTCTGCAGAAAAAAAAAATCATGTCATTTACTGATACATAGAATACAATGGGTCATAATGTTGTGTCATGAAACACTGAAAGGTTATATGATGAGGAGGAACTATTATATTCATTGAGATCACAAGGAAATGAGACTCTAGGGCCTTTTTTATGTAGCCAGCAGAGACTCCCCCTAATCCCCTTTTTCTCCAGCCCTTCTCTTGTATTTCTAGCTCTTTCAGTTGCAGTTTAAGGAAGCTTTCTGTTAAGCAAATGTGGTTTAGACATTTCCTGTTATGTTAAAAAGTCCCTATAATGTTCATAGAATCATAGAATAATAGGACTGGAAGGGACCTCGAGAGGTCATCGAGTCCAGCCCCCCGCCCTCAAGGCAGGATCAAGCTCCGTCTACACCATCCCTGACAGATGTCTATCTAACCTGTTCTTAAATATCTCCAGAGAGGGAGATTCCACCACCTCCCTTGGCAATTTATTCCAATATTTGACCACCCTGACAGTTAGGAATTTTTTCCTAATGTCCAATCTAAACCTCCCCTGCTGCACTTTAAGCCCATTACTCCTTGTCCTGTCCTCAGAAACCAAGAGGAACAAATTTTCGCCTTGTTAAATGTTTTGAAAATGTATTCATACTTATGAGGAAGTGTGACAGAGACAAACCCAGTCATAAGGCAGTCCAGCATTTGTAACCTTTTAAAGTGAGAAAGGACCTTGCAAAGTGAATAAATTAGTGTGACTCGTGGACAGTTGTCCCCCTTTTTTAGACAAGATATATCAGTACGCCAAGCCCTGGATGGTACCAGAAGAAGTAGAGCCTTCCCGCAGTTCCAAAGGGATCTCTAGGGTCCCTCATCACCTTCATGGTCAATCTCTGGGAAACTGACATCTGTCCAGTTTCAGCTACTTATGAAATTGAAAGCAATCTATACTGCAGCTGCAGTCTGCCTCTAACCTACCTTCATGAATACAGTGTGTGTGTGAATACCATCTTACCATTAAGAATCTGTACAAAGCTCAGTGCTGCTCAAGTTCACCCTTTGTCCGAGTTTATTCCTTGGCTAATGCCAAGGACAGGTAATAGTCTACACTAGACCAGGCAAGCTGATTTAAGGTATGCAACTTCAGCTACCCAAAATGCGTATCTGGAATCGGCTTACTTTAAA
The DNA here is from genome assembly GCF_049634645.1 of Pelodiscus sinensis. NCBI lineage: Eukaryota > Metazoa > Chordata > Testudines > Trionychidae > Pelodiscus > Pelodiscus sinensis. Next base: position 259,982,043 of record NC_134711.1, read on the forward strand.
CCAATCTGTGGTAGCGTCTGTGCAACAGGAAACTGATGGGAGCACATGCTCCTCTTAGCTTCCTTTACTCCTTGAAGAATGAGGAGCATTGGACACTAGCGGGGGCTGCCCTTAACAATTGTCTAGGTCTACATTAGACCCACTAAATAGAATGCTAGAAGATCGACCTCTAGAGAGTCCATCTTCTTCCTAGTGTAGACACGTGCTAGGACAGTAGGAATCTAGGGAAAGAAAATGATGAGGTGGGTCCGGGGGAAAAGTCTAGTTTGAGTCAGGGAATACTAGCTCAGAGTTTTCCATATCAAGGGTTTATTCCAGTGCTTTTGCAGCTCGTTAATGAGGCACTTTTTCAAGTCTACGGAAAAAGAAACAAAGATCATATTTGCATGCTTTGAATGGGATGGAAGCATGCAAATGTTTATTGGGATGAAAATAAAATATGTAAATAATCACAAGAATTCTATTAGCTTTGCTTACACTAAGAAACATGTGTTTTAAAGAGCTGTAGGGAGAACTTGAGAGCCTATGTATAACCACACAATATGTAAACTTTTTGTCAGAATTAAGAATTGTAAATCTGAACACGCAATGAGGGATTTATTTATATGTGCTTGTACTGCCATTCCTACCTTATCCTGAGCTGGAAACTCTTCGGGGTGTCAGAATTTTATTTAAGATGATATAGGATAAAGGCAGATCCATTAAAGAAATCTGCTGAAAAGCAATCTTATGATTAATGCATGTTTGTTTGTGTTTTGCTTAAAGAACCCATAGTCTATTTCTGTACTTGACCAGAGTATTGTATTATTCATGCTCAAAGTCAGCTGGAAAGATCATGAGATTAGACAACCATCTGTCAATAAGTTTCATATTGCAGCACACCCAAAGTATATGTGTGAGTAAACAAGGAAGACCTTGCTTAGGGTGTTATGCATTTTCAGAAACCGCTTTATATATTGTATTTATTTAATTATTAAAATTAAAAAGCTTAATAGGCAAGTTGCTTAATAAGACACACTGCTCCATTACAGACTTTTATGGTAACATATTCTCCCCACCATAATTTCTTCATCCCAATCACTAAAACTGCAGCCTGTTAAAATTCCTGGACAAAAATATTCAAACACAAAAGTTGTATTAATGTAATACAGAAGGACACAAACACACAGTTACATTTCAATACCTTCAAACACACACACTTGTACACTATCATGAAAAGGATGGGAAGAAAACTAATGCAAAAGTGTTACCAGTTACTCATTGGAATACACAGTAGTTACAGTGTTTTCTGACAGAATTTCCTCTTCAACACAGTCAAAGTTCCCAGTGCCCCCTATTCACAGTGATAATTCGATGCCCAATGAATCTTGAAATTGGGATGTGGAGCAGTTTGTTTCACTGCATACTATACTGAAGTATGCCTACATACAGATGTACAACATGAATCTGGCCGAGGTCAGCTGATTTAGGCTTTTGTCGCCTAGGCTCTGGCACTAAAAAAAAAAAACTTTGTATAGAAGTTTGGTCTTGGGCCTAAGGCCATGGATTGAGACCACGTAAAGGTGGAAATTGTCATGACTTGGACTCCATCCCAAGTTCTACACAGAAATTTTTAGCCTCACCACCTCAAGAAAGCTGACCCAAACTAGCCATGGTCATGACACAGGTCTTGTGTCCCTGTGTAGATTTTCCTGGGGGCCCACCAAAGATGCTCAGTAAAATAGAGTAAGAGAACTTAAAGTATTTGTCAGGAAAACCTTGACATACAGTAGCAATACTTGAACTCATTCCCCACAAGGACAGAACTGAGCTTTCTTTTTTCTTGTGGAGTAAGATGCTTTAGAAAAGCTAATAAGTTTTTTTGGTTTCTTTTTATAGCAATAATCTATACTTACTTTAAAAACACATTTCATTCTTACAAAGTACATCTGATTGGTACCTCTATGTAATGAGATCCTGGATTTAACTACACACAGGTACAGCTCAGAAATTTTCAATGCTTAGCATGAATTTTCTTATATATGTTATATTAATAATTGTTCAAGAAGAAAATCCAGATATTGTTTCATTTAAATGGTTCAAAAACCCAAACTACTAAAATATTTTGTTCCTCTTGTTATTTAACAGAATAATGATAGCAGTAAATGTTGGGAAATCATGTCTTCAAGATCTTGGAGGTATTATTCTAAATATACAATTTGTCTAGTGGCTTCTATAAACACTGGTTAATACCAAACTAGTTTAGCCTGTGTAGTGAAGTCAAAAGTACTTTTTCCTCACTACATACTTGGCTTTGCACTTTATGAATACTGTACATATTACTCATACTACTACTATGTTTGCTGTTGATTGATGAAAAAAGTGCCAGAGCTATAATTACAGTTGTAATTAGCTAGTTCTCAGTTAATTTAATGAGGAATCAGTATTTGGCTCAATACTTATATTGAAAACCCTACCGTTTTCTTCCTCTGAAGTATATTAGTCAAAATCATAATTAAAAATATTAAGTTTAATGTATTTTCTTATTTCATACTCAGGTAAGGCATTCAACCACAAATGTTTGCTTTTTACCATTACACATTGACACCAAAATGCTCAGTGAGGCAATACATGTCCTTCAAAAGTACATAAAGCAACCTACCACGTTTGAAACTATGTTTCACTTTCACAAGTGTATATTTTAAGTCTAGAGAGAACATTGGATAAATTTGTCTGACATCTTGTATACTACAGATCACAGAATTACAGCCTATTTCTCTTAGCCTGAGATAACAGTTTATATGTGACAAAATCTTATTTTTCAAAAGGCTATCCAGTGTTGATTTGAATATATCAAGATACAGAACCAACTACCAAGGGAAATGGGGCATTCCCCAATGGTTTAATCACCCTCACTATCAAATATTGTGCCTTCTTTTCTATTGATGTTTGGCTTCATTTTCCAGAGATTGTTGGTTCTTGTTATGCCTTTTTCTAATAGACTGAAGAGCTCCTTAGTAACCAGTGCGTATATACTAAAATCAAGTCATCTGTTAAAAGTTTAGATACATTAAACAAATTTGGTTCTTGAATTCTTTCTCTGTATGATGTTTTTTATAGTCTTCTCTTTACCCTCTAAGTTTTCAAACATCCCTTTCAAAACTTGATACCATTACCTTACGTGCTTTTCTAGTACTGGTGTTATCAGTGCTCCATAAAAGAAGTAAATGACCTCCCCACTTGGGTTTATTCTTTTATGCTTTATACTGTAGCCCTTTCTTTTGCTACACAAAGCATCAAATGGCAAAAATGTTTCCACCAGTCTCAGCTTGTATTCAGTTGTTTGTTCACTATAACCTTTATAACCAAATCTTAATTTTTTCTTAAAGGATTACAAAGTGATAGAGCCAGATAATTATTTCTGGGTTCCAGTGCCATCATTTTGTAAGTAAGCCTCCAATTCCCTGATGGCAAACCTTGATTATTTACCCTATTGTTAACTCTTTAAGTTTTTTAAGACAGGCTAAAGTCTTTCCAGTTAGCTGTTTGTATGTCAATTGTCTTTCCGATTTTAGGGGGAGCAGCCAAATCACTGATGCACCCAGGAGGGCTGTTTGCCCAAAGTATATACAAAGGGGGCCATGTGAGATGTCAAATGAAAGCTTATTTTCTACTGATTCTATGTATGCTACTCATGCACTTGTATGATGTCTGTATGTGGAGTTATGAATATGGGCCTGGACTGCCTGTTGTAAAGAAGGATTCTCCAATGAATCTATGCTAATTAGCAGGGCCCCTAGGACAATGACTCTTGACGTGCCCAATACACACCTGAGGAATGCATCTGAAAACCTGCAAATCAGTCAGTATCTAATGGCTGCTGGCATGGGACACAGGAATAGCTCATTTGATTGTGGGTATGTAGATGACAAGCTTTTGTTGACAGAGGCTTTGTCAGATAGGGTACGTCTAAACTACATGGCTCCGTCGACTGAGCCATGTAGATTTGTTGTTTTGGCAAAGGCAAATGAAGCCGCGATTTAAATGATCGCGGCTTCATTTAAATTTACATGGTTGCCGCGCTGAGCCGACAAACAGCCAATCAGCTGTTTGTCCGCTCAGCGCGCTAGTCTGGACGCTCTCCTGCCGACATCAAAGCCCTTTGTCGGCAGCCCCAGTAAACCTCATCCCACGAGGAATAACGGGGCTGCCGACAAAGGGCTTTGATGTCGGCAGGGGAGCCTCCAGACTAGCGCGCTGAGCGGACAAACAGCGGATCAGCTGTTTGTCGGCTCAGCGTGGCAGCCATGTAAATTTAAATGAAGCCACGATCATTTAATTCGCGGCTTCATTTGCCTTTGCCTCTGTGACTAATCTACATGCCTCTGACGACAGAGGCATGTAGTCTAGACATAGCCATACTGTTGACAAAGCCTCTGTCGACAAAGAGCGTCTAGACTTCATTACATAGATCGACAATGCGATCCGTTTTGTCAACAAAGAGCGTCCAGACTGCCTGCTCACTCGCCTCAACATGGGGGAACACAATATCACACAGAGGTGGTGGCTGCATGTTGCGTCCTCCACAACCTCGTATGATGGCAAACAGCTCAAGTGGAGGGGAGGTGATTTGCACAGCCTTGGACAGCTGCCATTCACCAAGCCAGTGAGCCTCCTTCCTTGTCCTTTCCGCCATGGTCTCCTCCATTCTTGCCACAGTACCCTCCATTTTCTCCATGGCCTTGACATGCCTCCTTAGGAGGTCATTGTAGGCCTGCCAATGCCAGAGGGTGCTGTGGGACCAGGTGGGTGGTGGCACAGGTATTGCCCAGCATTCAGCAGCAGCAGGTCCGGCTGTGGAGGAGAAGAGGGAGAACTGATCAGTGTTAGGAATTCTCACACTGTGATTCAGTCCTTACAACAAGGGATGGGAATGTTGTTACTGCAAGGCCATGTCTGGCCATGCCAGCTTTCCCAGCCTCACAGGGTCCGGTTGTCCCTAGGGCAATGTCTGCCTCCAACCCCTACATTCCCCCCCACACACACACTCCACCATGGCTGTACAGTCCAGGGAAGTGTGCAGCCATAGTGGGTCACAAGGTGTAGGACAGGGGCCTGGAGCACCTTGGGTCTCCCAGGGCCCCCACCCATATACCCACCACCTGCCCACCTGCTTGCACATGCACAGAGAGATGCAAGCTGTCCAGGAAGACCAAGACATGTGTACATTGCTCTGCATCCTCTCTGCTCCCACCTCCCTCACACTGTGACCCTGACTGCACTCACCTGATGTTCCGTCAAAGGATGTCTGCGAGGACTCCTTGGTTTCAGGGACAGGCTGCAGGGTCAGGGTCAGGGTTTCTGTGGTGTGCTCCTCCTCCTCCTTCTCATCTTCTCATGGATTCTCCACCTGGCACTGCTGCACTGGTGTGTGAAAGCCTGTCTGCATGAGCACCAGGGCAGACATAGGTTCCTGACAACCCAGGATGCGCTTGAGCTCGTGATAGTAGGCGCAGTGCACTGAGGCTGCACCTGAGGTAGAGCTGTGCTCTTGGGCCTTAACGTAGCCTTACCTAAGCTCCTTGACTTTGGCCCATACTTGCTGCAATGTTCTGGGGTGGTGTCCTTTTTGTGCCAGCCCGAGCCATGCATCCGTATATATTTGTATTTCTGCGCAGGTGTGCAGGGCCTGGAGCGCTTCATCCTCTCCCCAAAGTTCTAGCAGGGTCAGGACCTCTAGACCTGACCAGGCTGGAGCTCTTTTTTTTTTTCTGTATTGGGCTCCCAAGATGGCTCCTTCAAAGGTCCTTGGGGGCCTCAGGGACCTTGTACTTTGTACACGGCCACATGGCAGGGAGGTAGGGAAAGCTGTGTGCTGACAGTGTTGGTCTGTGATCAGCTTCCTGTCAAAATGGCTGCCCAGGGTGTCAGTGCCTTTAAAACGTGGCTACAGACAGGAGCAATAGAGATTTTCCCTGAAGAAGGACTGTCCAGCAGGGGTTTTCCTTGTAGGTCTTTTTTTTTGTCAACAAAAGAAACATTCATGTCCACACTGCCCTTTTTGTCAACAGAACTCTGTTGACAAAGGTGTTATTCCTCGTAAAATTAGGTTTACCACTGTCGACAAAACTGCCGTGTTCTGTCGACTTAAGCAGGTAGTTTTGTCAACAAAAGGCCACTTTTGTCAACAAATCCCTGTAGTCTAGACACACCCTATGTGACCTGCTCTATTTGGGAGATGCCAGGAATGGATATAAAGTGCCATGAGATGGACTCCATCTGGTCTTCAACTCTGCTACTGATCCTAGATGCAGCCTTGCAAGGGACAGAGAGATGCGGGAAAGATCGTTGACCCATCCTGACATAGGATGTACATCAGAAACCTTTAAGATAGCAGTTTGTAACATCTCTGCTGAAAACCTGCATCAAGAACTTGGTGATTGGTGCATGTAATGAATTCTTTTTAACAACATTACTCTCAACCTTTTCTTTCTTTTATTAATAAACCTTTAGATTTTAGATTCCCCAGTGTGATCTTGTGGGTAAGATCTAAAATGTAAACTAACTGGGAACTTATGGCTGCTTCTTTGGGACTGGGAGAATCCATTTGAGGTAGGTAAGATTGGGTTCTATAACCCCACACCTGTGTGTAAGGCCTATGGCTGATTGAGGCACAGCGAGAGCTGGGGTGGCTGAGAGGTTTTGCTTATAAGGCTTTTTGCTGGCTGAATTGGCAGCTAAAGTGCTCTGTGTGACTGGTTTGTGACCTGTTTGGGAAAGGTCTATAAGCAGTCCTGGTTCTTAGCAATTCGCCCTGAGCGGACACCCTCAACGATGCCCAAGACCTGGCCCAGTCTGTCACAACTTACCCTATTGTTAACTCCTTAAGTTTGTTAAGGCAGGCTAAAATCTTTCCAGTGAGATGTATGTATGCCATTCTCTTTCCGCATTTTCAGGTGGAAGGCCTGGGTACAAGTAATGGCTCAAACCAGCTTTGTCAGATATGGTAATTTCCTGCAATAGCCATCTTGAAATATTATTGAAGTAATATAATTTTTTTAGGGGTTAATTGTATTCAAAATGTCAGGCTTTATGTGTTGTCATGGGATTGCACATAATATTCCTAAGGAGGACACTTGACTAATGTGAAACCTTGGGAAAGTTAATGAGGCTATTAGAAACAATGAGACCCTTTCAAAGTTAAGTGGGTTTCTGAGAAATGCTTTAGGGGGACATATACAAGTATAAACTCTTTGTATGCAACAACTTACTCTTTGACCACTGCAGTGCAGTCAAGGGACTATTCAGCCTTAAAATACATTGCTCAGGCTGGAGAGAGATAGACATCTGCACTCAGGTGGTTAGAGATGGAGAGACAGACACTGAAGTGTGAGTGCCCTTGCTGGACCACAGAGAGGGGCGAATATAGACGTTGTTTCTATAAAATATGACAGCAACTACAGTTTTTATTGACAAATTGAGCCAATATAAATCAGTATGCAGAGGTTGTCTACACTGTTGAGGTTCCAGGGACAATTTTCTTCGAATCCATTCAAGACTTACCTATGGACTAACACTGTGGTGGAATGAGCCCTCGTGCACCTAAACTGCCTATTTTCAATGGTAAAGTCCTGTCCTACAGATATTAGTAGGTTTAAGACCCATAGGAGTGATCATCATGAGGCCTGCCTGACTGGGTAGTGCTTCATTGTCAAACTCCCTCTCCCCCCAGAACAAATAAAAAATACAACTAAAACTTTTAACATGTGTTAGGCATGAATGCACAATTCCTAAGGATCTTCCGGGAATGTGAATTCCTATTTGAAACAAAAATGTACTCCTCATAGACTCATAGACTTTAAGGTCAGAAGGGACCATTATGATCATCTAGTCTGACCCCGTGCACAATGCAGGCCACAGAATCTCACCCACCCACTGCTAGAATAATCCTTTTACCTATATCTCAGATATTGAAGTCCTTGAAACAATGATTCAAAAACCCCAAGATGCAGAGAATCCTCCCACTAGTGATCCGTGCCCCATGCTACAGAGGAAGGCAAAAAACCTCCAGAGCCTCTGCCAATCTACCCTGGAGGATAATTCCTTCCCGACCCCAAATATGGCGATCATCTGAACCCTGAATATGTGGGCAAGATTCACGAGCCAGACACCCAGAAAAAAGTTCTCTATAGTAACTCCTATCTTCCCACCATTGGCCTATTTACCACTGATAGTGAAAGGTCAATTAATTGCCAAGATCATGTTACCTCATCAAACCATCCCCTTCATACTCCTGGTGCAGTCAAATCTAATTAGGAGAAATCAAGTATGAAATTCCTTCCTGATCCAGGGAATAGGGAACGGCATTCAAATAAGTTCACAGTGAAAGACTCCAACAGCAGAGAAAGACACTGTCAGCTTCCCTCTGCATCTCCCCTTGCTCCCCCCCACAGAGCTTTTTACTAATAGCTACACATTACAACACAAGGACACAGCCTGCTTTTTGGTGCCTGCTTTTAGTATGTAGCTACCCATATAGGTGCTAAAACTAAGGGTATTGCCACACACCCCAGCTCGAAGTGGTTTCCAGCAGGATTTACAGTTTGTTTTCAATCATTTTCAGCACCCCCCACGTATACACATAGCTGAAAAGCCACAACAAGACGTGAGCAGCTTAGACATAACCTAAGGAAAATAAGGCAGCAAAGCAGACTGAAAACTTCTTGTCCAGAAATCCAAAATGAGCTTATCCACATCACTTCCAGAAACGTTTCGTGTCTTTCTTGTACACTATACCATGGTAACCAAATGCATAAGCCTACAAAGATTTATTCACATCTTCTAGGGAAGATGAGTAGTCCCTTTGAAATCCATGTTTGTGTTTACTCTGATTATTGTTTTCTCAGCTGGACATATCTCTTTAAAAATAGATTCAATGTTGCTTGACTTCCATAAATGTTAAATCAACTACACACATTCCTCCAATCAACCTCTGACAGTGGATTTTATATGCCTATACTCATAAATCTCCTGTTTAATTACTTTCACAGGGCGATAAGTAGAGTGCCATGCTGGGGATTAAAATCAGCATACTTTGCAGTTTTCAAGAGCAACCCCACTGGCTCTCACAACCTACTGATGTTTATTGTATGTAGACTGTGATTGCCCTTCATCTAAATTGCAGGGATTTTTTTTTTTCATTTTATAAAACCTGAATCTCTACATCGGGCCTCATAGGTACTTTCTCCCGATGGTGGGGTTTCATTATATAACTGAAGTTAGAAATGCAGCTCCCTCCAATGCTCCTTTGAGAGAAAAGGCATCTACACTGCGATTACTGAAGTGAAAGTTCTCTCTCACAAGGCAAAATTCTATTTCCAGCTTCAGATGATGTCAAGGAGAGTTGCATGATCAGCCCAGAGGGCAGAAATTTAGCCAGAGAAAATATTTCTAAAGATCTAGTAGGGATTTTAGCCATGCTGTTGCTTAAGTGCTGGGTAAACAGTGTGGTTAAATGCCCACACAAATCCTGGACAAAGCTGGGTTACATAATTTTATTGGCTTTCATACATAAGACCTATATTTTAATTAAAGCAAGACTGAATTTACAGAACTAGGAATCAAATTTTTCCATGAAAAATTAATGCTGTCAAACAATATCATCAGGACCAAAAATTGTGGGTAAAACAATATAATCAGCTCAACAGTTAACTATACAAGCTCCTTCAAGAAATGACATAGATTGCTTATAGTAGTTGATATCCTATATTATTGAGTATTTAAATGTTTTACCATGAGATAAAATCATGTTCTATTTAAACTTCAAATGCAGTTATTGCAACACCTAGAAGCAATGCTAAATCTGGATTTGTCATAATTTTCGCTAGGTGCATTGACAGAAAAAAGATTCATAACATGGCTAGTAAGTTTGCTTTGGGCTGAAATTTTGCATATAAATTTGTGCATCATCAGGGATTTATCCACACAAATTTTGAAATTAGATCATCTCACCCATTTTTAAGTGACATGTAATGGAAATATATTTCCTATACTAAAATATGACTGCATATTTTTCAGCTGAAAATATCCACTAAGTTATCAGGTGTTAAAATTCAGTTGCCTCAAATAGGGTAGGGAAAGCAGTTTAATTGGGTTTAAATTTCTAACACAAGCATGGAAGTTTCAATTTAAACTACTGGGATTCAGCCCTGACATAAATTTAGCTCTTTCTATGGCAGAATTTAATTCTATAACAATACTTAACTAACAGTACAGGAGCTGTGTGCAAACAAATAGGTTGGCCTATTATGCTTAATACTGCTGTCACATCTAACCTCTCTTTCTTCTAACACTTATTCAGAATGTATTTGCAAAGCAACAAATTCAAAGTGTGGTTGCTAACTGCACAGTAAATCTGAATATACACAATGTACTTGAGTACAGCCTACATTTCTGAAAGGTAAATACGTCAAAGAAATACTGCTGCAGCTTTCACTAAGATGCTAATATATTGTGCTTCCGGCACTGACAGTGCTAAGTCAGTTGTGTATCACATCAAATGACCAAGAGAGGCTTTAGGCAAAAAAGAAAAAGAACAATGTATCACATGTCAATGATTCTAAGGCCATAATTGTATTTCATGTTACTTATTTAGAAATAATTTCTTGTCTCCCCTCTTAGAGCATATGGGAATAAAAGGTGAGAAGATAGAGGCTGATGTTTATTTATTGATAAATAATTTTGTTTTAGACCCTTTGATGCCAGTACAACTTGCCAGTAGAACATGTCTAAATAAGTGCCAGTAGAACAGGTTATGGCTACACTGCCGTTTTTTTGCGGAAGACGAGATGCAAATCGCACTCTCATTTGCATATCTTCTTCCGATTCTTTCTGCGGAAGAGGTTTTGACACTAAAAAGCCCTGTGTAGATGGGGTGATTTGTCGGGGAAAAAAACCTTTTTTGCAAGACCCTGTAAACCTCGATTTTTGAGGAGTAAGGGATCATCTGTTTACATACAGATGAAAATTTCACAAAATATTTTATTACATCTACTCCAAGTTATTCTTCAGTGATACTCTCCAGATATCAGTTCCTGGCACCTCCATGCAGAAGATTGCTGCTGACCAGCACCAGCTCCTGACTCTTCCTACATGGAAGTGGATGGCTCCTGATTCTAGCCCCCATGTAGGGTAGCTGGCACTTAACACTTGGGAGCTGTAGAAGTCCTCCTCTTGTAGTAGGCCATTAGCAGAGGGCTGCTCCCTGGTACTGGTTAACTGGTTACCTGGTTAACCAGTTACCCATTCACAATCCTAGTGTGAACTGGGATGAAAAACATCTCTGCTCTAAATCAGACAGAGCAGGGGATTGTAGTTGAGTTCCCCTCCTTGTTCACCAATTCTTGACCACCAGACTTCAATTTTATTTTATTTTATTTTATTTTGATGGGGGAGGGAGAGAGGAAGAGTAGTTTTGTTTTCAGTTCTCCTTGGAATGAAAACAAAATACAATATTAATCTTAGTGAGTTTTACTCGCAAAAGCAAGATCAGGTGGGATATGATAGAGGTCTATAAAATCATGAGTGGTGTGGAGAGGGTGAATAAAGAAAAGTTATTCATTAGTTCCCATAATATAAGGACTAGAAGACACCAAATGAAATTAATGGGTAGCAGGTTTAAAACTAATGAGCGAAAGTACTTCATACAGTGAATGGTCAACCTGTAGAACTCCTTGCCAGAGGAGGCTGTGAAGGCTAGAACTATAATAGAGTTTAAAGAGAAGCTAGATAAATTCATGAAGGTTAGTTCTACAAAAGGCAATTAGCCAAGGGGTAAGAATGGTGTCCCTGGCCTCTGTTTGTCAGAGGCTGGAGACGGATGGCATGAGACAAACCTCTTGATCATTGTCTTCGGTCCACTCCCTTTGGGGCACCTGGCTCTGGCCACTGTCAGCAGACAGGCTACTGGGCTAGATGGACCTTTGGTCTGACCCAGGACAGCCATTCTTATGTTCTTATCTTCTTATGTTCTTAGGTGCATATTAGGTCTATTCCATAGCCCATCTATATCATTCAGTAAAAACCTATTGACTTTAATGTTCTATGAATCAATTTCAGTGTTTGAGTAGTTCTTGCACATATTGCTCCATTTGAAGTAGATTGTGGTTTTGGCAGTCACAGGTAAAGATTCATTTAGGCTTCGTCTACACTGCAGGGTTTTTGTGCAAGAAGCCTTTTGTGGAAGAGATCTTCTGCAAAAACTTTGTGCTCAAAAGCACATCCAGACCTCAAAGTGCATTACAAAAGCAATGTGCTTTTGTGCAAGAGAGTGTCCACACGGCATGGACACTCTTGTGGAAGAAAGCTCTGATGGCCATCAGAGCACCTGTGCTTTTGCTGATAGGGGTTTCTTGCACAAAACCCTCCTACAGCAAGAGCTGTAGTTCAAAAAGGAGTGGGGAGAGGAATAACTCTACCAGCAAAAGCCCTCTGTTCTGCCAATTTACTTGCACAAAAATGCACTTGAGGTATGGAGGCTCTGCCAGTTTTTGTGCAAAAATGGCCATTTTTGTGCAAAAATCTTGTAGTGTAGACATAGTCCTAGAAATTCCACCTGGAGGCTCCCTGAAAGCTCACACTAGAACAACAGCTGTACAACTTCAACTGTGGTAACAAGCACAATGAAGGCTCCACTGTCAATCTGCGCCCTTCTCTAAAGCAAAATCCAGTGTGGCATGACTTTCCCTTTGTCTTACACACCCATAGAGGGGTCAGCCACACTCTTTCTAATTCTCTGTCTTCCATTTCAAAACATGTCCATGTTATTTTACACATTGTAAGTAGAGGTCAATGTATCAGAATACTGTACTTTGTTTTGGGCTAGCATGTCAAGATTCCAATCAGGGCTCAGGGATGCTTTGTGTTAGGCACTGTGCAGGCAAATTAAGTAAAACTTTTGTTAAGTGGTAAATGTAAGCGCCATAAAGAATATGGATATAAGCAGTCAAAGAGGTCTATGCTGTAGAAAAAGTTCAGCTTTAAGGGTCGACATGGTGGAATAGTTTCTGTACAGGAGCTCTCTCTATAGAAATCCATGGGGTAGACTGAGGCACAAAGGAGAGGCATGAATATTCTTTAACATGCTAGAATTGCTTTCAAGCTTCCTATTCAGAAGAAGTCTGAACTGGCTTTAAAAAGCAACCAGAGAACATATTATTTACATATGTCTGATCAGGGTTGTGTAGACTGTGGACTGTACAGTGCTTTTAGATACACATATTGTGATACCTAACCTCTTTTGTCATGTCAAGTCTCAGTGTTTCTCCCTCAGGTTTTTGAGAGAGCCTCAGTTAACTTAGAACAACCCCAGATGTTTTCATAAGCATTGATTTATGTACAGCATTTATTTTACAGGGTAGAGCTGTAGGCTTCTTTGAACATTAATTAAACTTTCATTTCCTAACTTCCAATGAATATTTCTAATCTTTTTAGATCTGCTATCAATCACCAGCTATACACTGTGGCTACATCTAGACTGACATGATTTTCCGCAAATGCTTTTAACGAAAAAGTTTTTCCGTTAAAGGCATTTACAGAAAAGAGAGTCTAGATTGGCACGGACGCTTTTCCACAAAAGCACTTTTTGCAGAAAAGCGTCCATGCCAATCTAGATGTGGTTTTGCGCAAGAAAGCCCCGATCGCCATTTTTGCCATCGGGGCTTTTTTGTGCAAAACAGTTTCAGCTGTCTACACTGGCCCTTTTGTGCAAAAGCATTTCCGGAAAAAGGCTTTTGCCCAAATGGGAACATCAAAGCATTTGCACAAAAAACACTGATTTCAGACAGTAGAACGTTAGTGCTTTTGCCCAAAATCAAGCGGCCAGTGTAGACAGCTGGCAAGTCTAGAAGCAGCCTGTGGGTCCTTTCACAAACAGAAATAAAACATAGTACTTCCTCTTATAAAGAAAAACAGTTCTTTACCTAGAAGAAAAGTTCCTTACCTTCATCTTCTCCCATAACTTCACACAACTATTGCGCAGTTTGTTTCTCTTATTTCTTCTCTATTCCCTCACTAGAAGAGGTTTTTGAGGGTTACGGTTTGCCCTAAAACTCAAGTGTCTAATTAACTTGACGTAAAATTTTCAGTTCATAAAGAAAAGGGCTTTAACCATTCTGGGATGAATATTCTTGCCTTCAGCTATCCCTTCAGAATTATCCTTCTGATTTTGTCGCAGTATCAAAAATAATATTTCAAAAACTTCTTCCTTTTACCGTCTTGCTTTGATGGAAATAATTTGTCTCTTCTTTTAACTGGTAGGATCTGTAATCTGATGTGTAGCATTCTTAATTTTACCCAAGAATGAGAGCATCATGTTTAAGCCTTTTTGATTTATTCTAGGGCAGGGTTCAGAGAACTGTGTGCCACAATCTACATCCTACCAGAGTCTTGCCTTGACTTTCCTCTCTTCTGTAATAAAATTACATAGGTGGGCAAACTGCAGAAATAGCTTCTATGAAAAAAATTAGGAAAGTATTTTAATGTTTAATGTGGATTAATAAGAAAAAAGAAAAGAAAATTGTGGGTCTAGATAGTTCTCCATGGGCCACCAAGAAATGCTCTATGGTGCACAATTTGGAAATCTGCATGTACAAATTTGCAGACTGATTAAATCCCAACTCCTCCTTTCATGATTTTTCTTCAAGGGGAGGAGATGTGTTGAGTACACAGTTTACATTTCCCAGAAGCAAAACAATTATTTATTACCTAAAATATTGCCTATTGAAATACACACTATGTTGCATCTGTGCAGCACTATGGATGTATGCTCTGTCTTTTCATACTTCTACTAATTCTATTGAAAGCAAAACGTATTATACTGGAATGGAAATATAACGAGTCAGCCAATTATAAATGATACACCAGCTTAAAATTTGTGTGGCATAATAAAATAATTCAAAAATGACAAATCTAATTTAGAAATAGCAGACCCTGCCTGCATTTACATGCAGCACACTGTGGGGTGTTTGAACTTTTTATAATGAGGTAGGCACATACGGTTTTAATTCAACTGCAAAGAATATAATCACCTATTTTCAACATCTTCCAGTCCATCAAGTGAAATATTAAACAACTCTCAATCTCGTTGAAAAGTATTCCCAAGGGCTGTGAACTCCCACAAGGCATTTAAATATTCATCATGTTATCTGCAGGCCATGTGCTTGGAAAGAAACCAAATCGACACCTTTTATTATAAACTCCATCTTTTGTGTGCTTACTTTTAACAATGTGATTCACCTGGATTTATTTTAACTGTTCTGGTAGATGTGCACTGAGTGTAAATGACTTCTGCTTCAGTATGTTTGAAGGGATGATAAATCCTGTACAAGAATATTATGTTTTCACTACTCTGCACCCCTGAGCTGGGCAGGAAGTTAAATCTAGTAATCTGAGTTATAGTCCCTGGATACATTTCATAGATTAAATTCTGACCTTGTTGAAGTAAATCATAGCTTTTCTATTGACTGCACTGGACCCCAGTTTTCATCCTCTCAGTTATTGTTGCAAGTCATCACTCAGTTCATATCAGCGTGGGTTGCTTTCCATGTTGCAAAACTAAAACCTCAAGGTCAGTGGTCCAACCCCACTTATTGCAACATAAATCACAACACAGGTGAATTCTCCAACACTATCTGCTTTTGGATACAGCATCTCTCAAAGTATTTTCCCAAGTATTGACCAGATCCTGAAATCCATGAACAAAGTAGCACTATTGATGGCAATGGGAGGCTGATCCACAAAACTAAGGGTCAGCATTGGACCCTATATTGATACATATACCAGATTTTCTATAGTTGTCTATTGTTATTTGAAATGTTAAAATTTAGGTTACAGGTATTGTGATTTTTAAGGAATGAAACATTTTCTGGGAAGCCAAAAGCCAAGAATCATGGTTTCCAGAGGGATTCAGTCAACTGAATTATAGAAGTGCATCTGTTTGTTCTTTAAAAGCGGCGAGGAGTCCTGGGCACCTTATAGACTAACTGAAGTGAAGGAGCATAAGCTTTCGTGGGCAAAGACCCACTTCGTCAGATGCATGTAGTGGAAATTTCCAGAGGCAGGTATAAATAAGCAGGCCAGAATCAGGCTGGAGATGACAAGGTGGATCCAATCAAGGAGGATGAGGCCCACTTCTAGTAGCTGATCTGGAGGTGTGAATTCCAAGAGAGAAGAAGCTGCTTTTGTAGTTAGCAAGCCATTCACAGTCTTTGTTTAATCCAGAGCTGATTGTGTCAAATTTGTGGCCTGCATATTTATACCTGCCTCTGGAAATTTCCACTACATGCATCTGACGAAGTGGGTCTTTGCCCATGAAAGTTTATGCGCCTACACTTCAGTTAGTCTATAAGTAACCACAGAACTCCTCGCCGCTTTTGCAGATTCAGACTAACACGGCTACCCCTCTGATGTTTGTTCTTTGAAACTTTGAATGGGGTGAAGAGAAATAGAAAAGACAGAACAAGAATAAAAGAACATCTCTTTCTTGTGAAATTAACAGCCTCAAGCGGTGTGTGCCGGGACAGTCCTTTACTTTAAAGGAAGCAGATTAAACTCAAGGGCATATGCTAAAATTTTGGCATCAATAGTGAAGGAGTAATAATAGTGAAGAATAGAGCAGTTACTAAAACAAGGGCAGATTAGCAGAACTGGATGACATGGGAATTGCATTTTCTTCTCGACTACTAATGATCCTATAGGGAAAACTGCTAACATTCTTATTCTAACAACGGAAATTAATCCAGTCCTGTCTGTCTTTCCACAATGATGTTTTGCCATGTGCAGCATATGGAGCTTTGTTACAATGAGCACACTAAATAAGTAACTTAAATTGGTAAGTTAAATCTATTGATGCTACTGTATAAATCATTTATTATATAAAGGTCCTTCTGATTATGTGTTAGGACTTTGTTTCAGCCACTACATGTTATTTTACTATATTGAATTCTATTAGAATAAAAATAAATGACCAGAAAAGTATTCTTAAAATGGAACAGAGGGGGAAATATAATTCAGATTCGATGGATCAAAATATACTCCAAACAGTTTTCAGAGGGATAGATATTTTTAATGAGGAAGAATGGTGCCCACGACGAATTACAGTTGCAGAAAGCAGGAGGTCTTCAGAAGAGATGCTTATGATTTCCTTGTCATATTAATTTAAGAATATTAGCAAGTATGCAGTTCTTTATCTACTACAGTGTATAATTTGACACAGCGGAAAACTACAGAGGTTTAAAATTCTAATAAACAAGGGAACATGCTGGGTCACAATTGTGTTTCATTATTAATTAAGCTACATTTTAAGGAGCTGTATACAAACACAATGAGTAGCTTGATTTAAGTACACATTTCCAGAAAACTAATTAATCACATTACTGAAAGATAACACAGATTCTGTAGCTTACTGTAAAATACATAATTTCATTATTAACCAAAATGATAAGAAACACTTAACTCCATTTTATTTTACTCAGAAGCACTTAAAACAAGGGGACAGGACTAATCTTTTTTTCAGACTGAAGCTAAGTCTCAGCCAGAAAGCCTGAAGAGAGGAGGGAAAAGGCTGTTAAATGTATATAATCATTCTCATCTGTAACTTGCACATAAACTAATCACAGCCTCAATCAAGTATGCAAATTGTTTGGAGTTGCTGAACAGTAAATTAACATCAGAAGAATAAGAAAGAAAAGTTTAAAGTAAAAATCTACCCTGAACTGCCTCTTCAGAGGGGGAGAAACAAAATAAAAAAGACAGTTCTTTAATTTCTATGGCTCTTCCATAGTATAATACTAAAGATCTCTTCTAGACTACATTATTTAAGTGGATTTAAAACTCAATTTAAATGTCAATTTAGATTTTTTTTTATTCTAGGGATATTGAAATGTCTGGTTCCCAGTTTAATGCGTCTACTGTCTGATTTTTAGAAATGGTGATCATCCATTGGTTTGAGTTTTAATTACTAATGCTTAGCACCTCTGAAAATGTATAGGCTATAACTAATAATAATGTGACTTACTAAACAAACAGGCTGTGTCTACATTGGCACCCCTTTCTGGAAAAGGGATGCTAATGTAGACTTTGGAATAGGCAAATCCGCGGGGGATTTAAATATCCCCCGCGGCATTTGCATTTACATGGCTGCCGCTTTTTTCCGGCTTGGAGATAAGCTGGAGAAAAGTGCCAGTCTAGACGTGATTCTCTGGAAAATAAAGCCTTTTCTAGAGGATCTCTTATTCCTACTTGAAATAAGAGATCCTCCGGAAAAGGCTTTATTTTCCGGAGAATCACGTCTAGACTGGCACTTTTCTCCGGCTTATCTCCAAGCCGGAAAAAAGTGGCAGCCATGTTAATGCAAATGCCGCGGGGGATATTTAAATCCCCCGTGGATTTGCTTATTCCAAAGTCTACATTAGCATCCCTTTTCCCGAAGGGATGCCAGTGTAGACACAGCCACAGAGTTCAGAGAATATCACATTAAACCCAATAACTCACATTTAACTACAGCGTGTCTTCTAAAAGACATTTGCTCTTGATATGAAGACATCAATGGATAGAGAATCCATCACTTCCTTTTGTAATTTGGGACAGAGACCCTTTAAGCCTGATTCTAGCCTAGTCACCAGGGAATAGGGAGAACTACTGGTAAGTTCTAGTACATGCTCTAGAAAGGATAATCAAACCTGGGTGTACCACATACTATGTAATTACCTGACCTAAATTTCCTTTTGAATGTAACCCTCCCCCTGCCAGAAAATGTTTTGTTAGTGTCAAAATCAACTATTTTAGTGTTTCTGAATTTTTTTCCCTTTTAATTGAAACACCCAAAATTGACAAATATTTGCAAAATCCTTCAGTAAACCTGGTTTGATTTGGTTTGGTTAGGTTAAAAAGTTTTATACAGAAAACTTTGTTCAATTCCATTTATGATGTGCTAGGTTTTTTAATAGTCTCCTTTTTGAATGCTAAGTATAGTCTGAAATGTGAAATTAAAAGTTGTGTTGAAAAAAGAGCAGACTCCTAAGGGATATGTTTGTCCATTATTCAATAGCTATTTCCTTTCAATGTTTAATAAAATCAGTATTAAGTATTCATATGTGGTTGTGTTTCCTTAGGAGTCCCCCACCCTCCGAAGTGTAACAATCATGAAGTGAGGTGAAGAATGTCAACAGAACAATTCATATTTAACTCTTGATATATTTTTTTTCTATTTTGAAAGGAAATATATGCTTTTAAGAGGATATATATTTTTGTACATGAAATTTGGCATACTCAACCAGAGCTGCTTGAAAATGTGCGATATAACATTTCCACCAACAATGATTTGTTGCATTCCTTACTCTTTATGAAGAATTATGAAAGATTTATTTTTTCTCAAGTTAAAGGTATTAGATTTAATAGAGGAAAGATTTTCCATATTATAAGAAAAATATGGAAAAGTAACTAGCTCGTAAATAAAATAGGTAAAAAAAAGTTGAAGCAAGTAGCAAAAGAGATTTCGTTAGTCTATAATTGATAGTTGGACTAGATGGTCTTACGCAAATGGCCAAAACAACACAAATAATGCAAAGTCAGAGCCTGAAGAACCAAGAGACACAATACCTTCTGCCTCTCTCCTCATAATTTACGGCTAGTGGCATTCAAGAGAGATTAGGCAAATTGGACATTATTACTATTTTTCCTAAATGTCATTGGTAAAAATAAAAATCACATAAACAATACAAAGCTATTGCTTTCCTTTTTTTTCTCATTATAGACTCTGAGGCCACAAAAAGCAAATAAACAGTAACCTGGACTGACTATTTCTGCTCCACACTTTCTGTTTAGGTAAGAAGGATAGACTATTGAAGAACATTAAGAGGAAAGTGTGACTTTTTTTTTAACAGTGTGTTACAGAATTTACAACAAAAAAAGAATACTAACAACACATCAGTATTACAATGACAACAAAAATTAAAGCAGTGTAGCCTCTTTGATTATCAGAAACAAAACTGTCAGTGAGGTTGAATAGGGTCAGGATTTCACTCACAGATTTTAAGGTGAGAAAGGTTGATAATGAACCATAAGATTCGCACACTGTGATAATAAAAGGTCTGAACCCTTCCATTTCCCAGCATGGACCTCTTCCAGTGGAAGTACAGGAGAAAATCTAAATAAACTGATTCATTTTCCTTTTCTAATAAAATTATCTGTTAATAAATATAATATGTATGATTCAATTTCCCTTTTAAATTTAGCTGATTTTTCCATTATTTAGATCTCAATATGAGTCTTACCTATATCTCATCTAAGCTATAGCTAGTGAATTCATACTAACTTTAAGGAAGATCTTTATTCTTACAGTAAATAAAAACAATGAGTGTACAAAATAAAATCTCAGAGGCCTTCTGTTATTACTTTGTTTTCCTTAGATTTTAACTGTGCTTATTTCCATATGCCAGACAATTACTTCAATTAAATTCATTCTTATAAAATGTGAACTACCTGTGTTGTCTGTATCTGGCTACTACAATATTAGCTAACTAGCCAATTAGCCCATCATAAAACAGGATTTGCAGGTCTCTTCTCCACGTCGGTCTTCTCTCCTGAGCCTCCGGTCTCTTGTTCCATCTCTCTCTCTCTCCTCCTCCTACTTCCCCCCCCCCCCCTCAGCTCTCCTCCGCCTCCTGCCTCTCTCTCTGTCTCTCTCTTTCACTTCTCCTCCCCCTCCTGCCTCTCACTCGGAGGACTGCGGAGTCAAATGGCCGTTTGGGCTCCGCACTCCCCGTGCTGCATGGGGGGCATGGAGCCCAAATGGTTGCTTGCGCCGCTTGCTCCCACGCAGTGGTCTGGCTGAGGAGCACAGAAGTCAGCCAAGCGCCATGGCGGGAGGTGAAGGGGGGCGGGGCGATGATGTCCACAGCTTGGGGGTGGGACCTGGAGCTGCTGTCATGCCGCACATCACTGCCATGCCCCCCTTCGCCTCCCACCGTGGCACTCGGCTGAGTTCTGCGCTGCTCAGCCGGGCCGCCGCGGGGGAGCAAGCGGCGCAAGCGGCCGTTTGGGCCCTGCACTCCCAATGCAGCACAGGCTGTCCAGAGGGAACAGCCAGCATTTCAGCAACAGCGCCCTCCAGATGAAACAGCCAGCATTTCAATGTTACAGACTCACAAACACTGGGATACTATATATATGATGTGATGTCAATGTTTTAAAAAAGGCTCTGATGTGATCTCAGCAATTACAGGTTGATAAGCCTGACTTCAGTACCACACAAACTTTTTCATACTATAGTAAAGAACAAAATTGTCCAACACATAGCTGAACATAATTTGTTGTGTAAGAGTCAAAAGAGTTTATAAAGGGAAATCGAGCCTCAACAGTCTTGTGGAATTCTTTCAGAAGATCAACAAGCATGTGGAAATGGGAATTCAATGAATAGTGTACTTAGATTTTCAGAAAGCCTTTGATAAGGTCAATGATCTGCAAAAAGAGGTAAACAGTTGAAGTGGCAAAATTTGCAGGTGATAAACAACTATTCAAGATAGTCAAGTCCCAAACAGGCAGCAAAGAGTTTCAAAAGTTTAATATGATCTATACCATCAAATGCCAGCAATTACCCACTGCATATATATCAGACAAACTGGATAGTCCCTACGGGAAAGAATCAATGGACACAAACTAGATATCCGTAAAGGGAACATACAAAAACCTGTTGGTGAACACTTTCATTTGCCTGGTCATTCATTAAGAGATCTTTGAGTGGCTGTTTTGTTACAGACCAATTGCAAAAGTCAAATACACAGGGAAGAGTTGGAACTACAATTCATTCACAAGTTTAATTCTCACGCCAATGGTTTGAATCGAGATGCTGGATGGCTGGGACATCATCAACCAATCAAATAATGAAGGTGCCAATGGTTCTTTGTCTGTGTAGATTCTGGTATTAGTACACTTCCTCTCTAATTGCTAACTAATGGTCCTTATCTGCTCCTTTTAACTATTCAGTTTTTAGGTGCTTATAGATTATCAGTTTGGCCTGTTATATACCAGCTCAGTTTTCCCTTTGATATTTATATACTCACTGCCTCCTTTTGTCCCCGCACCGTTTTTTCTTCCTCCCCCTGCCCCTTCTTCTTGCCCTATTTATTTTGGGTCAGTACATACAACACTCTGGTCATCTGAAGAAGTGGACTGTGCCCACAAAAGCTCATGATACCATCTACATGTTTTGTTAGTCTTTACAGTGTTACCAGACCATTTGATGTTTTTTAAGTTTATCAGAAAACTGAGTGACTGGGCAACAAAATTGTAGGTGAAATTTAATGTTGATAAATGCAAAGTAATGAATATTGGAAATCATAATCCCAACTCTACATATACAATAATGGGTTCTAAATGAGGGTTACCACTTAAGAAAGAGATCTTGGAATCACTGTGCATAGTTCTCTGAAAACATCCATTCAATATGCAATAGCAGTCAAAAAAGTGAACAGAAATCATTAAGAAAGGGACAGATAATAATACAGAAAACATCCAATTACCACTGTATATCCAATTACCATTTGTATATTCCCACATCTTGAATACTATGTGCAGACAGGGATGCCCATTTCAAAAAAGATATATTCAAATAAGAACAGCTTCAGGAAAGTGAAACAAAAATAATTAGGCATATGGAATGGCATCCATAAGAAGAGCGATTAATAAGACCGAGTCTTTTCAGCTTGTAAAAAAAGACAACTGAAGGGGAGTATGATAGATGTCTATAAAATCATGATGTGTGTGGAGAAAGTAAATAATGAAGTATTATTCACTCCTTCTCATATCACAAAAACTAGGGGTCACCAAATAAAATTAATGGACAGAAGATTTAAAGCAAACCATGGGAAGTATTTTTTTCACTTAAAGCACAAAGTGTGGAACTCTTGGCAAGAGGATGTTGTGAAGGATAAGTCTATAACAGTATTTATCCATCAGTAACCATTAGACAGGATGGGCAAGGATGTGTATCTAGCCTCTCTTTGCTAGAAGCTGGGAATGGGCAACAGGGGATGGATCACTTGATGATTACCTGTTATGTTCATTCCCTCTGGGGCATGTGGCATTATCCACTTTCAGAAGAGAAGATACTGGTCTATCTGAATCTTTGGGCTGACCCAGTATGATCATTCTCATGTAACACAAGCCCACTCACTAATTATATAACCACCACCTAGCTTATTTCAACTGATTGCCAGAGACAGAGTATAGAAATAGGTAGTTGAAGTAAAATACTGGTATATTAGTTTGAACAACCCCAGAAGCTTTCAGATCTAACAAAGAATTCATTAGTGGCATCATTTCATGGAGAGAGAGTTGATCAGGAAATCAAAATTCAGTCATAAATCAAGATATTTCTCATTTATTTCATTGTGGCTTTTAATGTGCTAAATCATGCTGTACGTAGTTTTGTCTCAATCCCCACACACAAACTTAGCCATGCTAAGCAAATTATTTGGCACTAACTGAATTGACAGTGTAAAAGTGTTTTCTTATCACAAGCAGCAAAATTAAGGGGACAGAACTTCTACCCAAGAAACTATTTCTCACTAAAAACTGATTCAGATTTATATTTAAAATCCTATGTCCATAGATGTATCTTTCTCTGATGCTGTTTTCAGAATCCAGGACAATGTTAGTGGTGAAATATCTTCACAAATAGCTAAGGCCTTGCTCCTGCTGAAGTCAGCAATTTGAAGTTAGTTGTTGTCCAGGGGAGAAAAAGTTTGAGCTCTTTGTAAAAAAGGATGGAGAGTAACAGGAGATTGTTTCTAAAATATTACATTTGAGTTTTTAAATAAGCACAGATGTTGCAGTTTAAACCTTCATATTTTTTTCTCAGAGTATTTCTGAAAGAATTATTTAATACTGCCAATCAAGACATTTTTCGCCTTGGGGAAGGCAGTTCTTACCTATTCATTTGATATTAGTGCTCCATTCAAATTCAAGTCTGCTGACCATCTGTGTCCAGAACCCTCAATGAACACCCAATCTAGCCTCAATACCAGCAAAGCTCTAGACTCTTAAAAATGACTTGCATTGGCTAGAGACATATGTTTTCTTTTGGAAAGGCTGAAGGGACTGGCACTGAGAAGAACTCATCAGGCCAGAAGGTGACATGACAATTGTTTTAAATACCCACAAGTCTCTGATCTCAACAAAAGCCTGGGGACTTCTAACAATTCTTTTTCTCTTAATTTTCCAAAATGTGTTTGAAGCCTTTGGTATGGAAGAGTCCTTTTCAAAGCCAGGAAAGGATTTGAAATTTGTCCTTGCCAATTGGATGGCTGAGGCAATCATGGCAGTAGCAAGCCTAAAATAAGGTAAAAGAATTAAGCAGTCATCATTTGGAGTGTTAGAATCTACAGGCTGAACCTTCGTTAACTGGCACTTCCTGGTCTGGCAATATTCATGGTCTGGCAGAACCAGGGATGTTCCAGGACCAGAGAGTCCCTGTGGAAGGCTGGTGGCTGGGCTCCCCACAGCTGGGCTGCCTGGTGCACTGCAGCTGGGCTGCTATGTTCAACCCAATGGGGCTGCTTGGCAAAGCCAGGAGCCTGGCACATCCAGGAGCTTGGTGTGCTACAGCAGGGCTGCCCGGTGCATCCAGGAGCCGAGTTCACCACAGTGGAGCTACCCAGCATGTCCAGGAGTCCTGTGAACAGGGAGATTGGCTGCCTGGCTTAGCAGAGAAGGTATGGGGACTGGCAGGGCAGCAAGGCTGCCAGGGGAGAGGGGCGGTCAGGAGGCCAGCAACTGGTCTAGGGCTGGGGCGGGGGCTGGTAGCAGGCAGGCCAGATATGCCCTCCCCTAGTCCAGAAAAATCCCTCATCAGCATGTGTTCAGGTCCTGAAGGTGCCAGACCAGGGAGGTCCAACCTGTATTGCAAATATGGTCTTTTTCGGTGAGGGAAAATATTTATGAAATCATTAGAGCTTAATGCACATACTGAGTGAAAAAAAAAAGGAATATAGATCAGATTTACACTGAGAACAACAGAAAACAAATATATGAAACAGGAGATGGATGGATAGCAGCAGCAACTAAAAATCACTGGTCTTCTGGTTTCAGAAACAATGTGTAATTGTATTGGGGACTTTCGGAAATATAGAACATAAAAGTGCTGATAGTTTTATACTGAGTCTGTTTCCTCCACTCATTTTGTTTACCTTTCCACACTGAGAAGCCCAGTAAACACATGGTAGTACTTTTCTGGCAGCAAAAGTCTTTACAAAGACTGTTTGCTGATTATAACCCCACTGCCCTATGTCTACATCATCTCTAAACACAAACATGCAAACAAACAAGCTTTATGGTCTTCAGAGATTTGGAATTTAGATAAAATTTAATTGTGCTTATAATTCGGCTCAGATTATGGTTTCTCAGTGGCATACAAGTTGTTGGCATTAATTATGTATTCACTTCTAACAGGTCTTTCCTTTTAATGTTAAACCAATTTCCTGATGGCTCTATGTGTGTATTTTTCTCTCTCCCCCGTCTTTCTCTTTTGGCTTGTAAAATCTGAGTTTACTTTTTGCACATGTGTTACAATAATGAATTCCTGCTGAAATCTGGTGCATTTGATTGCTCAGTTCCTTCACTTCAAAGCTAAAGATTATTGGACCCTTAAAAAATGTGGAGAGTCTCATACATTTTATAAACACATTAAGATGTATATGAAGAAATACTGTAGCTACTGACATTGAGAGATGACCCAAAACATGGACCAAGTATTTAGCAGTAAGGTTGGAGAGAAAAGACTTCTAGATATAGGAAAATACTGCAAATCTTAGCAATAGCTTGGGTGCAGGATGATAAGAAAATAAATTTCTTATAACTTTGGTTTCTCCTAAATGTAAGCCAAGTTTCTGAAAAGTTCTCATTCTATAATATTTTGAAGAATGACTTTCTGAATGTCATCTGATACAATGGAATCCTGGAAACAATAGCACTGATAGAATGATTATTAATCATCATGTCTATAAAATCATGACTGATGTGGAAAAAAGTGAATAAGGAAAAATTATTTACAGAAGAAATAGGAGTCACCACATGAAATTAATAGACAGCAGGTTTAAAACAAACAAGAAGAAGTTTTTCTTCACATGGTGCACAGTCAGCCTGTGGAACTCCTTGCCAGAGTTGTGAAGACCAGGAATTTAACAGGGTTCAAAAAAAGAACTAGATAAATTCACAGAAGTTAGGTCCATCAATGGCTATTAGCCAAGATGGGAAAGAATGGTGGAAATTGAATTGAAAGAGGCTAGAAATTGATGACAGCAGAAGGATCGCATGATGATTACCTGTTCTGTTCACTGCCTTTGGGACATCTGTCTTTGGACACTGATGAAAGACAGGATACTGGGTTAGATGGACCTTTGGCCTTATGTTCTTATGTGATAACATCCATAGGTCTCTTTCAGAATCAGTCATTAGTGTTCAAGGTGCTGTATAAAGGTGTGGTTCCTGTTGCAAAGAACTTCCAACACATCTTGAGTTTATTATTTTTGTGTATGTCTTTTTTTCCTATTTATAATAAGTACTTACATAGGCAGTTTATGTACACAAAATGAAGGTTCCAATTAACCCTGAGAACTATATTCCAAGAAACCAAAACTGATTAAATACTAAAAAAAAATGACAATCATGAAAAGCAGAAATGTAGAAAATTGGAGAAAGATTAAAAAATACCAGGAATGTGGTACTGGAAGGCTTTTTTTTTTTAAACCTGGCTGAAGAACGGCATTAAAGAACTGAATAATATATATTGCTAGAGGCCTATGATTGACACTGATTAACAAGTTCACCTTGTCAAACCAGAATCATTGGAGTAAACACTGAAATATAGTATGTGATGCAGTACAAAGGCATTAATTTGTTGTAAAATATCCACAAGTGTCTACAGCTGTCTACCCATGTAAAGAAGCTTGTGATTTGAAGCTGGCATTATTTGCAAACAGGAGGATCTTTTGGCAGGAGGTGGCACTATGAGTGTTCTGCAGGCTGCTCTTCCATATACACATTTGGCTGTCCCCCATGTCCTGTAAATACTGGCCCAACATCTGAACAGGCTCAGTTCCACACTAACAGATGGACATGAATATTATCATGTAAAGAACTATTATATACAACATACTTGAGTTTTAGAGACAGTATCCCCATCCAGGAACATTAACATGGGAAATTAAAGAAGGTTTTGTACCTAGCAGAGCTGACAGCCTTGTTGGACCTCTTGGCAAGGCAGAGGAGTCCCTGTTCCATGCGCCCCAGAAAGGTCATGGCTTTGGGTCAAAGGGGAGGGGCTGGAGCTAGGCAGTGCTCAGTGCCGCTCAGAGAATAGCATGCCTTCCCCAGAATCCCTCAGAGCTGGCCGAGTGTGCCCCGTGGTGCTCTGGCAGTAATTTAAAGGTCCGGGGCTCTGGTCACTACTGATTTCTCAGTAGCGGTGTCCAGGAGCTCCAGGCCCTTTTGTATCCCTGGGCCCTGGGAAATTTACCCCCTTCTCCTCTACCCC
Source organism: Pelodiscus sinensis (assembly GCF_049634645.1). Lineage (NCBI taxonomy): Eukaryota > Metazoa > Chordata > Testudines > Trionychidae > Pelodiscus > Pelodiscus sinensis. The sequence continues at coordinate 260,009,611 of NC_134711.1, forward strand.
ACCCTTGCCAGTGGGCCTTTTTGCACCTATGATTATTTAGGCATGTCATCACTCCAATGAATAAACTTTGAAACTCATGAAATATGTTGTACAACATTAGCTCTTGTTAATTAAGATTACTGTAAAATAGGAAGCAAAAGTATTAGATGGATTCAAAGCTATTTAAAAATCTCAGGCTACATCTACACTACATGCTTCTTGCACAAGAAGCCTTTTGCGCAAGACTTTTTGCACAAAAATTTTTGCACAAGACAGCATCCACACTGCATGGATGCTCTTGTGCAAGAAAGCTCTGATGGCCATTCACAGAATGGTCATCAGAACACCTGTGCTTTTTCCCAGAGGGGTTTCTTGCGCAATAGCTGGAGTATCCACAATTGCCTTCTTGCGCAATAGCTGTAGCTCAAAAAGGAGTTATGCCTTGTAAAAGGAGGTTTACCTAGACCGGCAAAAGCCCTCTGTTCTGCCGGTGTACTGTTGATTTACTTGTTCAAAAGCGAATTTGATACGTGAACACTCCATGTGGTTTTGCACAAAAACCTTGCAATGTAGAAGTGGTCTCAGAGTAGGAGCGAGTGCTATAGGAAGACTTGAAAGGAGTCTGTTTGTTTCAGTGGGCTTTCCTTGTGAATTTTTAAAATCTGCCTTCATTAGTAATAAAAAAAGAATACAAACATTTGTAGGCCTGATTCCCCATTGTCTGTGATTAAAAGGACTGAGATTCTCTGGTAAACAAAGTAGAAGTAGGAGGGGACATAACAAAAATATAAAATAATTAATGGCACAGAGAATTTAGGGATAAGATTTGTTCCTGATCGAACTTACAAATGTTAGAAAGCAGAATATTCAAAGTTGACAGATGAAATATTTTCTCCATTATGCACTCTTTCACATTTAAATTCATTGCCATTGGATAATGTTAAGGTATAAATTTAGCAAGATCCAAAAATGGTATTGGACTTCCGTATGAGTATCCAAAATATCCAGCGTTAACATAGGGAATTGCATATCATGATTGCAAAACAAATTGTATTGTTACAAAGAAAGCTAACATGATTCTGGGATGCATTAACAGGAATGTTGTGAACAAGACACAGGAAGTCATTCTTCTGCTCTACTATGCACTGATTAGGCCTCAATTAGAATATTATGTCCAGTTCCAGGCACCACATTTCAAGAAAACTGTGGAGAAATTGGAGAAGGTCCAGAGAAGAGCAACAAGAATGATTAAAGGTCTAGAGAATATGACTTATGAAGAAAGACTGAAAGAATTGGGCTTGTTTAGTTTGGAAAGGAGAAGACTGGGATGGGACATTATAGCAGTTTTTAAGTGTCTAAAAGAGTGCAACAAGGAGAGGGGAGAATAATTGTTTTCCTTAGCCTCTGATGGCAGGACAAGATGCAATGGGCTTAAACTGTAACAAGGGAGGTTTAGTTTGGACATTAGGAAAAAATTCCTAACTGTCAGAGTGGTTAAATACTGGAATAAATTGCCTAGGGAGGTTGTGGAATCTCCATCTCTGAAGATATTTACGAGCATGTTATATAGACATCTATCAGGGATGGTCTAGACAGTACTGGGTCCTGCAGTGGGGGCAGGGGATTGGACACAATGACCTCTCAAGGTCCTTCCCATTCTAGTGATCTATGATTATATATTGTATATTTATCATGATGAACACAATATTATACACAATCCTGCCTAAGAGCTTCATGTGAATTTAAAGTGAAAGGAAAGTTGTTCAGTTCAAGAAAAATCATATTCAAAGTTACTACTTTGGCTAGTTAAACTACAATGCAAGCTATATTAACCTTTAAAATTAAACATATCCTCTACTTCCTTCATCTTTTGAAGATGACAAGAAGCTTCTGAAGCACAGTACGTAAGGCTTTACATAATTATTTAAATGTGAATAGGAAATCTATTGCCTTGCAAAGCTCAAACACAGTCTCTGTATACAACACTTGACTCCATGGTAGTGGGTATAAGAGGCAGGGGAAGACATAGTTTCCCAGACTGCTAGGTGTAGCCTTCCTCATACTATCCTCCCAGTTTCAAGACGGCTCCTGGGCTGCCCCTGGGCTTCAGTAGTGCTGAGCCTGGGATTGTGTGCCACCCACCTCCTTCTTCTCCTAGGCCAGGGAAGCTGGAACTGCACACCACCTGCCCTCTCTGTGCTCTGGAGTGAGGCAGGCTAGGACCACATGCAGCTCACCCTCCCCATGCACTGGAGCTGGGGAAGCTGGGATCAAGTGCCATCTGCCATCCCTGTGCTCGGGGAGGCTTGTACAGGACCTTAGATAAAAGTGGTGGGGCTGAGGGTGGCCTCCCCAGGCTTAAATTAACCCACCACCCATGCTTGACTCTTTGAGTCAAGAAACACAAGGGGAATACAGGGATCTAGATTACCCACTATACTTCAGTTCTCTCTAGACTTTGTATTCTTACATTAAGATTAATAACTTTTTTCAGTGCATACCACAAGTAAATAAAAAGGACACTATTATAAATCTGATCATGTAGGTCACATCATTATGAAGCTAATGTATATTGACATCATGCCAGCTGAGCAGAGATTCTTATCTCAGCTTCAAGGTCATTCTCCCCAACTCCACCCTCCCTTTGTTTTTTGTTTTTTTTTTCAGCTGAAAATGATAAAGGTCTGTAAGCCTCCAACAATAAGGGTGGGAAGTTTAATGACAGATTTTGCTGGGCCGTGGGCAATTTGAAGGGGGGAGGGCTTATCTTTGCCCCCTCTCCCCTGAAGGGTGGGATCTCGGGTTGAAGGGGCGGAGCTAGGGAAGTCATCTGCCATAGTGTCAGCAGCAGCCCAGCACCCAGGGTCCCTATGGGTATGTCCACACTGCCACCCTAGTTTGAATTAGGGTGGCTAATGTAGGCATTCAGACTTGCAAATGAAGCCTGGGATTTAAATATCCCGGGCTTCATTTGCATGTTCCCGGGCGCCGGCATTTTTAAATGCCCCGTAGTTCGAACTCCCTGACAGCAGCTACACGCGGCATGGACTAGGTAGTTTGAATTAAAACTCCTTATTCGAACTACTGTTAAACCTCCTGCAAAGAGGTTTAACCTTGCAGGAGGTTTAATGATAGTTCGAATTAGGAGCTTTAATTCGAACTACGTAGTCCTTGTTGCGTGTAGCCGTGGTCAGGGAGTTCGAACTACAGGGAATTTAAAAATGGCGGCACCCGGGAACATGCAAATGAAGCCCAGGATATTTAAATCCCGGGCTTCATTTGCAAGTTCGAATGCCTACATTAGCCACCCTAGTTCGAACTAGGATGGCATTGTAGACATACCCTATTAAATCACTGAGCCCTGGGACATCTGCCTCTTTATCCCCTCTTGTCCAATACATGTCCTCTAAGGGTTCCTCCCAACATTTTAGGTATTTTAGGAAGTCACAACGAATAAAAAAAAAACCTAACTAACATCACAGGCCACAGATTGTTTGGAAGGGCATAACAAACAGCATGTATGAAAGGTTGCTAAAAAGCTTATAAGACACTTCCATATTTTTAAAAAATCACAAGCTCATACAATTTGCTTCAATTGATTTCAAAGGGAATTTTCCTATTTATTTTGATGAGAGAAAGACTTTGTATTTGTCAGGGCTGCTCCCCATTCTGACACTTCAAGTGCAGAAGGTGGAGGTCCACAAAATACCTAAAATATCTTGCCTCTATAAACTCTGCTTACAAAAAAAACCAAAGCAAAACAATAACACACCTCTTCAGAGTTACAGATGCACTGGCTCCGAATAATAGGCTGCCATCATCAAGTGATTTAAAACCTGAAAAAAACAGGAAGGAACACTTGAATTCCTTCCCCAGGGGTACTCCAAGCTATTTTGTCACAAGAGAGCTTGGGAAAAGAAACAAAAAGCACAGAAAACAAACTATCTCTGATAGCTGATCTCTCAGGCCAGGCAGACATACACACAGAGACCTCCTATTACTTTCCAAGACACAATATTCAAAATCACCTTAAAAAGGGGGATTTTATTAAGAAAACAAAAAATATACTTGTTAAGGCATACTTGGTTGCTATGTGTTGCAAAATAACTAAGAACAGATCAAAACACAAAGAACAATGTCTTTGGGCTATCTTAAATACAGTGAGTGGAGAAGGAAGGCACATGGAGTTCACACAAAGTTTAATCGAACAACCAAAACAAAGAAAAATATACTGATAGTAACTAAATACACATTTTTCCTTATTTACTTACAATCCCTTCATAGTTCAGTCTACTTCAATGCCCTGAATACCTTGGAGGCATGGTAGTCCTGCCTGGGTCTTAATCATTCTGGCTACATTTTCACTGCGAGTTTTTTTGGCAGCAAATATGCTAATGAGGGACTCATTAGCATGAGTCATGATCTCATTAGCATATTTTCAGCCATTGATTGGACACTATCTTACAGTTCAGTTGTGATTACTGTAGACGGAATAGCCACTAGGGCACCTGTGTTTTTTTCCCGGGGGCCTCTTATTTTGAAAAAACACTCTTCCATATCCACACACTCCTGTTTCTGAAAAATCTTTTTTTGGAAAAAGGCTTCTTCCTCATAGAAAGAGCTTTACTGCTGTCAGAAAAACCACTCTGTTCATTCGAAAGAACGCAATAGCAGTGTTGACGTAAGCATAGTTTTTCTGGAAAAATGGCCTTTTTTTCTGGAAAAACTCTGCAGTGTAAACATACTCACACAAAGAAAGCAGGTAAGGTATCTATACACAATTCAAATTTCAGCACTGTATCCCATTGGTTCTTCTGCCACCATGCCAACACCTTTGGTAGCTACCTGAGTTTAATCATTTAGTCACCGAGTGCTGGCCAGCATTCCTCCTATCCATCAGAGCATTATTTTCATTCTTATATCTTAAAAAAGCATATTGTAATACTTTTGAATACTCAGCCCTAAATGCAAGTCAATTTATACTATAATAACTTATTACTTAATAAAAATATATATTTCACCTAAAATAAGATATTATCTAGTGACAGGGACATCACTGTTTTATAACCAGCTCATTAATGGGTATGTGTAAATTTACTTTCTTCCCAGTTTCATTGAAATATTGAAGTTCACTCTCACTGGTGCTGGTAATCATACTAATATTTTTATTTTTTTATTTGGAAATTAGATGTTATATCCATAATTGTGTTTACATTTATTACAAACAATGATTCTTCACAAAACATATGACTATTTAAATGAGATGACATTACATTATCACTTAACCTTAGACTCTGTTTAGCTTTTTAATAAGGAAAAATCCCAGGGATAGGGATTTTCAACTCAGTGGTAAAAAAGGTGAAGCTATAACAAGGAGAAAAATAAGTTAGAACACTTGAAATGGAAGGAAAGAGGTCTCTTCTACAGGAAAAAAGTGTCTCGTGTACTAGAGAGGAATCAAAAGTTTGTTCATCCACAATGAACTCTGGAGCCAGATCACAAAATTGTAAGGAAGCAAAAGTGTCCTTCAACAGTATCAATCAACTCAAAATACTCTAAAAATTTGATAAAGGGTGAGCTCTGATCCATTTAACTTAAAAAACAATGTGGTTATAATAAATGTAAGATATAATAGAATCTCCCAGAGCTTTCTTCTACAAAATAGAGCCACATAATGCAAGGCAGAGTTTAACTTAAAAAAAGAAAAGTCAGTAGTATAAGACATTTCCATTTATGACAATAATGATCAGAAGAGTATGTTCCTAATATATTTCTAGCAATAGAAAAGGGAAATTCCGGTAAACCAACAAAAATGGCAGGGGAATCCAAATTATGTCAAGTCCCAACTTTTTCCTTTCTATAAAGTCGTGGGCCAGTCTTTCAGCTAGTGTAAGTCATTGCTGGTCTATTAGAGTAACTGGCATGATACCAAAATATAGCAGTTGGACATCTGTCCCAAACTATAAAGAGGGCAGTCCTCCTGACCTTCTTCTCCAGTGTTGCTGTATTTGATGGGCTCTCCTATGTTCTCTCCAAAGACCTATTTTACCTTTCTGATTGTGAGACTCAGAAACTGTCTTCTATTCCTGGCACCGGGAATAAGGAATAACTGTACCAATTCCCCTACCAATTCCCTATTCCCCTACCAATTCTGTGGCTACTGGCTTTCCATTTCCCTCCAAGATGTTGCTGACAGTAGTCTACTCTTCCTTTTTCTCTACCCCCACTTCCCATTCCTACCTGCCTGTCCTTTGCCTTATTACTAAAGCCCTGTCATCCCTCTTAAATCATCTTGTGACACAATCCAGACATGTCACCTTGCCCTGTAATCTGGGGTGCCCTTTACAATGTCTTGCTGCAGCAGCCTCCAATCTGGATGGTTCACAAACAGCTTCCATCATATAAATCACTCCCAATTATGTGTGTTCCCTGCTCTTTGGGCACAAAATGTTTTTTGAGACTTTATCAAAGTATTATAATCATGAACTAAGTAAAAAAAATGATTTTAAGAACTTTGGTGCTGCTTGGTTTAAAGCTTTTTATTGTCTCACAAGTCTCACTAATAGTTGACTCTTCAATCTTATACACTCACCAAAAATCTTAGCCCACCTTCACAGATAGCATTTTATTTTATGTGGCCATTTGGTACAGTTATTCATTATTACTCAATATTTATCCTTCATGAACTTCTCTAAAAAAATGTACTGTAACCTGTAATGACAAATGAACTTTTAGTTTTGGAATGTACTATAAATGACACAATCATAATATTTAAAATGTCAATATCTTTTTATTACACCAAATCTACTCACAAAAGAAGGCAACCAGGAAAAACTGGTATTTGCTATGGCTACTCCGTGCTGCCATAATAATCCAGAAAATCTGTAAACCATGAAAATTCATAGACCAAAGTTACATGGTTGAGGAATATAAGGATAAGTTAGGGTGAAAAAGTGTTATAAGGAACAAGCATTTATAACCTAGAGAAATTAAGAATTAAGTCGATAGTTTAAAGAAGTCTAAAGATATTATGTATAGAAATATAATTTTAAGGCATGCAGGCAACCTTAACTGTAGTACTGTATGTAACATGCAAGGTTCATGTGAGAGGAACTGGTAGAAAAGGAGAAGGCATATTAACTCACTGGGGGTGCTGAATAAAAATAGTGATCTAGGATTCTGGAAGCAGAGGGTGAGAAACAGTGCTGGTAATTTATAAATAAGAATCAAAGAACATGAAAATTATTATCTTCAAAGAGAATCCAAAAGATTCAGGTTAAAATCCACCATTAAAAATCAACTGTGGTTGATTCAGCCTTTGGAACAGTACAAAAAGACTGAAATTGATTATTTAATTACTTGTTTGTGGCACAAAACATAAAACAGCTTTCCTTCCCTAAGCATGTTTTATGAAAATATTCTTAGTGTGTTTTCAAGGGAAATCTGTAGGTTTCCTGGGTTTCATTAAAAAGAACACTTGCAAAAAGCCTGGGGCATTTCCATTTCACATGTGAATTATGATTTGCCATGCAATTTCCAAATTATTCCTCTTCAGCAAATGTTTTAATATTTCCTAATGTACAGGTTGAAACTCTTTTAACTGGGACAATCTGGTCCAGCAATGTCCATGGTTTGGTAGAACCTTGGATGTTCCAGGACCCGAGAGTTCCAGTGGAGGGCTAGTGCCAGGGAGCCCTGCAAGTTGGCAGGGAAGCAGGGCTTCCTGGCAGGGCTGCAGGAGTGCCATGCATGGCAGCAGGGCCCGGGTGCAGAGGCTGCAGGAATGCCCGAAGCAGAAGCAGAAGCCAGGCTCTGCAGGGGGAGCTTGGTGTGCAGAGGCAGTGAGGTTGCACAGCGCAGCACTGAGAACTCAGTGCACGAAAGCAGTGGGGCTGCCAGGCACTGCAGCTTGAGCTCACTGTGCACACAGGACGTGGGGCTGCCTGGTGCAGCAGTAGGACCCCGGGGAGCAGAAGCAGTGGGGCTGTCCAGCGCAACAGCAGGAGTTGGGCACAACGGCAGGAGCCTGGTGTGCAGAGGTGGAAGTAGGGCAGCAGGGGTTGATAGGGCAGTGGGGCCAGTGGCAGGGGGGAGCCAGCTAGGAGGGCAGAGGTTGAGCCAGGGTTGGAGGGGGCTAGTAGCTAGGGGCCAAAACTGACTACCCCTGGTCAGACAAAATCCTTCATGTGGGACAAGTCAGGTCCCCAGTGTGCTGGACCAAGGAGGTCCAACTTCGGCTATCACACATTCAGATCCAAGGTAAATGCTTAAGTAGTCTGGTGCTGTCCTTGTTAATATACAACTCTGTGGCTACGTCTAGACTGCAAGCTCCTTTGAAAGAGGCTTTTTTGAAAGTATCTTTTGAAAAAGCCTCTTTCGAAAAAGAGTATCTAGTACTTTCAAAAAAGCAAGGCAGTCTGGATGCTCTCTGTCGAAAAAGCAGTTTGCCTTATATAACACCTTTTTTCGAAAGAGCACTTTTGAAAAAAGGCATTATTCCTCATAAAACGAGGTTTTCCACAGTCAAAAAAATTGCTGAGTTCTTTCGATTTACTTTTGAAAGAACGCAGCTGCAGTCTAGATGCAGGTAAAGATTTTTCAAAAAAAGGCCACTTTTTTTTTCAAAAAATCCCTGTATTCTAGACACACATAGGTGACATTTAGAATGACTTGAGAACAAATGCAAATAATAGGAACTCTCAAGAGACAAATGCCTATATAATCAGCGGCTCCATCATATTTAGTCCTCCAAAAAAAATGTTGGGTTTAGTTTCATGTGGATAATTTTCCACTGGCTGAGAACTTCTAACTGCATTTCGCTCAATAGACAAACCATATCACTTAAGAATGGGTTGCAGTAGAGAACTTTTACTATTTACAATTTTGGCAGCACAAGGCAATTAAGAGCAAGTTAAATAAATTATGTAATTAAAGGCATTTGTACTATTTGTATTATAGTCCCTTTCCCTGTCTTTCTCCATCCATCTTCCCTCATATGTGAATTTCTTACAATAATTCTAGAGAAAAAAATGTATACAAGAAGTGCATCTTGTTTCCTAAGACACAGGTAAAAACAAAGTTAACATTTAAAATAACCTTAAAGTATTCAAAGAAGTATTTTTTACCCAACTCTTCTTTTCATTACAAAGATGAGTTTCTAAACAATTGATGTCCATTATATAGTAATTTATACATTTTTTTCCATTAAAAATATTGGAAGCTTATTTTTAAAAACACATTAAAGGGAATTTTGGGAGAGACTGGGCCTCCTTATGGTGCAATTCTAAAAACTCTTTGGAAAATAACAACAATTTAGATTTAGTTTAAGAGATGCAGCAAAGCTTTTTTAATCTAATATAATCTTTGCTGCTCTACCAATTTATAGTGGAAATTTTGCTATTTATGTCCTGAATTGAATAAATTCTTATTCAATTTAAAATCAACCAAAATGTTTTAAGAGGTTTGTCATCTAATATGAAACATTTACAAGATGCATTATTATTAGTCCATGAAAAAAGGCACTCTCAATATATTAATTATAGATACGGTAGTCAATTATACAAAGATATTAGTTCTAGTATTCTATGATTATCTTCCCCACCATTATTGCAGTGAATTTCCCCTTCATTAGCTGATTTTTTCAGATGAAAATGTGCAGTGATGGAATTTTCTTTCAAAAAAACTGCTACACAACATTTCTTAAGTGTAAACACATCATCTTCATTAGTACATGACAACAATGTCCTGTTCTTTACAAAATATGGATGAGCCTTTTGAAAGATATTTTCTTTTATTGGATCTTGCTATTTTTTAAAAGTTATACACCAAAAAATTACAGGAAATTTCTTTATTTCATTGTGAATCAGGTTGGGTTTCTGATCAAAATGTTCATACATGATTTTTTCATCTATTTGTCAGCATTCAATTAGTTTTTCCATTAAAAAATGAGGAGACCCATGGCACTTTAAAAACTAACATTTATTTTGGTTATAAGCTTGTTGTCATCGGGGAACCCACTTCTTTAGATGCATGAAATAGAAACATTCATTTAACTGATATATATATACACATGAAAAGATGGGAATGTTACATTATTATGGGGAGGACCAGTGAAAACAAGGTCAATTCAATAAAGGTGGATGTGGCCCATTCCCACAGTAGATGAGAAGGTGTGAATACTAAAAGATGGAAAATTACCCTTGTAGTGAGCTAGCCACTCCTAGTCTCTGTTCATTTCCAGTAGGGTAGTGTCAAGTTTGCACATTAACACCAGCTTTGCAGCTTCACACTGAAGTTTGTTTTTTAAGGTTTCCCCCCTGCCCCTGGAAGTATGGCAGCTTTCAGATTACTTAGGCTACATCTACATTACGGCTGTGTCTACATTGGCATCCCTTTCCAGAAAAGGGATACTAATGAGACACTTCGGAATTGCAAATCCGCGGGGGATTTAAATATCCCCCGCGGCATTTGCATTTACATGGCTGCCGCTTTTTTCCGGCTCGGGGTTTTTGCCGGAGAAAAGCGCCAGTGTAGACGCGATTCTCCAGAAAATAAGTCCTTTTCTGGAAGATCCCTTATTCCTACTTTCAAGTAAGGGATCTTCCGGAAAAGGACTTATTTTCCGGAGAATCACGTCTACACTGGCGCTTTTCTCCGGCAAAAACCCCGAGCCGGAAAAAAGCGTCAGCCATGTAAATGCAAATGCCGTGGGGGATATTTAAATCCCCTGCGGATTTGCAATTCCGAAGTGTCTCATTAGCATCCCTTTTCCGGAAAGGGATGCCAATGTAGACACAGCCTACATGTTTCTTGCGCAAGAGTTTTTGCTCAAAAACTTCTTGCACAAGAGCACATCCACACATCAAACCACATCGCAAAAGCCATGTGCTTTTGCGCGAAAGAGCATCCACACTGCATAGATGCTCTTGCGCAAGAAAGCTGTGCTTTTTCCCATAGAGGTTTCTTGTGCAAGAAACCCCTCTGGAGAGTCCACACTTGCCTTCTTGTGCAATAGCTGTAGTGCTAAAAGCAGTTATGCCTCAGAAAAGGAGTTTTACCTACAGCGGAAAAAGCCCTTTGTTCTGACATTTAACTGCCCATTTCATTGTGCAAGAGTTCATTTGAGGTATGTATGCTCCATAGGTTTTTGCACAAAAACAACTGTTTTTGCTCAAAAACCTTGTACTGTAGACGTAGTCTTACAGGGTGTGTCTAGATGACAGGGTTTTGTCGACAAAAGTGGGCTTTTGTCGACAAAAGTATACCTGCATCTACACTACGGCCACGTTCTGTCGACAGTAAGTCAAAAGAATGCGGCAGTTTTGTCGACATCAGTAAACCTCATTCTACGAGGAATAACACCTTTTTTCCATAGTACTCTGTTGAAAAAAGGTGATATTGCATGCAAACTGCTTTTTTGAAAGAGAACGCCTAGAGCCTTTTTGGAAAAAGTGACTTGCTTTGTCGACAATACTGGTTGTAGTCTAGACACTATTTTTCGACAGAGGCTTATATTTTGACGTACCCACAATGTGTCCAGGGAGGTTGAAGTGCTCTTCTACTGGTTTCTGAATGATTCTTGGTATCTTTTTCATAGAGACAGTCCGGTTTGGCCAATGTACATATTAGATGGACACTGATGTCACATGATGGCATAGTTCACATTGGTAGATATGCTGGAGGTAAATAAGCCCCTGGTGGTGGATCCTTTGAGGGTCTCACTTGAGTAGACATCAAGAAAGAGTTGACAATGGGGTTTGTTGCAGGGCCTGGTTCCTGTAGTGATTTTGGTATGGTGTTGTGTGTAATTTCTGGTCAGTACATACACACAAATCAAACATGCCTTGGTGCACATAAAAACATTTATTCCATACATGGACAGAAAAAAAAAATCCATACATGGATGGAAAAGATTAGAGGGAACATTGGACCAGGAGATTAACAGAAGAGATGGCCTGGAATGGGGCAGCAGCAAGGGTTGCCTTCCTCGTCCATACACAGACACTCACTGAAGGAGTGAGAGCCATAGTGACCCAGGAACTTGCTCCGCTTCATCTCTTCTAGCCTGTTGCACTCAGTTTCACCATGGTAGCTGGAAGCTGTTCACCCCAGCACCAGGGAGTTCTGTGTCCCGTCACCATGGAAAATCAGAGTGCAGCGAGCTGGGAGAGAGCAGCAAGGTGGAGTGGAGCAGACTGCCAGACCACTAAGGCTACTGCTGCTATAGTGACAGTGGGAAGAGGGCCCAACCCTTGCTTCTGCCCTGCATCATGCTACCCAATAATCCCACAGCTCATGTCAATTGAAGAAGGAGTCTTTGGCAAAGGGGTGAGGCAGAAGGCTTTGGAAAAGGAGTGGGGTTTGATGGTAGGGGTGGAGCAGGGGCAGGATGGAGGTGGAGCAGAGATGGAGTGGGGATGGGGCTAGTGGTAGGGGGTTGCCCTAGGCCCCAAGCCTGCCCTACACTCCCCTAGGGACTGCCCTGCTTCTGGATACCCATCTGGCTTTGTTAATTTGTGTCTTCACTTCCCCCAATGGGAGATAGGTATATTTTTTAAAAAATATTTGAGAGATATCCTATAGGTAAGAGATAGGCAATAATTTTTGCATGGGGGCTATTTAATGAATTTTGGTTCATGGTCACAGGCCAGCTCCACCCCTGGAAGGGGGAGGGGCCTGAAGATTAGCCTCCTACCAGAGTTGTCTAGGGCAAGAGGCTCAGAATTAAAAACACAGCAAAGGGCTGATGGCTCCCAGCTCCACCACTACTGCATTGCCTGGCAGCTGTGGCTAGTTAAAGGGCTCACGGCTTTGGCCTCTGCTGGGGTAGTGCAGTGACTGAGAGCCAGGAGCCATTTAAATCAGATCCTGCTGCTTGGACCACTGCTTGGAAATTTGATGTCATGGGCTTCAGGATATAAATAGAAAGTGGCCAGATGCAGTCTGTGGGTCATATCAAAGTGTTAGGTGGGCAAAATCCGGCCCCTGGGCTGTATCTTACCCAGCCTTGCTATAGGCACTTGTCTCTGTCTGAAGGATTGCAGTAAATATGGTTGCATCTTAGAGCTTGGCTCTAGACAGTGGAACATGTGATGGGTTCTAGATGAAAGCTAGAGGCATGTAGGTAAGTATAGTGTCTGCAAGTTTCCAGTACAGGGTGTTGTTTATGTGATCATCACTTATTTGCATGACAGTGTCTAGGAAGTGGATTTCTTGTGTAGTCTCGTCCCATCTGAGGTGAATGGTGGGGTGGAAATTATTGAAATTCCAGTGGATTTCTTCAATTGCCTCCTTTCCTTGGGTCCAGATGATGAAGATGTCATCAATGCAGTGTAAGTACAGGTTAATCTTCTCTGTTCCAGCACCCTCAGGATCTGACCGGACCAAAACAGGGAAATTTGTGGAACCAGAGGAGATCCTCTGTGACTGACTAGCCAGACCACCTTCCCTCCTCACTGCTGGCCCCAGCCACCCTCCCTGCTGGGCTTCTGTGTTGCTGCAGCCCCAGCATGCCAAAATGTCCCAGGTCCAGCCCCACTATTGGAGCTGCCACATCTCTGGTCCCAGGCCCGCTATCAGGGCTGCTATGGCTGCCACAACTTCAGACCCAGCCTTTCTGCTTTGGCTGCCATGCATGCTGCATCTCTGGCCCCGCTACCACAACTGCCACATCCCTGGTCCTGCTATTGGGGCTGCTGCAACCCCTGCTGTGCTACAGGTGCTCCGGTGACAGTCTCAACCCCAACCCCACCAAGCTCCAAGCCTCCAGCCCTCTTGCCACTGGGGCTTCCAGCCAAGACTGCCTGATCCAAGAACACCTGTGGTCCTGACAGAGCACAGATGTTGCCAGATGAGGGAATCCCAGTTTTGGGAGGTCCAACCTGTAGAGGAGGAGCAGTTGAGAACAAGCACTGAGGAAGAGTTGTTCTAAAAAACCCATACAAATGTTGGCATACTGTGGGACCTTGTGGGTACTCAAGGCAGGTGTCACTGAATTTAAGTTTAAATCATCCCCAAATCTGAAATTTTTGTGGGTAAGGACAAAGTCACAAATCTCAGTCACTATACTATGACATAACACTCAGTCACAGTGCTATGACATCATTGGGGATAGTGATTCTGATATCTGGTCATCCATCTTTGTGTGGAGTATTGGTGTGGAGAGCTACATCCGTTGTGGCCAGGCTGGTGTTTTCTGGAAAATCACCAATGCATTGTAGTTTCCTCAGAAGTCAGTGGTGCCTTAAAGATAACTAGGAATGCTGATAGCATAAGGCTGTAGGAGAGAGTCCACACAGCCAAACAATCCTGCTGTAAGGACGCCAATGCTCGAGATCATGCAGTGTTCAGGATTCCCAGATTTATGGATCTTCAGTAGCAGATAGAATATCCCTGGGTGGGTCTCCAGAGGTGTGTCAGTGTAGATTTGTTCATGTGTTTCTTCAGGAGTTTCTTGAGCACCAATGGTGTAGTTTCTTTTGGTACTCCTTGGCGGCATCAGAGGACAGTGACCTGTAGAATGTGGTGCTGGAAAATTGCCCACCAGCCTCCCTATTCATGATGATTACAGCACCTCCTTTGTCAATTTCGTTGATTATAGTAACAAATAGTCTGGTAGCACTTTAAAGACTAACAAAATATGTAGATGGTATCATGAGCTTTTGTGGGCACAGCCTACTCCTTCTGATGATTGGAGTGTTGTATGTCCAGAATCAAGAATAAATGGGGGAAGGAAGGAGAGGAGAAGGAAAAAAATTGGAGGGGGAGAGAAAAAGAGGCAGTGGGTAGATAAGTTTCAAAGGGAAAGCCGAGCCAGTTTGTAACAGGAAAAACTGAAAAATAACACATAGTCTATTAGCACTTCAAAGGCTAGATAGTTAAAAAAGGCTGATAAGAACCATTAGTTTGTTCTTGGAGAGGATTGTACACAGACATCAAGAACCATTTGCACCTTCAGAGTTTGGTTGGTTGATAATGCCCCAGACATCCAATATCTGGATTTAAACCATCTGCATGAGAATTAAACTTGTGAATGAAGTGGAGTTCCAATTGTTCTCTGTGTATTGGCTTGTGGAATTGGTCTTTAATAAAACAGCAATTTGGAGATCCCTTAATGAGTGTCCAGGGAAATTAAAGTGTTCCCCAACAGGTGATCTATGCCATCAAATGCCAGCAATGCCCCACTGCAATATATATTGGACAAACTGGACAGCCCCTATGGGACACAAAACAGATATCTAAAAGGTAACACAAAAAAACCTGTTGGGGAACACTTTAACCTCCCTAGACGCTCATTAAGGGATCTCCAAATTGCTATTTTGTTACAGACCAATTCCACAAGCCAATACACAGAGAACAATTGGAACTCCACTTCATTCACAAGTTTAATTCTCATGCAGATGGTTTAAATCCAGATATTGGATGTCTGGGGCATTATCAACCAACCAAACAATGAAGGTGCCAATGATTCTTGATGTCTGTGTAGAATCCTCTCCAAGCACAAACTAATGGTTCTTATCAGCCTCTTTTAACTATCTAGTCTTTAAGATGCTAATAGACTATCTGTTGTTTTCCAGTTTTTCCTGTTACAGACTGGCTCCACTTTCCCTTTGAAACTTATCTACCCAAAGCTTTTTTCTCTCCCCTACTCCTCTCCTCTCCCCATTCTTGATTCTGGACATACAATACTCTGGTGATCTGAAGAAGTGGGCTGTGCCCATGAAAGATCATGATACCATCTACATGTTTTGTTAGTCTTTAAAGTGCTACCAGACTATTGGTTGTTTTTTAAGTTTTTCCTGTAACAGACTAACTTGGCTATCCTTCTGAAGCTTTTGATTATAATGTCAGATTTCAAGGATGTGGATGGCATTGCATTGTGCACAGCTGAGGTTATGAAGCAAGTATGTTGCTTGTTCACAACTTCAAGGTACCCGTCTGACTCTGTCAATCTGTTTCTTTATTTCCCCAAATGGGTGTTGTAGTTTTAAAAATTCTTAATTGAATTCCTCTATTTGTCTCTACCTAAGGGATTGAAAAACAGTATTATACTATTATACTCTGCACGAAAATAGATTACACCAAAAAATATAATACCTTCATCACCATTTCTGATCTAATTGTATAACAACTTATAAAATGCATTCATTTGCAAGTATTTACACATATAACTTTGCACAACCTTGTAGTCCTGTTGTTGTTAATGGAACTCTTCTAGAGTCTGATACAAAGCCAACTGAAGTGAATATGTGGCTTTCCTTTCTTGTCGGTGGACTTTGAACTAGTTCCCCTGTTCTTGATTCAGCAAACCCTTTAATCATGTTCTTAAGTTCCATTGACTTCAGCAGAACTGAAGCACACTTTTTTTTCTGAGTTAGGGCCCATATGGGTAATGTTATAAACAAGCATAACTGTTTGCAAGATTTATGCCTCAGGTTTTAAAATAAGCTATAATTAAGCAGTGTTAGCCCCTGAAATTTGGAGCTTGGAGAAATATTATATTGGTTCATTTTTATTGTTCCCTTATAGGCCTATTTTATTTTTCATTATTCCATATACTATAAAATGATGCTTAAAACCATTTTTGAACTATTAATACTAAACACATGTTAAAAATGGGAAATTATACATTCAAGGCACCTCATGTGGAATACAGTCCCCCATACTGAATAAAAAACAACAACATGTATTTAAACTGTACTACATGCCGAGGAGAGCTGCCAGGACGATCAGGGGAATGGAAGCCTTATCTTCTGAGAAGGCGCTGGAAAATGTTAACTTGTTTATTCTAGTAAAAGAACTCAGAGGCTATGATTACTCCATAAATACAACAGGTGGTAACTATCAGGGAAGGAAGAGCTATTTAAGCTAAAAGAAAATACTGGCATAAGAACAAATGGATTTAAATTAGTCATGAATAAATTCAGGCAGAAAATTAAAAGAAGGTATTTAACCATCAAAGGGGTAAGGTTCTGGAACGGCCTCCCATTAGGAGTTGTGGGGGCAAACAACTTAATTAGATTAAAGAGAGAACTGGATGAATTTATGCATGCAAGTGTTTGATGTGATAGTAAATTTCAACAGGCCTCAAATTCATCTCTGCTTTATATCTTGTGTTCATAAAGCACATGATTTGGGGTTTCAACCAGTCACCTGCTGAGGACAGGAAGGGTTCTCCCTCCCCCCACTGTATTCTGGGAGCTTTTTTATTTTTATTTTTTTTAAACCCTTTCTTTAAATCCTTACTTAATGCTTTAATTTGAAATGCTTTTAAGAATAGTCATGGTTAGAGACAGCAAATGGGGCTGGAAGGGACAGGTCTCTAAGCATGGGCAGCAGCAGATAAAGCCCCCCCTTCATGGTCCTTCTCCCTGCAATCTCTCTCCACACCAAGAGTTCTGAGCCCCTCTCTCAATCAGAATAGATATGAATGTCCCCCATCAGCCAGAAAAGTCTCAATATGGCTAAAGGGCTAAGCCCACTCCTCCCCCCACCTACCAGGAGGCATCCCAGGTTAGCCACAGCAGTGCCACACCTCCCTTCCTTATACCCAGAGCTACATCAGAGTATGTCTAGATTACAAGCCTTTTTATAAAGAGATTGTCTAGATAGCCACAAGACTTTCGAAAAAGTGATCCACTTTTTCAAAATAGAATACCCAGGCAATCTGGACACTCTCTTTCAAAAAAGCCCTGTTTATGTTCAAGAATGCCTTATTTTTTAAAGAGGTCTTTCAAGGAAAGGTGTTCTTCCTCGTAAAATAACAGGTTTACCACTGTCAAAAAAAGTGCTGTGTTCTTTTGATTTAATTTCAAAAGAATGCGACAGCAGTCTAGATGCGGGTGAAGGCTTTTTTTGAAAAAAGGCTACTTTTTTCAAAAAAACTCTGAAGTCTAGACATAGCCCCCAAGACCTTCCTCTGGAAATGCTTTTTATATGTCCCATGAAAGTTCTGCAGTTGCTGAGGCAGTACTATTTGACACTCAGCTTTCTGGGTTCATCAGTAATCTCTCTGGATTCCAGGAACCCAGTAAGCTGAATACACATGCCAGCACCCTAGAACAGCATGGGACATAATAAAGCAAAAATTCCCCCTGTGAGCCCTTTAGCTGGAGGTCCAGCAAGAATGGCAACACCAGAGAGGACAAACCTTCATTAGCCAATTATTCCCATTGTCTATGGCTCTAAGAAAGCACTGAACATTGTCTTGTTCAAGGGCTTGCCTGGCTAGTCCTTGTTCATGTGCTCAAAGACTGTAACTGATCACCATATGTGGTGTTATAAAGAATTTTTTCCCAGGTCAAATGGGAACTGGCTCAAAAGTTTTGTTTGTTTGCTTCTTTGTTTTTCCTTCCTCTGCAACTCATGATACACTGTGTCAGGCCCAGAAAGTGAAAAGTATCTCAAAATAGTAATCCCCATATGCATCATTCATATGTGGTTATGATATTTCATACAAACTTGCATAGAAAGATAGCCTATGCAAAATCATGATTTCCTGAAATCCATTTTTCTGTCCAAGTATGCATATCATTAATATGTATGAAGTTATAAAATTTTGTTGTATATTTTTTTTTACTGAAACATGTAAGTTTTCTAGTGACATTCAAAAAAGGCAAAACACTCCAATGAAGGTGTCAATGATCTTTAATCGGCAGGGATGTTGTAATAAAAAAATCAATGAGTGTTTCCCAAGCACCACACACTGAGGACTGTTCAGCAATGTGATCAGTCGCATGAGACCATACCAGGGGGATTACCCATCTCAAAGGCTCAGCAAAGCTCACTAAGATATTTCTGGGCTTTTGTCTTCTAGACACATCAACTAAAGATACAAAATAGGAAACTGGGGGGTATTAACTGGACCTTTCTCTATGATTTGTGAGCGATTCCGGGCATATATTGCTGATTATGGGAATCCATATGCTGTTACACTGAATGATAAAGGAACCTGAAGGGATTTGCTACTTGACACTGGCAAAGCATTGTGGGAGACACTCCAGGCTGAGTTAAGAGAGCACAGCAATACCCTAATTCCAGTTTGTAATCCAGGGATCCTATCATAGATGGCTCTCTCTCATTTCATCAGGTTCCTGCTACTGCAGAGGGATCAGGCTTTGTTGGACCTCTGTCCCTGCTATTTTCACCTTTGATACATTATAGATTATTATAGTGAACTATAATATTTTGGTCTAATTTTGGTTGTTAGATTCACTGTGTGGATCTAAGGTTTACTGGAGGCTTGTAGTGTGCAAGAAGTCAGTTTAGAGGATGTAGTCATTTCTTCTGCCCTTGAACTCTATATTGCAAATAGCTCATGAACTTGCTACAGCTTTAACCTGTGCGTGAAGATAGTATTACAAGTCATACTTGGTTGTTGTTTATGGTAGTGGGTTTTTTGTTTGTCTTTAGGCAGTGGTTTTGAATAGTTTGTGACATTCCATCTGTGAATGTTTTGTCAGGAAAATGCCATACCTGACAAATTCATTTTCAGATTTTTGAGCTTTAAATATCCCCTATACAACATATTTTATATTAATGATAATTACATATTACCAATGTCATGCTGTATTTTAATAATAAGGGTATACTTGTGGTATCAGATAACATTCATCTGGATTTTGTTTATAATTGTGGCACATTAGTAAGTCATAGGAGTAATAAGACTTCTTAAAGAATTAAGTGATTTGAATTGCTTATACTTCAAGTGAATACTTTCACATTACTGCATAATCATTTCAGTTTTCGTTAACAAGAGTACAATGACAAGTTCATTCACATTATTGTTTTGCTAAGTTGTAATTTTAAAGTTTTGTTATTTTAATAACAATCTTTAATATTTAGCCCTGCTACAGTGCTTTTCATCAGAAAGTTAGAAAACATTGACCCACTTTATAAGGCATTAGAGCTGGGCAAATAATTATTTTTTTTTAAGTTTGTAGGCACTTTTGAAAATAAATACATTGGCTTCAGGTCAAATTTAACCTAAAATTTGTAAAAATTACAGCAAAAAATGGGTTTAATAAAATGTTTCCTTCGATCTGAAATGGTTGGAAAGGGCTGGAACCCACGGGATGGATGTTGAGCCCCATGTAAACCCCAAACCGCACCTTGGACCGCAAAAAAAAAAAGGGCCACGGGCCGCACATGGCCCATGGGCCGTGTGTTGAGTCGCCCTGCTGTAGAGAGAAACTATGAGTGAAATGTAAAACTTCACAATACAGTTTCTCCAGAAACATTTCCTTGGTGGGAAAGAAACATTAATATTTTTGGACAAAATTATCCCATTTAATCCAATCAAATTATTCATGCCATTTAACATACAAAACTGTCACACTTACACAGCTTTCTCAGTTTTATTGTTAGTAGTATAAATTTTATTCATGGGGAAATGAAGTTTAGCAATGCATATAAAGTGCATAAATGCAGCATATTAGTGAGTTAAAAAACACATGCAATTTCTATTTTTAAAATGTAAACTGCTAAATACATTGTAAACCGTATCCTGAATATATATACGCTTTGCATATATATGCTTTGCATTCTTTGTGGGATTCTTAAAATGATATACTTGTAAATTACTTGAAAGGTTTAAAAATTCATGCATACTATAATAATACACACTACCAAAAAAATCTACTTTTGTAAAATAAAAGTAGAACTTATCATTGTAGACAATAAATATGCATTGGAATAAATGAGTGATATTGTGGTTTTTTTTTTTCCTGGGTGGGAGGGGATTTCACCAGTGGGAAATAGTTTAGGGTTGAGAGCACACAGAATGATCCTCTCTCAGCTAACCTAGTATTTCCCCACATTTATTTTTTCCCAGCTATTTATCCTTTTTTCCTCCTCTGAGTTCTCTCATATCTGGGTTTTATTGTGCTTAGGATGTAGTTGTTATATTGGATTGATAAATAGAGACCAATCACCTGATTAACACCTTGTCCCACCACAGACCCATTTTCCCCAACTTACCTTACCTGTTGTTTCCTTGAACATCTGTTTCCTTAAAAGGTTGATATAATGAAACAAGGGTTGTGTGTTCCTGGGCCCCAGAATCTCTTAAAGGAGACAAACCACCAAAGAAGCTATTTTGCAGTTCTACATTGTTACAGTCACTAAATGCCAAACCAAGACCAAGGTTAAGACTACATGCAACAAACACTATTAATAAAATGAAATGATGCCAGAGATGTATAGCTTAAACAGGCCCTAGATAGGTCAATGCGGACCTTAGTGACCAATTACGTTACCTGGCTACACCTAGAGCATGTCCACATGTAGTTCATCACGATAGCTGCTGGCAGGTTACCAAATTAATTGTTTATCTCAATTTCTGCTATTCATACTAGCAAGAATAAATCATCAGATAAAGATAACATATGTAATAATGTTTAGATAACCCTCAAACAGTTTTCAGGTGCTTCTCCAGGAATTTTTGAACAATGTATGGAAAAAAGGAGAGATACATTCAGTAGTATGGAAATCAAGCAAACCTTGCACAAAATTTGTACACATCAATTGTCTTAGCATTTTTTCTGGGTAAAATTAGAGAGAGACTGCTGGATGAAAAAGTGGTTTCCTATCTGAAAAAAAATGGCATTACAGATAAGATTAATAGTGTTTTTATGCGAGAAAGGTGCATCATTGATCACATTGCTCAATTTGAAATTGAAATGCAAAAAGTATGAGGCACATGTTTCCTGATGGCTGACTTTCTGTATGTTAAAAAGCGCATGTGACATGCTATGGAGGGAAAGGTTACTGCAAAAAGTTGATGCACTAAGGGAGAAATGGAAGAATTCATGGGGTAGATTCAAGACTTTTTCAGGTCTGAATTGGGAAAGTTATGTCAAATACTAAAAATGTTATACCACGGGGAATTATCAACCTTATTTAATATTATGATAAATCATCTCCAAAAGCAAGTAAGTATTGGGTTAGGTATTTCTCTATGGATGGATGATTATGGTCTGTGGGTAAGAGCAGGAATATTGAGTTGGCAGGGGGGAAAAAAAGCATTGCAAGAGACTTCTTACCGGGGAAATGAAAGGGCTGCAAGATTTTCATTGCTAAGACCAAAGGATGGATCTCTATGAAAATAAAAGTTAGAAAGGACTGTAAACTGTTATGTGTGCCTCAGCTCCTTTATTTTCACATGGCACTGCTGAGTGTCCCTGGCATATTCTTTCTTCTCCATGCCCTTTATGATCTTGGCATAGATGTGTGTATGCCTTTTGCTTACAGGCAGTCCCCGGGTTACGTACAAGATAGGGACTGTAGGTTTGTTCTTAAGTTGAATTTGTATGTAAGTCGGAACTGGTACATATTGTAAGGGAAACTCTAGCCAAACATTTCTCCAGAGCTCAGTTTTATTCTCCCACACCTCACTTCCCTCAGTCCTTTATTCTCAAGCTGAGGTGTCTGCTGAGAAAAGCCGCTCCGCATCTCCCTGGTCTGCTGGGGGAGGGGCGCTAGCTTCGCGTCTCCCTGGTCTGCTGGGGGGAAGCAGCTAGTTGCCTCACCCCGTTTGTAAGTAGGGATTCGATGTATGTCGGATCCATGTAAAACCCGGGGACTGCCTGTATTTGTAGTTCTGCAAGAACACTTTCCTCACCCCATGAGGTCCAGAATCTCCTGAATGTTCCCTGCTGGTGCTTGTTTTTGACACTGCGTATTCATGGTCAGGTGTGCTTCTGAGATGTTTTGCCTGCTCTGAGGTATGCTCACAATGACAGCCACACAGTATATGAATTCAAAATTTCCCAGGGCTTTACCTGTTCACTGGGAGAGCAGCAGAGTTTGAAGTCCTGGCTAGAGTGGTCACAGTAGGGCAATTGGGACACCTCTCAGAGGCCAAGTATGTTGGTAGTACATAATACTATGTACTACCATAACATCAATCATGCTAGCTTGAATTCAATGTTACTCTTCATGAAAAGCAAAAGTAACAAAATCGACTTTAACAATTCTAAAAGTTGAAGGAACAGGTGGGGTTGTGTGGGCTCATTGTTTATAAAATCAGCCTCGTGCAGCTAAATTGAATCCAAACTCCCAGTGTAAACCAAACCCCAGATATGCAAACAAGATTATAATTTTAAGGTGACGAAAAGCAGAACACATACCATTTCATTTCTAAAACATATTCATTTACAATATCTTAAAATCTCTGATATATATTTTAAGTGTGCAGTTACAACAATTTAAGTAACAGGAAATAACTTCAGTTTAAAATGAATACAGATGCTGGCCTCAATAAGTTTGGAGAAAATACAGCATGTTTTATTAAACTGAAATAACTTCTGTCACACACACATTCACAGCCCCCCTTAGTAATCTCTACAAAGCGTTTACTAAGCCACCTTTACTTATCACAGTTGTTACTACTTTATAATTTCCAACTGCTCTTTAAAATATTAACCTATGCAACTTGCCATGCATGAAATTGAAATATGTTTCCTTGTGGAATTGCACCATTACCATACTGCTATATGCTTTTCAGTCAACATCACTCTAATGTTAAAGGGACAGAGGCAAACCTCAGAATGATGAAAAGCATTGTCAGGTAACAAACAAATAATTCTGAGTCAAAGTAGAGAAAAAGGCTTGAACATAATTAAAGCATTGTGTTTAGTATTAACTTTTATCCAGAGTGGTGGTGGTCATGGTGGTATTTTTAACTCTCACATTTCATTTATGAAGCAGAGTTTGAGTTCTCCTTGAAAGAAAGAGGCTTTTTAATTCCTTTGAAGTCTAGCAACAAGGCAAATACACTCAATAAATGTCTAAAATGTTAGTGTAAGCTGAGCAATATGTCATTTCAATTATCTCTTTCAAAATGCCCCGTTATTATTTAAAACCACAACAGCAGTTGTAATAGAATGTTTCTGAACTGATTTACTTGCCTGATATATTAGCAAAACATAAATGGTAAATGTAGTGAACTCCCTCCCTTCCCCCAAAAAAAACAAATTAAAGAGAATTAATTGAGTAACAATGTAGTACACTATATAAAGTGAAGAGGATCATTGGAAAGCAAGAAAACTATCACAATATTCCAAGGCAATTCCAGCTAGTGATTTGATTTGCAAAGTGTACTGCTTTCAGTTTTTCATTGTAAATGGCACATTTAAATAGTTACCACTATTAATTAAAAAAAACCCTTCTTCACGTGTAACCTGATGCATGATTATGTCTGTGATAATTTATTTTTTATGCAGTTCAGATCACTAATGTATGTGTACATCAGGAGCTAGACAAGAAATTGTTTTCAACATTTCCACAAAAGACAAAAAGACAAAAATATGTTGACTATTTTCCTACCAAAATTACAACAGTAAATATTTTCCATGTAAATTCTGGATTGATTGGGTCTTTTTCAGCAGGTCTCTCTGCCAACTTCTTTCATCCCTTATATAATTTTCTCCATGACATTTTTGTATAAATTAGAAAGTCCTATTTAGCAGTATGAGTGAACCTAATTATTCTTTAAATGCTAAAAAAAATGGAGACTATTTATTATGAATCATTCTGAAACAGAAAATCCATATCAACTACGAATCAAAAGATGAAAGCCCAAGTTCTGTTCTGAAATAGGCAGACAATTCCTATTGACTTCAATAAAAAATGCACATAATACTTGGTTAGTTGCTTCGGGATTATAATTGCTGCAGTCTGTAGAGGCCTGGTCTGCATTACTTTATAAAAACTTCACCTGCCTCAGGAGTGTGGCCTATCTTGGTGACAGTGCACAAAACATGTTTTTCCACTACTTGATTCATGCTTTAAGTTTGGGAGTAGTATGTGTTGGAGGTGAATACATTGAAGATACATTAATAGATTTTTTTAGATAAAGGAAATGCAGTAGATCTAATCTACCTCGATTTCAGCAAGGCATTTGATACAGTACCACATGGGGAATTTTTGGTTAAATTGGAAAAGATGGGGATCAATATGAAAATTGGGAAGTGGATAAGGAACTGGTTAAAGGGGAGACTACAGCGAGTCATACTGAAAGGTGAACTCTCAGGCTGGAGAGAGGTTACTAGCGGAGTTCCTCAGGGATCAGTTCTAGGACCATTATTATTTAATCTTTTTATTACTGACCTCGACACTAAAAGTGGGAGAGTACTAATAAAGTTTGCGGATGACACAAAGTTGGGAGGTATTGCCAATTCAGAAAAAGATCGGGATATCATACAGGAAGATCTGGATGATCTTGTAAATTGGAGTAATAGTCATAGGATGAAACTTAATAATGAGAAGTGTAAGTTATGCATTTAGGGATTAATAACAAGAATTTTAGTTATAAGCTGGGGACACATCAGTTGGAAGTAACGGAAGAGGAGAAGGACCTCGGAGTCCTGGTTGATCACAGGATGACTATGAGCCGCCATTGTGACATGGCCGTGAAAAAGGCTAATACGATCTTGGGATGTATTAGGCGAGGTATTTCCAGTAGGGATAAGGAGGTGTTAGAGCCATTATACGAGGCATTGGTGAGACCTCATTTGGAATACTGTTTGCAGTTCTGGTCTCCCATGTTTAAGAAGGATGAATTCAAACTGGAACAGGTACAAAGAAGGGCCACTAGGATGATCCGAGGAATGGAAAACCTGTCTTATGAAAGGAGACTCAAGGAACTTGGCTTGTTTACCTTAACCAAAAGAAGGCTGAGGGGAGATATGATAGCTCTCTTTAAATATATTAGAGGGATAAATGCCAAGGAGAGAGAGAAATTATTTAAGCTCAATACCAATGTGGACACAAGAACAAATGGATATAAGCTGGCTATTAGGAAGTTTAGACTTGAAATTAGGCGAAGGTTTCTAACCATCAGAGGAGTGAAGTTCTGGAACAGCCTTCCAAGGGAAGTAGTGGGGGCAAAAGACCTATCTGGCTTCAAGATAAAGCTAGATGGGTTTATGAAGGGGATGGTTTGATGAGGTAACATGATCTTGGCAATTAATTGACCTTTCACTATCGGTGGAAATAGGCCAATGGTGGGAAGATAGGAGTTGCTATAGAGAACTTTTTTCTGGGTGTCTGGCTGATGAGTCTTGCCCACATGCTCAGGGTTCAGCTGATCACCATATTTGGGATTGGGAAGGAATTTTCCTCCAGGGTAGATTGGCAGAGGCTCTGGAGGTTTTTCGCCTTCCTCTGTAGCATGGGGCACGGGTCACTAGCGGGAGGATTCTCTGCATCTTGGGGTCTTTAAAGCATAGTTTCAAGGTCTTAAATATATGAGATATAGGTGAGAGGATTATTCTAGCAGTGGGTGGGTGAAATTCTGTGGCCTGCATTGTGCAGGTGGTCAGACTAGATGATCAAAATGGTCCCTTAAAGTCTATGAGTCTTAGTGCTCAGGATACTGGATGTCATACTCAAAATGAGATGTGGGCCCCAATCTGAAATTATGTCTCCTGGAAGTTCATGGAGATACATCATGTTTCACATCAGGAGTTGGGCAGCACTCACCGCGAAGGACAGAAGGTTGCAAGAGATGTAGTATGCCAATTTAGACAGATAGTCCATAACTGTTAAAACTACTGTATGTGGACATTACGTGTGGAGCTAAAAACTATTTGGAATTTCCAGGGGTACTAAGGTGCCAGGGGTTGTGGTTTACGGCATCTCTGTATACACACAGCCCTCAAAGGTTTACATAAGCTTGGACTTCAGCTTACATGTGAAGGGAAAAAAAAGGGACATTATATGAATTCTTAAGGAGATCCAAGTGACCTGTAAATGGCACAGTAGCAGCACTGCTAGCTGGGGGAGCCCCAGAGGGACATATGTATGCTCCACAAAGTAGGTTATTCCATCCTGAACAAAGTTATGCCTCTTATATCCTAATTGCATAGATTGTGTTCCCTGGGTGAGGGGATCTTCTTTCAGAGTGAGCCATATGAGAAAGACTAGGTCCAGATAGATTACAACACTGACAAAGATACTAGGCTTGACAAAGATACTAGGTCTACACAGTGGCAAATTTTGGAATACAGCTCTATTTCTACCCATTCCTTACTCCTCATACAGTGAGGTTTACAGGGATGGCGATACAGTGCGTCTGTTATATTTCAAAATAAAATAACGGACGCATTCAAAAGATGTGGGGTAGCTATTCTGGGATACCTCTGGTATACCGAAATAACTTTTCTGTGTAGACATACCCTAAGACTGCAAAGTGTTTACCAAACAGGCCCAGGGAGTGGATATACTGGTTTCTCGGAGACCAAACTGGCACCTCTAGCCCAGTGTTATCAACATTAATAGGCAATCACTTGTAAAGAACAGACTAATCTGAATTGTAGCAAAAAACAACATGGACTCAGTATCTCTTTCCACAAAGCTGCAATGAATTTTATCTGTAGGTAACCTTCGGGGGGGGGCGGGGGGAGGATACTTCAAAGGATGATTAAACAGTGTGAATGAGGGTAAAACATTCCAACTGATCTTTTTTTTCCCCCCCTAAAGGCAAAGGAATCCGCCCTTTGACTTTGGAAGGGGATCTGGACCTGAGAATTTGCTTAGCCATGTTGCCCAAAACATGTGGCAAGGCTTCTACTTTGAAGCAAGACTAATTTAATTTGTAGCTTCTTTTTTACCATATCACATCCATTACTATCTCTAATTCATACTTTTATTCCCCAATCCCATCTTCTTTTATTAATAATTTTTTTAAATTTTTGAATATTGACCCTGTGACTTTACATTCCATATTCTTTATGGAAATATGTTTATGATACAGATATGGCATAACTGTGATACAATTGAGCAAGATGGCTCATGTAAGATATCATTGGGAAGACTACAAGTTACTGAATGCAATTATCCAGTTTGTATGCCTATATCATTTCTGCATCTGAAGTTAGAAATATTGACCCTTTCTGTACTCCAGATGTGTTACTTTGGGTGTCACCCACAACTAGCCTTTCAGGCACAACAATTAAATAGCCAGACCAAGCTGATGGTCCATTAGACCGGTAATGAACTAAAAATCAATTAGTCTTTCTATGGATACTCTAGACAGCCAATCCATAATGGCTGCTACAACCCTGAAGATACCTGGGTCTAAGTCACCTGTGTTTTTCACTGGAAGACAAAGGTTTCCTACCAAAGAGTTTCCACCATACAAAAATGCTACATAAAGCCTGGCTATTTCTCTTCCTATCCTTCCTGACAAAACTGCTTTTAACACTGCAGGTAACACTATGCTTCTTTATTGTCCATTCCTGAAGGTACTAACCATAGAAAATGTTCAGTACCTTGTAGATGGTCTGAGGCAATTTGGAGTTATCCAGTTCCAGCTTGCTATGTTATTTGTTATAATGGGACATTTAGATCCTGTTTCTATCTTATTGGTCTCCATTTACAGTTTTAAGACAATCAATCTCTTCCTTAACTCAAGTACAACCAAGGCAATTCTGACTCTCCCCTCTTTCATGAATTGTGATATTCTCATAGATCCAAAATACAGGACAATGGTAACTGGAACTATAATAGAAATGTGCTACATTGTTAGAAATGTTTACATTAGTACTGATGAGTCACTTTCTCAACAATCCATATTTTTTTTCATGTTGTTTAATCTTAGTATGTTTACATTGGCTCCCTAGTTCGGACTAGGGATGCAAATGCAGACAAGTGAAGTAGCTAATGAAGCCGGGATTTAAATATCCCGCGCTCTATTTGCATGATCTCGCCGGCGCGCTAGTTCGAATCACAGTTGATTTGAACCAGGAAGTGCGCGCCAGGATGCTTTAGTTCGAACCAAAGCCCTTGGTTTGAACTAAAGTTACGCCTCAAAAAATGAGTAGTAACGTTAGTTCGAACCAAGGGCTTTGGTTCAAACTAACGCGTCCCAGAGCGCACTTCCTGGTTCGAATCAGCTATGTTTTGAACTAGCGCACGGGTGAGATCATCTAATGGAGCGCGGGATATTTAAATCCCGGCTTCATTAGCTACTTTGCTTATCTGCATTTGCATCCCTAGTCCAAACTAGGGAGCAAATGTAGACAAACCTTTACAGATATCACTTTCCTACATTTTTTTAGTCTCACTTTAAAAGCTTTATTCTGTGCTGGCTGACATTTATGTTTTTCTCTACTGTTTTAATCCCTGCTTTCAGTGAGCTACCACTACATTTTTCCACACCAATCTTTTTGCCTTCTTCAGTGTTGTTCTCTGTGGACAGAATAGCTGCCCTGCCTGCATCATGAACATCCCTTTATTTGACTCTCAGCTCACTTCTGCCATGGTAGCTGCAAAAAGTGAATAAATCCAAACCCTCAAAATGTGCACTTTTAACAGATCTCTCCAGATATATACATGCACCATAATTAAGAAACTGTGTGATGTTTATCATTGTAATCGTGGCTCTTCTTTAAACAACCTTCTTACCTCCCTCCCTCCACGCACACACAGACACACTTTTTGGTGTGTTTATCTGCCTTATTACATCATGACTACAACCGTGTGGTAAGCTCTTTGGGACAGAGACCATTTATTTGTAA
This sequence comes from Pelodiscus sinensis, assembly GCF_049634645.1. Lineage (NCBI taxonomy): Eukaryota > Metazoa > Chordata > Testudines > Trionychidae > Pelodiscus > Pelodiscus sinensis. The sequence goes on from NC_134711.1 coordinate 260,039,109, forward strand.
TTAGTTAAAAAATGTCTTAGAATCACAGAATCATAGAACACAAGAACTGGAAGGGACCTTGAGAAGTCATCAAATCCGGTCCCCTGCCCTCATGGCAGGACCCAGTACCATCTAGACCATCCCTGATAGATGTCTGTCTAATCTGCTCTTAAATATCTCCAGAGATAGAGATTCCACAACCTCTGTAGGCAACTTATTCCCGTGTTTAACCACCCTGACAATTGGGAAGTTTTTCCTAGTGTCCAGCCTAAACCTCCCTTGCAGCAGTTTAAGCCCATTGCTTCTTGCCCAATCCTCAGAGGCTAAAGGAGAACAGATTTTCTCCCTCCTCTTTGTGACATCCTTTTAGAAACCTGAAAACTGCCATCATATCCCCTCTCAGTCTCCTTCTTTCATTTTTTCAGTCTTCCTTCACAGATCATGTTCTCTAGACCTTTAATCATTCTTGTTGCTTTTCTCTAGATTTTCTCCAATTTCTCCACATCTTTCTTGAAATGTGGTGCCCAGAACTGGACATAATACTCCAGTTGAGGCTTAATCAGTGCAGAGTAGAGTGGAAGAATGACTTCTCGTCTCTTGCTCACAACATGCCTGTTAATGCATCCCAGAATTGTGGATTGTTGGGTTTTTTTTATAACAGTGTCACACTGTTGACCCATGTTTAACTTATGGTCCATTATGACCCCTAGATCTCTTTCTGCCGTACTCCTTCCTAGACAGTCGCTTCCCATTCTTCAAACTTAATAAATGTACTCTCTAAGCTAATATATAAATAGTTGATGATGATATTGAAGATATTGAAATTAACCGGTCCCAAAACAGACCCCTGCGGAACCCCATTTGTTATGCCCTATTAGCAGGATTTTGAACCGTTAATAACTACTCTCTGAGAACAATTGTCCAGCCAGTTGTGCACCTACCTTATAATAGCCCCATCTAAGTTGTATTTGCCTAGTTTATTGATAAGAATATCATGTGAGATTGTATTAAATGTCTTACAAAAGTGTAGGTATACCATGTCTATCACTTCTCCCTTATCCATCAGACTCATTATCCTGTCAAAGAAAGATATCAGATTGGTTTGACATGTCATGCACACAGTGAGCCAAATTCCCTGCTGGTTTAGAAATAATACTATCTGAAAATTTCTTTCTTACAATATTAAGTAGAGCCTGATCCATTTGTTTATTTTGTTTCTCAGTTTTTGCAAAGCCACAGTAATCTGTCAAAATGTTATTCATTCATTCCAGGTTGTTTGAAATCATGCAGTATATCTAACTTTTGTTCTGCTTCATCTTTACATGTCTTCCATCCCTACCCTCCCTTGGCTCCCTATATGCAGTGTCACATTATATTTATTTATGTAGAAGCTTTATGTCTTCAGCTGCTGTTTCTTCTGATGGCAGCATGCTGCTTAGACATTTGTAATCTGTACAGGGGGTATGCCTCATGTTTTTTGTTGTAAGAACAATCTGCATACCTTCATGATTTTTAACAGAGAGGAACATATGGACCAATGAGACAATTGGCTTAGATTATTAAAGATAAATTCCTTATGGACTAAATGAGAATTATTTCACTTTAACCCGTTTGAATTTCTTAGCAACATTTACCCTTTAATACTTTTAGCTGGAAGGGCAAATAATGTACCAGTGAAGCACTATGATACTGTCATTACTGTGCATTTCAAACATATTTGGAAAGGATCATGTATCTATCAGGCACTGGTCATATTCTCATAAATTCATCCTAGAGGGCAGGCACATCTGCCTGAATTTCATGACACAGCCAAATGAGTTGCTATGGGACATAGACACAAACCTGCAAGTTACATAGAAGTCAGGGGAGATAAAAGACATTCAGAAACTGGCAGGAGGTTCACCACTCTGTAGGGTCAGTTTTCTAGGAACTCTATATACTGGTGTCAAGTATAAGAGGGGTAGCCGCGTTAGTCTGAATCTGCAAAAGCGGCGAGGAGTCCTGTGGCACCTTATAGACCAACTGAAGTGAAGTGTTGGAGCATAAGCTTTCATGGGCAAAGACCCACTTCTTGCATGCAGTGCAGGACATGCATCTGACGAAGTGGGTCTTTGCCCACAAAAGCTTATGCTCCAACACTTCAGTTAGTCTATAAGGTGCCACAGGACTCCTCGCCGCTTCTATATACTGACTACCTCTACACTGCCAAGAAAAGTTGGAAAAAAACACACAAATTGCAAACCACAATTTGCGTATCTTTTTCCATTTTTTTTTCTAAAAAAGGTTTTTCCAAAATTTGGCCCATCTACAGGGGGCCAAATATTGGAAAAAAAAACCTCCACTTTTGGAACATCCCTTATTCCTTTCACTGAATGGAATACAGGCATGCTGAAAGAACATGTCCACTTTTTCAGAAACTGTTCCAAAAAAGCGGATGTGTTCCTTGGATGGCACAGAGTTTTTCCGGGATACCTCCAGCATCTCGGAAAAGCTCTGCAGTCTAGACATAGCCACTGCCACACAGGCTACCCTGTAGGTCACAAACCTATTTTGTAGGTGACAACATAAAAGGTAAACAAAAAATAAACTGGATAATAAGTGGAAGTTTAAAGAGAAAAGGAGCTTCAGGCTTTGAGATTCAGTTATCAAGAGAACAGATCAATTTAAAGAGGCTTAGAATGTGGTTCAATTTGATTTTTCCCTAATTATGATACTAAAACTTGGGAGGATTTGGGGACCTATAACATCAGAATTGACCTCTAGCTTGAGTTAAAAATTCAAGTATTTTCAGTCTGATTCTGCTCTCACTTACATCCCAGGTTTACAACAGGATCTGTTTCTTGGTTGCATTCAGCCCTTTTTCATTACTCTAGCAGCATCAAGGGGCTTAAAAGTGGTTGGAAATGGCCCCTGGCCTTCAGTGATGCCCTATGTACACAGGACAGTTCTGTATGATCTGTACATCAGCCCTGCTACCGTCCCTTAATATAAGGGTCAGAGCAGGGCCATAGTGAATGTGTGCCCATAATGCATGGGATCACTGCTATTCTCTTCTTCTGTGGGCCCAAGTGGATGGGCTTGGGAATCAGTGTAAATTTGAACAGCTTTGAGATTAATTTAACAAGACTGAGCGATTAATTTGAGATTAATTTAACACAATTCCCAGCCAACAGTGACCCAGTCTGCACCGCTTTCCACAATTCCCAATGGCCGTGGTTGGTCATTCACGACCAATGGGAGCTGTGGTGCTCTGGGCCTTTGGACTCTTAGATAAACAAACCATTTGTTAGCCCACCAGAGGATAAACCTAACGAATGGCCAGGGAAGCCACTAGGAGACACAGGAAGCTAGGTATGGTCTAAAACATAGGCATGGTGGGAGGAGGGAAAAAAGGAGATTTCATATAATCAGAAGAGGCTCCTGAAATGGATTGAAGCCAGAAGGGGAAGATATGAGTAGGTAACAGTGCCTTACTGGAGTGGAGAAAAATCAAGGATTAGCAAGGGAAGAGCAAGAAATAAGCAAGCCCAGAAATGGGAGTTGCTGAGTGGAGAGGTAGAAAATAGACCAATCAAAATATGGAAACATTCTCCCTATAGTCTCTTTTAAGCTTGGGCGCACAGAAGATTACGTGTGAGGCAAAAGGTGGGGCTATAGGGAAGGAGAAATGAAATTAAAGCCAAAATGAAGCAACAATGAGTGCCATAATCTTCTCCTTCTGGGTGCCTAGAAGGAAAAGAACAGGAATTGAGGAAAGGATGGTGTCACTCATGCTTCCTGTCAGGAAATGAGGGAAAGGAATTTGACACCCTTCTACAGCCCATATTTCAATGCAGGAGAACAGCACTAAAGATGCTGTTGTAAAGCAGGGAACAGAGGATGCAGTAACTGACAGCGCAGAAGGAGCCTTGCAGATAGTGTGGTTGAGGGACAGATGGGGAAGGCAAGGAGTACAAGACAGATGACAGAACAAGGAAGAATGATAGTGACCAATGGGAAGGGCAGGGATTAGAGGACAAATGAAAACTGCAGCTTTCTGGGTCCCAGGGTATTATGGGTTTTAGTAATATTTTGAGAAAGTAAAACCAATATATACATGAATTCTATTAGCAAGATGTGGTTTTTTTAATCTAATAAATCACCTTTTGGTTGGGCACACTAGAGCAAGAAAGATACCCATTCTATTAAGAAATCACCCAGGGTATGTCTACACTACCCCGCTAGTTCGAACTAGCGGGGTAATGTATGCATACCGCACTTGCTAATGAAGCCCGGGATTTGAATTTCCCGGGCTTCATTAGCATAAGCGGGGAGCCACCATTTTTAAATCCCCGCTGCTTCGAACCCCGTGCAGCGCGGCTACACGGGGCTCGAACTAGGTAGTTCGGACTAGGGTGCCTATTCCGAACTACCGGTACACCTCGTTTCACGAGGAGTAACGGTAGTTCGGAATAGGAACCTAGTCCGAACTACCTAGTTCGAGCCCCGTGTAGCCGCGCTGCACGGGGTTCGAAGCAGCGGGGATTTAAAAATGGTGGCTCCCCGCTTATGCTAATGAAGCCTGGGAAATTCAAATCCCGGGCTTCATTAGCAAGTGCGGTATGCATACATTACCCCGCTAGTTCGAACTAGCGGGGTAGTGTAGACATACCCCCCGATATTAACTTGATGAGGTGCTTCAGAGAAAAAAAAGCTTCTAATAGTTATGCACTTATGATAAATTATTGCCCAGAGGAAAAATTAGTTGAGGATTGATTTGATTATGAATTCAGAATTATTCTTCATTTATCAGTAAATGCTAAGTCATGTAACCTTTCTGTGATTTGGTTAGAATTGTCTGTCAATAAAAATGAGAAAACATAGGAAAGGCTGTGTGTGAGTTAACATTACTCTGTATGGCTGTTTAGTGAATGATGAATTCCTGTAAAAAAATCCCACTGCTTGAACCTTTTTATTGAGTAAAACGTCCACATCAGGTTTTTGTATGAAGAACATATCAACAGCAAAAAGTATCTGAAATTTCATTATCTCTTTTTACATACTCAAAGTTTTTTGAAATATTCCTCTTTCTAACTGAAGTGTTCCCCTGAGCTTCCTTCTAGCTCTCTGTTGCAAAGAGCAATTAACCTCTTTTCCTTAAAATGCCTCTTTAAAATTCACTTCTTCCAAAATATCTATCAATATTCACTCAGGGTATGTCTACACTACCCCGCTAGTTCGAACTAGCGGGGTAATGTAGGCATACCGCACTTGCAAATGAAGCCCGGGATTTGAATTTCCTGGGCTTCATTTGCATAAGCGGGGAGCCGCCATTTTTAAAACCCCGCTGGTTCGAACCCCGTGTAGCGCAGCTACACGGGGCACGAACTAGGTAGTTCGAACTAGGCTTCCTAGTTCGAACTACCGTTACTCCTCGTGAAATGAATACATAGAATTCAAATCTCGGGCTTCATTTGCAAGTGCGGTATGCCTACATTACCCTCCTAGTTCAAACTAGGAGGGTAGTGTAGACATACCCTCATATACTTCTAAGTGTTGTTAGTAGGTCTTGCAAGAACACAGTCTTTCTTTTCCATTAAAAACTGCAATTTTTTTTGAAAAACAAAACAAACTCCAACTTCCATTGTAAACCAGGTTGAAAGTTCAAAAATGCATTTTTTTCCCACAAGGAGTGAAATGGAGACAGAAAAGAAAATCCATTTCAGGAGAACCAAGAGAAGTTTTGGCATGGTCAAACTTTCTTGTTATTTGTCTGCCATGTTGTTCATATACTCTGCAGGGAAACAAAGGTATATAGGTTGAACCTCCCAAATCCAGGACTCTCTGGTCCGACAACATCCATGGTATGGCAAGGCCACAGATGTCGCTGGACCAAAGAGCCCCGGGAAAGAGAGGTGTGCAGAGTCCCGGCTGGTCCATCAGTGGTTAGGCAGGGGATCCCAGTGTCAGCCGGGCCAAACGGCATCTGACTGGGATGGGAAACCCCCCGGTATCCGTGGGGGAAGGCAGTTGGAGTGGCCCTGCCTGAGGAACCCTCAGAGCTCCCCCAAGCAGAGGGGTCACAGAGTGGCCCAGGAGCCCCAGCCAGGGAACCCTAGTCACAGGGCCAGGCAGCAGGCAGGACTGCAAGCCCCAGCAGGGGAATCCCCAGTGGCAGCAAGGCCAGCCTGGTGGCCCAGGCCAGAAAACCCCAGGAATCCCCCAGTGGCAGCGTCCAGGTGGCCTTAGTGCCAGGAAACCCCGAGGAACCCCCAAAGGTACTGGGGTCAGCAATGGCTGAACCAGGTGGGATTAAGCTCTTTATAAGCCCTAGGAGCTCTCATAATTGTAGGCCCTTAAATTAGACTATATAGAAATCTAAGGGAGAAATACCCTATACCCTATCACCTATACACCTAATGTCACACACTTCAATGTTCGCTCTTGAAAGTGGTACACAGTGTGAGAAAATCATGTTACTTCATTCTAAAATAACAGCCATTTTGTTGTATTCTACAATTGTACTTAGGATTCACCTGCTAGTTAATCAGTTAGGTAATAAAGTAAGGTGATGTTGCCATCTCCATGACTGTAAAATCCACAGAGCTATGCATTGTGCCACAGAGCTAATAACTTGTCAACATTGTGTCACAAGATCGTTCAATATCATTTAGTAGTAGGTTTCTGAAACTCAACTGTGAAATGCAAACACCGTAGTAATAAGTAGTGTTTCCTTTAACGTTTTTCATCTTTGGGTGGGTTGAATTTTTTATGTATCCCATAAGTACAAACAAAAAAAACTCGATATAAATATTTATTTTAAACAGCTTGTAGGTACGGAAGACAAAAAATTTAAAATAAGGGAAATTAACAAGGAGCAATGCTTAGGTTGTTTATTTAATAACAAATAAAAAGAAAATTAACACTACCCTGGGACTACAAGTATTTTATCATGCTTTCTAACAACTCAAGCTACTAAACACACACTCATAGCTCAGCTTTAAGATGCTAAAGCAATCTATAAATCAACTGGAAACAGTTATGCTCGGCTTGCAAATATTAATACAATATTTACTTATATTTGAAAGCAGAGAAAAAGGCATTCACTCTTTGCCTATGTAGTTTCTCTGAATTTAATTACTAGTGCACAAACATAGAACAGTAAAAATAAGTAATAAAGGAACACAGAAAGCAAATAAAGCCACAAATGTGAAAATAGGATGGAAAGTAAAACATCAGGTGGTTTATTATGAGGATTTTAAATGAATGTTTAGGATCACTATGCAAGTGAAACAGACCTGTAAATGCAGATAAAAGTTATCCTTGTTTGAAACTTTCACTTTGTGTGTGTCACCTAAAAGAGTAGAAGCTTCAGAGCAGCACTCTAAAACATGGCTTCAGAGTTTGTAGACGGATCAATTTTTTATAGAGATTTCAAATACAGTCTTCATTCTACAATACACCCAGCATCAAACCTAGTACTCCCATTGACTCATAAAAGCCAGACTATACTATATAGAAAAAGATCTGGCCTTAGTGCCCCTTCCCAAACAAATTCTAAAATGTAATGGAAATCACTCTTCTGGACTCCAACTCTAATTGAAAGGCCAAAGAAATAAACAAGTTCCATGGCAAAGTTCTCCCAGTTTTAACAATTTACCATGTTGTTTGGAAAATACACAGGGTATTTTTAAAAATAAAGATCAGAGTCTTCAGATATCTACAACACTCCAAAAAAATCTGTCAAAAACTTACTCCCACCAACTTAACCCATAAACATGTATGTAAACTTTCTTTGAAATGTAATCATGCAAATGTCATGAGCTAGGCTTATCCACCTAATCCTTATCTACAAAAGCAACCTAGCTGCTTTACAATAGCTTCAGGGGGTAGCCGAGTTAGTCTGTACAGGATAAACTTAAAAAACAACAGTCTGGTAGTTTACAATAGAAAATCCCAATACATGTGAGGTCAGGTCCTGCATTAAGATCTGCTAATGCAGAATCTCTCCATCCCCTTTATTTGTCTGCTCTGGACCTGCCTCCCTCCAAACAAACTAGTTTTAGCTCAGGCTAACATCCCCAGACAGATTGCCTCCTCTTAACAAACTCAACATGGCCAAAAGCAAGCGCTTTATCTCTTCCTCCTGATACTAGGTGAAAAATATTTTGGTCTAGGACTGCTGAGGAGTCACTGTTTTCTGTTTGCTCTACAAGTCTAACAGTGGGTGCTACTTTATACATTCCCTCAACATATTTTCCTGGCATATTTAAGATCGTGTAATGATGTCACCAATCAGTTGGTAATTAATACCAACCTCTCCTCATTCCAGCCTCAACAAGAAAAGGGAAGATATATTTGACTAAGCTCCTTCTGATGCATTAATGAGACTATGAAATTTCCACAGCAGCATCCTTATCTCCCATATAACCATATGCCCCCATATCCCTGCATATCATTTTCCCATGCAGCCTGCTTCTCTACTCTTCCCCCAGCCCAGGAGAGAGTTCTATGTCTTTCCCTTGTACCAGCAGTTGCAGCCCAGATAAGAATGAGTCAGAACACTAAACAAACTCCCTCTACCTCACCTCACAGATGCCAGCACCCAGCCAACCCCCTTGTCCCTCACCTACGTAACCTATCCCATCTACTCCCCCTTTTCTCCCATTCCCTCCCAAATCAGCAGGATAGAGGCTTCTGGGTTTCTCACATGAAACTGCAGCCAGACCCAGCTGCTGTAATCACACCAATCCTCTGCTCTCCCAGCACAGCCAGGATACCCCAAACTTCCCCCTCTAATCCTGTCCTTGGCAGCCATTTATTGTCCCCTCCCCCTTATGCCTCCTCCCTACCAGCTGACAGATACAAACTCCATCTCTAGCATGCTGCTGCTGCTGCTAGGGGGAGAAGTACCCACTCCTTCAGTAAGGCATCTCCCAGTGAAGGAGTTCTGAGCTCCTGGGTGGGGCTCATTAAGCAGCTGTGAGGTCATGCTGCTGCCTAGCTTGTAGAGGACCTGTATGGACTGTGTGTGTGTAAATTGTATGTTATACCTGTATGTTGTTTCTTGACTAAAGATTTAATACACCTGCACTTAATTGACCTTCAACATTTGCACATGTATTCTAATAAAAAATAGCAAAAATGTTTGTGTGATTTAGCAATTTTATTTTCTTATTTTTAAGTCAATTATACATTTTTTTCAGGCCCTAAATTCTTCACAGGCCCTAATTTTTCATAGGCCCTAGCCACTATGCCCACTATGCCTAATGGATAATCTGGCCCTGGGCTGATGGCATCTGGGCGGCCCTGACTGGGAACCCCCCAGTGGCAGCGAGTGGGGAGCCTCTTCCAGGCCATTATGAGCAGGGAAGTGGCAGGGTGGGGAACCCCAACGTTGGCAGCTCCAGGAAGAGGAGCCAACAGTAGGATAGCTAACAGTGGCGCTTTGACCTCCCCCGGTCTGGCAAGCTCCCTGGTTGAGGACAGCTCAGGTCCCAAAGGTGCCTGACAAGGGAGATCCAACCTATGCATACTTACAAATGTATTATAGAGGTATCAGTAGAAGTGTCCTTTGGCTATTTCCTATAACTAAAATAATGTGTTTCTGTTTATACCAATGTATTGTAAGCAAAAGCCACAGGAAGCCTTTTACAGTAAAACTGTTCTTTAAAAACTAGTCTAATGTTGTTTTTAAATTTCTATTGGACACTATGTTCAAGGCTTTTTCTTCCTTTCCAATTCTATTTTTAAAGTCCCCTATGTCAGATTAAACAGAGTATTTTTTTTCTGTGAATTCCAGGGTGGAAATAAGAAATTCATGAAACGTAAAGAATGTTCTGTAATGCAAAAACACTTGCTGTGTTTTATGCAGCATGAGAAAATGCTAGATTCTATTGGAGGGACTGGTTATTTAAAAGACAACTTACTCTATAGCTGTGATTTTCAGCAGACAAGAACAAAAGATTTAAAAGCAAACTCAAGAATACATCACCACCTTGCTGGTGGAACTATCTGTTAGAGACAGGGAGGAAGGGATGCAAAAGAAGATCCAGGAACTCTTACAACATTTTCATGAAAGTTTACTCTCAGTTAGGAACAGCTGTGCTGCATATGTAGTCTTCCAAACCCATCTATTCCATTCCCATATGATGCAGAAGTATCCACACAGAAGACTGACTCTTTTACAAGATCTGCAAGGGACCCTACCAGCTGTTACATGTTTCTTCAGCCAGCATCAGGCTATGTCTAGACTATGGAGATTTTCTGGTATACCTCTGATATCCCAGAAAAAGTCTGCTATGTCCTGAGAATGCGTCTACTCTTCTGACATTTTTTGCGGAAGAGCAGACATGTTCTTTTGAAAGCCCTGTTTTCCTGAGGAAGAAGGACTCTTACAAAAGAGGAAGTTTTTCTGAAATTTAGCCCAGTGTAGATGGGTCAAATTTCGGAAAAGACTCTTTCAACAAAACTATCAGAAAAAAGGTAGGCAAATTGTGGAGAGCAATTTGCGTACCGTTTGCTGGGAAAAAAAGCATCAGTCTAGACATCGCCTGCAGCAACTCATTATAAATGAAAGTCTGAGTCATGTTTACACCTTTCCTTACCACCTCCTAATCCATCCAGTCTAAAAGAGTGTGCCATGGAATCATAACAGTTCTGGGGGAATTCTTTTGGAGTCCCTAGAAAGGAGAAGATACTTTGTATATGTGTCACTCCCCAACATTACAGCTGAAAAAGTTCCTTTCCTCTATGTGCACAACCAGAGGGAAAGATCATTGCCTGTACTAATTTCAGTACTTGATTATATTTTAATTAGTCACTAAATATAATAGGAACCTAAAAAGCACAATTAAGACAGCAAATAGTTGTCACGGGAATATTTTAATTTTGTTTTATTTTAAAAGTCCATGATTTTTAGTCAGCTAAGCTTGTTATATTGCTATGTATTGCTAGAATGACTACAATTGAAATTACTCCACCCACCTGGAACATATACCATGCCACTCATTTCACAGGTATATTGTCTGAAACAAGAAAAAATATACACCGTGAAAATCAAACTATAATGTAAGTCTGTACACTCATTTATTCTCAGAACTAAAATATTTAAGACTGACGTAAGCTAGCTATTTATCTACCTCTCAGTCGTTTTTCCATTCAAACAAGATAGAAAATATGAGTTTGTTAATGTACAAGATTTTCAGAAGATTCAGGTTTTCTTCCCTTTTAAGAAACTAGCAAGAGTGTGGAATTCCTTTGTAGGACATTAATGATGTTTCATAAGCATTTTCATTTGAGGGTTGGTTTCCTTCATGTGATTAACTGTGCATCCAATTGGCATTGCCATGGGACATATTACAAGAATAAAATGATTCACCATAGCACTTCAACCACAGCAGCGGTGGATAATCCTATAAAATGTAGTCTGGCCAGGGAGCTAGGTTCATACAAGAAAATGCACTTAAGTTGAGAAACTACAGAATTAATGTTGCCCAAGTATTATGAGATAGTCTTTAATTACGTGATCTCATGCTATTTTGTTGCACAGGACCATGGACTTCTTCTCAGCTGTGTGTAAGCTGTACTCAGGTGTATTAGAGAAATAAGTCTTTGTCTTAAAATTCAGACTAATTTGCAAGTCTGGAGGAGATTTACAGAACAACCCATTCAGAAGAAAATGTGTTCAGTACTCTTGAAACATGTACTTTTCAAGTTTAGCAGTCAAGAGTCTGAAATCATCCATTTGAGATTAGCTACCACGTAGGTGACCTATCTTTTGATATGATTTCCCATTTGACATGGTCTATGCATTTAAATAATCCTAACGTTCATATTGCCTACATTGAAACTACCTTGAGTTTGTGACTGCCAGGTATTCTTGACCTAATGTTTTTAACTGGTCTAAAGCAACAAATGGAAGAGTTTCAATCTCCTATCAATGACTATACACGATATTAATTTTTCTACACTTTAACAATTTTGGTCACTCTTTAAGTCAAGGCAGGGTCTGTGTCCTCCTTTGTCTGTAGAAAAACAACTAGTTTATTTTGAGAAATATTACAAATTACACAGACCAGTAATTGTTCAACATGGAAACATTTCCTCATATCATATAAAAGGATAATTCAATAAATGTCTTAATTCACCAGCTATGAGAAGCTACTGGTGCAAGACATCAGATTAAACTGTATCAGGAAGCATAATAGTGCCAACATATTACTGTTATCATGGTATGAATGTAATAGGTCTGAAAGAAAAATATAGCATATGTTGCATTACCACCATATGTTCAATTTAGATAAAAATGGTTTACAATGTGAAGTGAGCAGTGTTTGGCACGTGATTAAAACACAGTTTAAGTGTTTTCTGAGATATAAATTGACAAGTGCACAGTAAGAAAGATCTGGCTAAAGCAAGGTTATTTTTCTACTCATAGGAAAGAGAAGAGGCCCAGATGGTATCAAGCATTTCATTTCTTTTTATACAAGTGGATTTAAAGCCAGCATGGGTTCAGGGTTGCTGATCAGTATTCACTTCAAGCACACTTCTGAATCATTGTTGCAATGGCATCCACTCAGTCTACACCTGCTTCCATGGGGTAGCACCTACTGTGCTCCTGAGAGCTATGAGCATAATGCTGATAATGAAACAGTCACTCGAGAGACTGATTGTGTGTCCTTTGCTATGCATGAAAATAAATGAGCCAGCAAAAAAAAAAAAAAAAAAATCACTGAAGTAACAGAGCAGAGAGGGCTACCTACTCACTTTCCTGTGAGAGGATTAAACTGAGTTAATCCATAAACATCTTGTTTAAACAGGATTAAGGTTGGTAAATACAACTTCCCTCCCAATATAATCTAGTCAAAATGAAAGGCACATCTAGACTGAGGCGCTATTTCGGGAAACGTCTGGTATTCCAAAATAGCATTTTCCACATCTTTACAGCATTCCCATTATTTCAAAATGAAATCAAAATAATGGGCATGCTATTCCAACATCCTGGTAAACCTCCTTCTACAAGGATTAAGGAACTAGTTGGAATAGTGATCTATTTTGAAATTTGGCACTTTGAAGAAAGCACCAAATTTCAAAACAGACTATCTCGAAATAAGCTTGACATAAGCAATGCAATTTGTATCGCTTAAATTGCATAGCTTATTTTGAGCTAGTGCCGCTGTGCAGATTTACCCAAAGTGACAAATTATGGGACACTTTCCTTACCACCTCCTAATCCATCCAGTCTAAAAGAGTGTGCCATGGAATCGTAACAGTTCTGGGGGAATTCTTTTGGAGTCCCTAGAAAGGAGAAGATACTTTGTATATGTGTCACTCCCCAACATTACAGCTGAAAAAGTTCCTTTCCTCTATGTGCACAACCAGAGGGAAAGATCATTGCCTGTACTAATTTCAGTACAAATTATGGGACACTTCTTAATTAGGGTACCTTAATATCCCCCTGGTATATTTTTACTGACAGATTCCACAACTTCAATTTAAACTTTTCTGCCTCTAGCAAATAGGGAAAAGTGCTATACACATTAGTTTCCTTCAAAGTTTAAACACACAACCTTAATTTTGCTTCCATACTTTGCTTCTGCCAGACAATACATGGTTCCCTTAATCTGTGTATATATTTCAGCTATGAATATTTATAATGCTCCTGGGGTAATAATTATGGTTATGAGAAATGGATATTTTCCATTAGAAGGATCTAGTCTATGTTAATATATATAGCTATAAAATGTAATTTTAAATAATGCCATATTTGTTTTAGGACCACCCAATGGCATTAGATATTTTTTACCTATAACTTCAATTAAAAAACAAACACATTTATGATTACAGAAACAATTTGTCTTCAAGAATTTAAATGCCAACTATAAGCCTAGAGTAGATTTTTATTACTGAATTAAAAATCCATTACAAATTTGGTTTATGACATAAATACTGTCAGAATCTTAAAATGCAGTTGTTCTCAAACAGTTCCATGGGCCCAATTTGCAAAAGCTGCTAGCAGGCCCGTGCTGCTTTGTTTATCTAAATGCTACATAGCCATGGAGTCTTGCAGGTTCCATTGTCTCTTGTTCACTGTTACCTGCAAAGGGGAGCCATGGGAAGCTACAGGAACCTTTAGGTAAAGAAAGACATTTGGGCCCACTAGCAGCTTTTCTGAAGCAGGCCCAGTGAACAGTTTGAGAACTGCTGTTGTAAGGGAACATGTTGGCTATCAAGATAATTAAAAATAATGCTTCAGAGGCCTATTTATTATTTGGCATATGTGATCTGGTCAAGCCAAGCCACAGCTTTCTTATCAATAATGTTCAATGCACAAAGACCTCCAGGAAACTGAGTCATTTTGCAATACTCAGCAATATGTGTTATGATTTTTGGCTGCCCACATTGTCATAGTGGACTCAGGGGATCCAACAGCCTCCCCGCAACCCTGGACCAGGTGTATGGGGAGGGGGCAGCTCTTCTCCCCCAGAAAGGCAGGGTCTCAGGGAGAAGAGGCGGGCCAAGGCAGCCAACCCTTAGTGCCACCCAGATTGCTACATGCTCTCCCCCACTCAGCAGCCCTCAAAGTTGCCCCTAAGTCTCTGTGCTGCTGGGAGTCCCAGGCTCCTTTGAATGGCCAAACTCCGGGGCAATTATCCCTTTCCCTCTCTCTGTCAGTGGGATTCAGTGAACTTTCTCTATACCACTGAAATTATACTGCATCAGAAATTCCAGGTCCATATGAAACTGGCTCAGAAGTCTTCATTCTCTTTGCTGTCAATCAAACCTGTGTTGATGTTGAGTGGAGTTCAAGGCGAGACACAATATTTAGTCACTTTCTCTGTGGACCATGAAACTCACCATGGCTCTTCTAGTGTAAATCTGTTACACAGTAAATTTATCCTCAATGGGCAATGTAAGGCCATATGACACTGAGTTGTATTAAACAAGTTTTTAATTAAAGGTTACGGTGGCAATTCTTCTTTTTCAGCCAGTCAGTCAAACAAACTAATTTGTTTACATTTGCATGAGACAATGCTACTCACTTCTTGTTTACAATGTCACCTGAAAATGAGAACAGGCATTCTCAGGGCACTGCTGTAGCTGGTGTTGCAAGATGTGCTAAAGATCCATGTCACTTAATTACTTTTTTCAGTCTTTACCAAAAAGTTTGATGATGAAGGGATTCCTAATACAATGAATGGTAGCGAAAATGGGGTATGTTTAGAAGATAAAATAAAAAAATAACAAGTTAAAAATTACTTAGAAGAATTAAATATCTTCAAGTGACCAGGTCCTGAAGAAATGCCTCCTATAACGTTCAAGTAGCTGATAGAGAAGGTATCTGAGACTTTAGCTTTCATCTTTGAATAATCATGGAAGACAGGAGAGATTGCAGAAGACTGGAAAAGGCCATATATAGTGCCCACCTATAAAAAGGGATAAGAGCAACCCAGGAAACTACAGACCAGTCCGTTTAACTTTTGTGCCTGGAAAGATAATGGATCAGGTCAGGGGCCGTTTTGCAGTGCCCAGGGTAGCATAATCTTGCAGGGCCCCCCTTTGCCACGGTGCATGCGTGATGACGCAACGCACATGCGTGGTGGCGCCACAGCGCATGCGCGGGGCTTTTTGAAGCACAGGGCCCCTAGAGCAGGTAATTATGGAATTCATCTGCAAATATCTGGAAGAAAATAAGGTGATAGGTAACAGCCAGCATGGATTTGTAAAGAACAAATCATGTCTCATAGCTTTCTTTGATAGGATAACAAGTTTTGTGGATAAGGGAGAAGCAGCGGACGTGGTATATGTAGACTTTAGTAAAACATTTGATATGGTCTTGCATGATCTTTTTATCAATAAACATGGCAAATACAAGTTAGATGCAGCTACTATAAGGAGGGTACATAAGTGGCTGGATAACCATTCTCAGACACTAATGCTGGAAAGGAATAACAAGTGGGCTGTGTCTACACTGGCACCCTTTTCCATAAAAGGGATGCTAATGAGACACTTCGGCATTTGCATGGACATGGCTGCCGCTTTTTTCCGGCTCGGGATTTTGCCGGAGAAAAGCGCCAGTCTAGACAGGATCTTGCGGAAAAGTCATTTTCAAGTAGGAATAAGGGATCTTGCGGAAAAGGGCTTATTTTCCGCAAGATCCCATCTAGACTGGCGCTTTTCTCCGGCAAAACCCCAAGCCAGAAAAAAGCGGCAGCCATGTTCATGCAAATGCCGCAGGGGATATTTAAATCCCCCGCGGAATTTTCAATTCCAAAGTGTCTCATTAGCATCCCTTTTACGGAAAAGGGTGCCAGTGTAGACACAGCCATGGAGTTCTGCAGGGATCTATTTTGGGAATGGTTCTGTTCAATATCTTCATCAATGATTTAGACAATGACATAAAGAGCACGCTTATTAAGTGTACCAACCTGGGATGGGTTGCAAGTGTTTTCACGAATAAGGTCATAATTCAAAATGACATGGACAAACAGGAGCAATGGGCTCAGGTAAATAGGATGAAGTTTAATAGGGACAAATGCAAAGTACTTCACTTAGTAAGGAACAATCCATTTCACACAGACAGAATAGTAAGTGACTGTCTAGGAAGGAGTACTGCAGAAAGGGATCTAGGGGTCTTAGTGGACCGCAAGCAAAATATGAGTCAGCAGTGTGATGCTGTTGCAAAAAGTGCAAACATGATTCTGGGATGCAGTAACAGGATTGTTGTAAGCAAGATATGAGAAGTTATTCTTTCTGGAGAAGTCTAAAAGCATGCTCCACACTCATCCTGCTCAGATTTTAGAAGACATTTCAAATTATTAAATCTTGTTTCAAGTATTGTAGCTATCTTTCGGAATCTCACAATTACACTTTCTTTGTGTTTTGTGCCTCCCCTGCAAATCCTCATTGCCATCTGGAGGGCACAGTAGGGGACTCTAGTGGTGATTTAGAGGGCTCATAGCCTGGGCTCTTTTAAATCACTGGTCCTTGGGGCATCTGCCACTTTTGACACCAGCCCTGCCCTCCCTCTGTCAGTGGCCCTGTTTGCACTAAATTGATTGTTCATCTCTCTGGCCTTCTAATATGCATGATGAATTTCTTCACTTCTGATAATCAGAATAGAAGTTGGGTGAAAAGTAAACAAAAGACTAAAAGATAAATGGTTGGAAACCTTTAGTCTAGATGCCTTTCTGATATTACAGATTTATTTAAAGTTGGGAAAAGTGATGGTCCAATAGGAGTCATCATGAAAAAATTATAAAAAGGTATAAAATATAGTTTGGTGCAGCTATAAAATATAGTTTGGTGTAGTCCTCTGAAGCTGTCTTGAGAGACTTTTTTTCCTGATACCTTTTATTCCCAGCAGGTAAGAAATTGGCCCCTAGAAACCTGTTGTTAATTATGCAATACTATTCCAGTGTGTAAGTATATCTGGGAAGTTCTAAGCCTCTTGGTTATGACTCTGTGCTTAAACAGAATTGCTGTGTTAAACAAAAACTGCTTAAACAGAACTGCTGTGTTATACAAGAGCACACTTATTTCCATGCAATCTCTGATCAGACAGAATTGCTGTATACCAACTGTTTGATTCCTGAGCCTACCTAGAATGAAACAGTTAAGTTGCCTCTGTTGGAAGTTCTGGAAACCCCAGGTAACATAACCACTGGGTATCTGGCATTCAAATTAAAGCTAAGGACCCTGCTCTTAGTCACTTACAACTTCAGCTAGATACAGTAACTATTTATCTCAGGCACAGATGGCATCAGGCAATATTGAAGACACATTTGTTTGCAAGTCATGCACCAGGACAATAAGATGTAGAACTCCTAGGGTATGTCTAGACTACAGGCTTTTGTCAACAGAGGCTTTGTTGACAGATACTGTAGACAAAGCCTCTGTTGACAAAGGGTATCCAGACTGCATTACGCGTATCAAAAAATCTATCTGCTTTGTCGACAAAGAGCGTCCAGACTGGCGGACACTCTGTCGATGAAAGAAGGCTCCCGGAAGTGCTTCTGGCAGGTTATGGGGCAGCCTTAAAGTACAGGTGCTGCTGCATGCTCTTTGCAGAGATGCATACTTAAAGGGATCTTCCTGGACAGCTGTTGCTCTGCTCCTGCTTCTGGCTTGCCTACCTCCTAGAGGGAAAGCAAAGCTGCTGCAGTTTTGCTCTGGTTGCCCTGCTTCCCCATACTGTGATGATGGAAGTTCTGCTGCATCTTCATGAGAGCATCATGATGTTTGCGGCAGAGCTGGATTCAGAGCCCAGCTCTGAGCCCCTCAGTAGCCCTACTGCCATTGCCCCTGAACTTATTTCTGGAGAGGCGAGTTAGGAGGCTGGACGCCAGTTCCGACTGGTGGGATTGGATCGTTATGCAGCAGAGGTTCGACAACCAGTAGCTCCAAAACTTCCGGATGCAAAAGTCCACCTTTCAGGAGCTCTGTGCTTGGCTTGCCCCTACCCTGCAACACCAAGATGCCCGCTTGTGGGCTGCCATCCCCCTAAAGAAGTGCGTTGCTATTGCTCTGTGGAAGCTGGCCACCCCCGACAGCTATCGCTCCATGGGTCATCAGTTAGGCTTCAGGAGGTCTACTGTTGGGGCTGTCTTGATGGAGGTAAGTCACTCTCAGCGGACTGTCCATGGGGACAGGGCGGGCTGATAAAGGGGGCGATCAGGACCGGGCACAGGGAACGGGGGATGGGGTGAGTGGTAGAAGCCTACCTGGCCTCACCCTGCAGTGGTGTGGGGGACACGGAGGAGAGGTGTGTGAGGGGCAGCTTTCGGGGTCTGGGAGGCGGGGAAATTCTTCCCTGTGTCCACACCTACCTTTTGTTGACAGAACTCTGTCAACAAAGGTGTTATTCTTCGTAGAATGAGGTTTACCACCATCGATAAAACTGCCGTAAGTTGACAGAACTCGGTGGTAGTGTACACGCAGGTATAGTTTTGTCGAAAAAAGTCCACCCCTACAGAAGTGAATGGGTCATTTTTGCACACAGTGAAGAACACAGTTGGGCTCAAAATTATCTTGGACATCAGACTTCTACAAGATAAAGTACTGATAATTCAGCAAAAATATTATTGTAGTAGGGGGCCTTGATACTTTATGTTAAATAGTAGTAATAAGAAATCGACGATGTTTTCTCCATTCTATTGTACATAATATGTCACTTTTGTTCATGCCTTTGAGATGGTCCTGTTGAGTTACATTAACAATGGAGAATGTGGTCAAATTTTATTCTATGCAGTTATTTTTTTTTCAATTTAGATAAGTAAAAAGTGCATTGTTCATTTAAACACCATGCAGCCATCGGCTATAACTAAAATTGTGGGGAAGCCAACTGGAAAATAAGTTGTTCTCTGAAGGCTTAACCATCTTTCCAAAGTGCAGGACAGAAAAATAAATGTTTGCATTGGATATTTTTTATTCTGTTCAATGTTCATAACTTTTGGCAGCCAACAGATAAGAGCTGAATATATTACTGACAACCGTAAGAGTTAGTATTTTGCAGTGAAGAAGAAATAAGGCTTCATTAACACAAATGAAATAAAACAAAATAAAAGGAAATTTGATTATCAGCATCTCATTGGTTGAAAAACTTAAAATATGGACTGGCAAACTGTGATGAGACTGTTATTTTTGTTACTATTATTTCTTTTGTATGGTGAATTTCCATGCTAGTTTCTAACAGAAATGAATGTTGACATATGTCATCTAAAGTATATACTTGTGGTGGACACTCAAGCCATAATCCCATGGGCACTGTAAGCGCAAAGCATATGATTTATTAATAAATGATAGGGTACATAACAATACCCTCCACCAAAAGAATGATTTATTGTAGCCTGATTTATATGAACAAAAATACCTTTGAGCATCACAAAACATGTTTATTATCCAGAAAAAACACTAACATACTTCAGTGTGGAGCAAGGTTTTTGTTTCTTTGTTTTTCAGAGGGGTGGGGGAAGAAGAAAATAGCCATACAAAGACCAATCAGTGACCTTTTATGAATCTCAAGAATGTAAAAGATGTTATCTGTTAGCAAAAGACAGAAACTTAGAGCTGACTTGTCATGGCAGGGTGTGCATAACTTCATTTCAGGGTAGAGAAATGATCTCTAAAATGTTGTAGTGCAGAAACATGTCAGAAGAAGTAGAAGAAGAGACAAAAAATCTATAAAACTTATATTCATTCTCCTTTCAATACTTCTGTTTGCTTCGCAAGAAGAGGAACAACAACAACAAAGCAAACACAAAAGCAATTCTTGCTAAGTGGGAGTCAAGGTTAATATACTATGGATTAAATTATCTTTATCTTCCTTCCTGTTCTCCTAAGAATCTAAAACTGAGAGTTGAGAACAAAGAAGCTGGGGGGAGTGATGGAATATACTGGTTACTATCAAGAACACTTCTGCAATGTGACTGTTAGAGCTAAATTATGAGGCATCTCCAATTTATGTATCATAAAATCATTTTAACCGTGTCAGGTGTATTGAAATAGTTCACTAAAGTGTATCCCAGGAACTCAAGCATGTTATTATATAGACTGCAAGAGAGAGATACCACTCAGTATATTCTAACATTTCCACAATGGACAAATCTTTAAAAGAGAATAAAGAATCAGGTCAAAGATAACTCCTCATTGTAACTTCTATAAATGATAAAGGAACTGGACCTCCTGTGTATGAACTGGAATCTAGCCAAAAGAAGAAAATGGAATGGTGGTTGAAACAGTTCATGGATTCATTGGGTTAACAGCATATTGCAGTACCTCAGACACAACTTCTGAAGTACACTTCATATTTGTGAACCTAGGAAGGGAAGTCATCAGTGTTCTCTGTAAGATGATTGCTTGGATGACTATCCAAGAGAGATTCAGGGGCCACCCAGCTGATTAGAAGAACATTCACAGGGCCCACAGCTGGCAGCATGTGTTTCTATGTCGGTGCACAACCACACATGCCTTGGTGCACATAACAAAATTTATTGTACACATATGTAAGCAGGGGCTGAACTGCTGCTTGATATCAGCCAGCTAAAAGGAGGAGTGGGTGTGCCCACTACAATTGTTTAGCTCTGCAAGGTAATTAACTGTTAACAGTTGATATGTAAATAAAGCTCAGGAGAGAATCCGAGGTGTGGCTATGTTGGGACAGGTTGGCTCAGTCCCACAGCTCACACCTGGCAGGTGTGAAACAGGCTGATTCAAGTCCTTTAACCCTTTCCCCCAGCTCAGTTCACTCAAGTCTGGAAGTGGGGAGGCTTGTTCCTCCGAGACCTCTTACCATGATGGTAGTGTGTCTCCTGCAAGCACTGGTGGCATGTTTTACAGTTCCCACATTTAGGGGTAGCATGCTTAGTGACCCCCCACAACAGTACCAAATTATTTACAATTCTCTACATTCCATTCCAATATTGACCCTCCATCAGACCTGGCTGAATGGGATTTACATAGTCACACCTCAGATTCTCTCCTGAGCTGTATTTATATATGAACAGTTAACAGTTAATTACCTTGCAGAGCTAACAATTGTAGTGAGCACACCCACCCCTCCTTTTAGCTGCCTGATAGCAGGCAGCAGTTCAGCCCCTGCTTACGCATAGTTTTAAAAAATTAGAAAGAATATTGCAAGTCACATCTCTTGCTGCTATCTGGATGTAACTTTTCTATCACAAAAAGCTGGAGGGTGATAGGTAGAGTAATAATGGTGACTATTATTATTCACTATTTATAAATAATAATAATTATTATTATTGGTGTGCTATGGTTGCCCTTGCAGATGCCGCAGCACTCTCATCATGGAGCCAGAGCTGCTGCAAAGTGGTACCCTACTCACGAGCCTCGTGTTGTGCCTCATGGTGCAGTTCATCCACACTGCCCGCATGGTGCTCCAGGAGGAGAATGACCAGTTCCAATCAGAGGACGCCTTTGCCCAGGTCCCAGCACTCCGGCAGCTGTGATGCCCCTAAACCCTCTGGATACCATGGAACGCCTCTTCTGGTGGAGGGAGACCAGCTCCGACTGGTGGGACCATAGGGTTCTGTGGCAATGGGGAGACCAGCAGTGGCTGCAGAACTTCCACAGGGGTAAAGGCCACCTTCCTGGGACTCTGCAAATGGCTCACCTCAGGCCCTCAGGAAACAGGACACCCACAGGTGACCCACCATCCCTTTGCAAAAATGTGTTGCCATTGCTCTGTGGAAGCTTGCCACATCGGACAGCTACCACTCCATCAGTCCCAGTGGTCCTGCTGTTTGCTCCACAACGTATGCAAAAACCAGGGGGAGACTTTCCTGCCAGGACGAAAGCAGGGAAATAGGGTGATTGGCTGGCCAGGGCTTATGAGCAGCCAGACAACAGTGTCAAAGGGAGAGCACATCAGGGGCTATTCTCATCTGGGAGGCCTTGAGGGACAGTTTCAGCCAAGATCACTTGTGAGACTCTCCCCTGGGCCTCTCCACAAGGGGCCCCTGCATTGCCCCTATGTGCCTTTCCTCTCCCTACCTTTCCCTTCCCCTGTCGTCCCTTCCCACCTCCCCCACTCCCTTGCAGAGCAAAGAATACAACTTTTTTTTAAAGTTTATTTGGGGAATATAAAAAGGGGAGGCACTGGATAAAGAACCTGTAATGGGGAGGGGGTTCATGGATGGGGCTGGGAGTGGCACCTGACTTGTTCAGTTCTGGAGGCCTTGGCTGCCCTGGAGGTCCCACTTCCCCATGTTTGGTGGCCTCGGCAGCCTCTCGGGATGATTAGGAGGAGAAGCCAGAGGGCGGGGATGGAGGTGATGGTGGGGATAGGGGTGATTGCAGGGAGGTGGTTGGCAACCTGCTCCATACACTAGGCCATACTACATCATTGAGGTGAGGGAGGAGCACAAGGTCTTATGGGGGCTTGACAACTGGTCCCAGGTGGCTTGTCACTGCTCCCAGTAAGCCCAGCGCTCCTCCCGGTCAGCAGCCCGCTCCTGGTGCTCATCCTCAAGTACCTGGATGACGAACTGCAGGAAGGCCATCTACTCCCACAGCAGGTCCTTATGGGTTATCTTTCTCTGGTGGATCCTGCAAAGTCAGGGGAATGGCATATATCACACTCACAGCTGGCCCACCTGTGAATGTATCTCACAGCTGGCCCAGCTGTGAAGAAAAAGTTATACAGGCAGTCATCTGAAGCCTAGCCCTAATCTCTGAGTGGACATCAAAGGTCTCAGTTCAGATGATAGTGATGTGCTTCAGACAAGTCCATCTGTTGCCTATACAGCAGGCACTTTCCTGCAGGAGTATGGACCTCCCAGGGGAGCATCAAAACACCCACATACTGGGGAGAAGCAGGCATAGGAAGGTGCCAGCCAGGACAGGAGCCTGTGGGGGAGAAGGGGGAAAAGGGGCATCTCAGCCTCCTGTGTCCCGCATGTACCAGAACTGGCACTGGTGGCATCCCACGGAGAGAGAACATCTATCCCTGCCTGCTGGAGAGGGAGGGTGTTGAGGGAGGTGTGTGTGAGTGGCAGAGACCACTTGCTGGAGGGAGTGCTAATGGGGTCTCCTCCTCCTCTTTCCATGGCAGGTTGCCATGCAGGTGATTGGTCTTCTCCATATTGCTGCAGTTAGCCAGGAATGGATGCTGCCTAACTGTGGACAGGACCCTGTGCTGTGTTCAGCACTGTTATGTGGTTCCATACCCCAGAATCCTCAGTGGTGGCTTTTTGTGGGAAGGAGTCCAAGCACTGAGTTTGGAGTAAAGCAGACCTTTCCATAAACCTTGTGAGAAGGAGTGAGAGGTTCCTGTGTGACAGCGTCATGGAGCTAAGTGCTCCAGCCTTGCACTCCATCTGCACCCACATGCACAAGCTGTTGTGAAACCCCCAGGCTGAGCAGGCTGAGCAAAGAGCATGCAGCCCTCTCAACCTGTTATAGAACTTACCTGAAATGCCTTCCTTAGGTTTGTGTGATGCCTGGGAGACATCCTGGGAGGTGGCCTGCCCTCCTCTCAGAATAGCATTGAGCTTTTCGTAGTAGTGGTACTTGTGAAGTGTTGCCCCATAGCATCCTCTCTGTTCCCTGGCCTTATTGTAGGCCTGCCTGAGCTCTTTAATTTTCCTATGGACTTGGTCTAGGGTCTGTGAGTATCCCTTCTTGGCCAGGCTGGTGGCCACCTGGACATAGACATTCATGTTACACCTTCTGGTGTAGAGATCCTGGTGGTTGGTCTTCTTGCTCCAGACTTCAATGAGATTCAGGATCTCCATGCCAGTCCAGGCCAGTGTTTGTCTGCATCCCTTGTCAGGAGCAGCTGAGGATGATGCCAGAGTGCTGGTACATGTCAGGGGCTCAGAGGGAGTGTGGGGGTTGGCCCTGGCTCCAGTGGTGCTATGTTCTGGCATGGGTCTGGCAGAGGTCTGCCACAAGCCCTTTTCCTGTGGCCTATTGCTTTAAATGTTCCGCAAGAGAAGGGGAGCAGTGGAGATGTCAAGTGTGGCCAGAGTGGCCAACACTGCAGCTGTGAGAGGCCTTTGGAGGCCAATTATTTAGAAATAGCAGCAGCTGAGCATACATACTAACCCTATTTCAAAATAACAATTTTTAAATAAGCCTTATTCCTGATGGAAAACAGGAGTTATTATTTCAAATAACCAGCCCATTATTTCAAAATAATGGGCTTGGTAGTGTGGTTGTTCTGCTTGTTATTTTGAAATAACTCTCTAGTGTAGACTAGAGCTTAAAGTGTAGAGAGGAAAAATACACAGGACTCATGGCACATGAGCCAAAGATAAGCTGTATTATAATGGGGAACTGGGAAGCAGAGCTGATGATTGACATGATTTGATTGACATGACTTGCCAACAGTTCTGAAAAAAACCACAGTTCAGTTAAATGGAACATTTGGTTTCACGCATAACAAAATACTGCATTTCTGGCATTTTTAATAAGAGCAAAAGAAAAGAAGGGTTTCATTCACAAAACAGATGTGAAGGAAGCATCTGCCCTTATAACCTTTAAACAAATGGTTAAGACATTAACTGTGCTTGTCCCCTACCTCAGAAATGCCATGATCAGGATCAGTGTTCCAACTTTCCACATATGCTAGCCTAGAGTAGATGGTTTTCCCATGAATGTCTATGTACAAAAAGGGATTCTTCATCCAATGAGAGGACTCTCTGGGTATGTCTACACCACAGCGCTAATTCCAACTAACTTAGTTCGAATTAGTTAATTCGAACTAAGCTAATTCAAACTAACGCATCAAGACTAAAAAACTAGCTCGAATTAGCGTTTTGCTAATTCGAACTACCATGTCCACATTAAGTGGACCCTGAATGGGGGTTAAGGATGGCCGGAAGCAGTGCTGGCAGGGCATCAGATGAGGACTTAGAGCATGGAGCTGTTGCCTCAGGCTAGCCGAGGGCTGTGCTAAAAGGGACCCAACCCCCACCCCGGACAGACAGTTCTCAGGGGTGCCCCGCTTGCAAAGCAGTCCTGGCTTGGAGTGCCCTGAGTGCCAACACTGGGCACATCACAGGACTCAGCCATCAGACCGGCTGCACTTGCCGCAGGCTGCCATCTGGGGAGAGGGGGCAATTGGGGGGCTGCAGGAGAGCTTCCACCCCCAGAAGCCCACAGAGCCAGACCAGTCCTCCCCATCGGGGGCTCGTACCCCATTCCTCCCTCACCTCCTTCCACTTACCCTTCCCTAGCCCCCCATCCTGATGTTCAAAATAAAGAAAATGTGTGGTCAAAAATAGAATCTCTCTTTATTGAACAAAACTCAGGGAGACTGGGAAAAGGAGGTGGGAGAGGGAAAGAGAGAGGGTGAGAGAGGGGAGGGCAACTAAAATGATCAGGGGTTTGGAACAGGTCCCATATGAAGAGAGGCTAAAGAGACTGGGACTTTTCAGTTTAGAAAAGAGGAGACTGAGGGGGGATAGGATAGAGTTCTATAAAAGCATGAGTGGGGTGGAGAGGGTGCATAAAGAAAAGTTCTCCATTAGTTCCCATAATAGAAGGACTAGAGGACACCAAAGGAAAGAAATGGGTAGCAGGCTCCAAACTAGTAACAGAAAGTTGTTCTTCACAAAGCAAAGAGTCAACCTGTGGAACTCCTTGCTGCAGGAGGCTGTGAAGGCTAGAACTAGAACAGAGTTTAAAGAGAAGTGAGATAAAGTGATGGAGGTTGGGTCCATGGAGTGGTATTAGCCAGGGGGTAGGAGTGGTGTCCCTGCCCAAAGTTTGTGGAAGGCTGGGGAGGGATGGCACGAGACAAATGGCTTGGTCACTGTCTTTGGTCCATCCCCTCCAGGGTCCGTAGGGTTGGCAGCTGTCAGCAGACAGGCTACTGGGCTAGATGGACCTTTGGTCTGACCCAGTACGGCCATTGTAAGCTCAGGGCTCAGAGTCGGGGGTCTCAGTGGACCCCCTTGATTTTCATGCACACCTGCTCCTGGGTGGCCAGGCTGGCAGCTCTCCTGCCCTAGCCGACCACTTTCCTGTGCCTAGTGCGGAGATCGTGGACGAGGTCCACGATGTCCGCACTAGACCAGGTGGGTGCCCGCCTCTTGTGGTCCCTTGAAAGTAGGAATAAGAGATCCTCCGGAAAAGGGCTTCCTAATCCGAACTAGCTGTACTCCCCATTCCACGAGAAGTACAGCTAGTTCGGATTAGAAGCCTAATCCGAACTAGCTACTCCGTGCCGCGTGTAGCTGCGCGGCACGGTGTTCGAACTAGCCTGCATTTAAAAATGTCGCCGGCCGGCTTCATGCAAATGAAGCCTGGGAAATTCAAATCCCGGGCTTCATTTGCAATTGTGGATGACTACATTACCCCCGCTAGTTCGAACTAGCGGGGTAGTGTAGACATACCCATAGACCTGCCTTTTCGTAGTGACAGTGCGATTCTCTGGTCTATCTCTAGCTTCCTCTGTCTGCAGGTCCTTGCCATTCCTATTTTCCCTTGTAATCCTCTTTAACCCATTCTGTATCCTCCTAATGCTCATTATTGGTGTTCTCTCCATTAAGTCTTCCCCTTTATCTATGGGACTAGCCACTCTTCTCTTCTTCCTTACCCTTCCATCTTCATTATCTACCTGCTGTACCCCTTCTTCATTCTCCAGCTCCACATACCTGTTCTTGAGCTCTATTTTTCCTTCACTCACCCATCTTTTCCTCTGCCTGGTTTTCTGAGTCACATGCTTCCACTGTCCATTTTCTTCACCCAGCAGTCCCCCCTCTGAGGCCCTTGATCCCACTTCCATCTCCATATCTAAGCTTTCCCCTTCAGCCACATCATGCCTTTGCCCCATCATATGCTCAAACCCCCTTCTAAACTCGACCAAAGTTTCCACCTGCATCTCCAGTCCTCGGATCTTTTCTTCCATCAGCTCTATCAGGCAGCACTTCATGCAAACAAAACTCCTTTCAGGTACCCCCTCCAGAATCATGTACATACCACTTCCATCTACCACATCCAATCAGCCTCCTTGTGTTCTCTACTACTTGGGCCATGGCCACTAATGCCTCTGTGTTTTATCTACTTTCTCACCAAAATCCTATTAGTCCGGTGAACACAAAAACAAACCAAAACACCCCCTCCACAGCAAAAACAAACTCCAAACAAGTCCCACAATCCAAACTCCCACTCAAACTCCCGTGTTTACAGCTCTGTTTGCTTGGCTCCTGTGCTGCTGCAGCATAACATGTTTCTGTTTACAACACACACACATTGTATTTGAAACAGACAAGTTAACTACATAGTGCTACAACATGCATGACAGCTGTGTGAATTTGCACATATACCAACATATCACACACTAACTGGTGTATGTAGACCCTGCTGGAATATACTAAAAGTTCCTTAGTATGAGGTTTTACATAGATCACAAGTGGAGCGTCCACATTACCAAGCCCATTATTTTGAAATAATAATTCCTTCTTCTTGGGGCTCTAAGTTGAGGCAGCATGTCCACATTAAGGGAGCTAGCCTTGGATTAATTTCAAGGCTACCCTATAGTATGGACACACTATTTCAAAATTGTTATTTCAAAAGTTATTATTTCAAAATAACTTATTTTGAAATAATTTCCTAGTGCAGACATGCCCTTAGTGTGCAACAGGTTGGTGTTCATTAGAATTTGCAATCTTCTGGTGTTCATTCCTACCATGTACACAAGGTCCTCAGTTCCATCCTCAATTACATCCATTCGTTTTTGTTATCTTCAGTGGGTTTAGACAAGAACAGATTTTTTCCCTCTTGTTTGCTTTGCATCATAAAATACACATCCCTTACAGAGTCTATCACAAAGGTCTACTTACAGGATCTTCACATATGGAAAAGGTTTTGGCAAACAAGTTACAGCCCAATTTCATACAGAAGAAAATAATAAGAGAAAGGAGTTAATACACTGGAACCATATACTGAGTAATAATCATATGCAATCAAATAAATTTGTTTGTACAAATACAGCAAAATTAGGGAATGGGATATCATACCAGTCCTGAACTATGCATCCTTCTTGGATTAAATATCTGAGGGTTTGTCTACACTACAGAGAAGATCAGCCCTCCAGATGCTGATCTTCTAGCATTCAATTTAGCAGGTCTAGTGTAGACCCTCACTTTGAATGCTGAGGGCAACTCCTGCTGGCTTTGTGTACTCCTCATTCTGTGAGGAGTGTGGGATACTGATGGGATCATGTGCTCCTGTTGGCCTCCTGTAGTGTGGACACCACAGTGACTTGGTTTAAGGTAAGCTGAATTCAGCTAGACCGGACCTTAATCAGGTGACTTCCTAAGCAGTTCCCAACTGTGCTTCTTTTGGAAATTGATCATTTGCCAGAAAAATAAAATACAATACAGAATCATGGAAAATAATTTGTCATGGGGTGAAAAAGCTATGAGCCAAAAAACTATATCGGCTGCACCGGGGCTCTCATTTGTTATTTCTCATCTGGAGGGGTGGTACTAGGAGATAACTTATTGAATTCCTGAGCCTCACAAAAGGGAAAGAGTTCAGTTTGAAGGGAGGTGTCACAGAAAAAAAAAGAAAATGTTTTGTGGAAGGGGTTGAGCTTACAATTACAAAAGAATAGACACCTCAGCAACTCAGCCTGTGAAGGCCACTGCTCACTGGAGCGCTGGAGAAGACAAATCCAGACTGATTGTGAATGGAAACTAAAGACAGATCCCAGGGGAAAAAGCTAATTTAATAAGATCACTTAGATATTAGAGTTTTATAGCACTCAAAGGGATCTGAATTGGATGCTACTCAACTGCAGGACTGAGGTGTGTGCAGTAGCAGATGGCCTACAGAGGTCTGAAGATGAAGACCCTTTCAACATTGTGTCCTGATACAATGGAGTGCTCCAGTGCTGAGAGAACACTGTAACACAGTCAATCTCTTTAGGTTCAAAATACTTACTTTCATGACAGGTAAATACCAACCTGCAATTACTGGAGAAATGCCAGTTCATTGTGCCCATATATATAAAATTTTGTTCCTCAACAGACAGCTATTGTAACAGAGCCAAATGATACAAAATTATTTTTTTTAGAAAAGAACACAAACAGGTACATTCTACAGGGCACCAAATAAGATTTTCCTCACTTTATACAAGATATTTAGGAGCATATCAATATTACAATCTTCCTTCATTTTTAAAAATATATTTATCAAAAACAAAATCTTTATACCTTTACTTTTACCTTTTTATAGCTCATCATTTTCTCCCTCTTATCTCCCCCAGAGCTCCTCTTTCTATCTTATTTTCTCCTTTTTTTTTTTTTGTTTTTTTTTTTTTTGCGAAGAACTGTTTTGGTTTTGCCCTTTTTCTGGACTGATGCACTCTTGCTCTGTGATATTTTACATATTTTCATAGGTGTAAATGACTGCAGAGTATAGGAAGCAGTGAGTAATCAGGCCCCTTGTATCTATTGTATCTTTTCATTTTTTTCACATATCATAGCATTTTCTTTACCTTCATCCCCTATCTACTGTTCCCTTACTATTCAATTTTTGTCTCTCCCTGTTCTGTATTTCTCACTTTATCTGTGAGATAGCTCCTTTTTTATACTTTTAGTGATCTCTTTCCTTTTCCTATGCTATCTCCTATGATTTCTCTGTCCCCTGGCACTTCAGTGGTATTTAAAGTGGACACAACTGAGAAAGCAGATTTGTCAGGGTGAGGGGGCTTTCTTCATTGAGGGAAGCAGAGCTTTAGGAGGAAATAAAAGTGAGGACAATGGCAGAACACTGTCAGGCAGCAGTCTGTCACTCTTCTTTCTGCAAGGCTTCTTATATCCTGCATCAATAATATCACATAAATAAAATCTGTGGTGGAAAGATCCCTCTATACCTATAAGCAGCATTGCCCATGATAGGATACGAATCCCCTTTCTATTCCGAGTGCAGTAGTATATGTTATGAGGTACCTGCCATATCTCTATGCACTCTGTTATCAGGGTGGTTTTTAACTTTCTCTCTGGTAAATCCTTCTCTGCCTCAAGGAGAAAAAATATCTACTGTGTAAGACTGACAATTTGTGAGAACCATCTGTCTTCTGCAATGTTAGCTCAGCACAAGAAAGTGAACTAATTAGTCCTGCTGCTCACTGCCTATTAGGATCAAGAAAAAATAGGATCTGAACTCTGAGGTACCATTTTAGTGATAACTTAATCGTTTTTTTTTCTATGCTGTCTATATAATAGAGGGATAAGTGAGTTCTGAAAGCCTTAGGCCATTTTTAGTTACTCTGTCGACATGCAGCGCTCGGTCATAAAAAATGTTTTTTTCCAGTTCAAAATAATACAAATAATTATACTAATGAGAAGGACTTGAAATCCTGTCTTCAAGTGTAGCAATAGGAATGAAGTTCAAGTTCAAATGTGAATGTAGCTGTTGTTTTAATTATAACCATTCAACATTATATGTGTCATGTACACACTTAGGGCTCGTCTACATTAGCCCCTTTTCCGGAAGGGGCATGTTAATTTCAGAGATGGTATTAGGGAAATCCGCGGGGGATTTAAATATCCCCCGCGGCATTTAAATAAAAATGTCCGCCGCTTTTTTCCGGCTTTTAGAAAAGCCAGAAAAGAGCGTCTACACTGGCCCCGATCCTCCGGAAAAAGCGCCCTTTTCCGGAGGATCTTATTCCTACTTTGAAGGCTACAAATTCTGTTACAAAGACCTTTTACATCTGCACTTGAAAGGGAATCCTCTGAACTGTCATTCATGTTAAAATTCGACACTTTCCAAAAAGGACTCAACAAACATTTGAACTATCTCACCCATTACCAAGATAGTTTCCCCAATTATCACCTCTAATACCATTAACTCACAAACATCCCACTCTCCCTACCTCTAATATCATCAATTCACAGACACTTACCTTCCTTCCTTCCCCCCCCTCCCCGCATCCCCCTCCTGTTCTGCAATGTGATTTGTCCTTTTCATATTTGTTCATTTTTTAAATTGTATCCTTTGGTATATATGGTTGTGACTACTTTCTTCCACTATTTGATCTGAGGAAGTGGGTCTGGCCCACGAAAGCTCATCATCTAATAAACCATCTTGTTAGTCTTTAAAGTGCTCCTTTGTCCTGCATTTTGCTTCATTTCAATATGAGTTACTTTTGTACTTTTCTTTGAGTTAAAAAAACCCCGAGGGGAATTATGCATAAGCACTATCTGACTGGAACTTTGTATTATAAACTGAGACCCTCGTAAGTAGTGTTAAGCATCCTCAGCTTCCATTGCTGTCTAGAGGAGCTGAGAACTCTCAACCCAACTTCAATTGCTCATTAAAAGGCCTTATCTTTTTGTTTGGTTTTTAGCCACTTTACTGTTAATAGAAACAGAATGTGACAAGTATCAAAGTGGTAGCCGTGTTAGTCTGGATCTGCAAAAGTGACAAGGAGTCCTGTGGCTCTTTATAGACTAACAGATTTATTGGAGCATAAGCTTTTGTGGGCAAAGACCCATTTCCTCAGATGCATGACACAATGTGACACAATTCTCAAATGTGAAATCACAGGAATATCAAGTAGGAATGTGAGTTCAGCATAGTACCATTACTGGGACCATTTCTGAAACATTATATTCAGATCAAATGTTAACACTTCAAAAAGGATGTAGAAAAGCTGGAAAAGGTTCACAAGAAAGTAATAGGAACAATCTAAGATCTTGAAAGCATGCCTTATAGTGAGAGGCGTAAGAAGCTCCATCTACTTCCTTACCCAAAAAGAGGTTAAGAAGTGACCTGATCTCTGTCTACAAAGACCGATATGCTGAAGAGATACAACAGAGATCTCTTTTCTCTATAAGTAAAAGGATTACCAAGACTCCTCTTGATAAATGGTTAATCATCCATTCTCTAGGAATTATCTTCTCAGTTTAGCCTCAGTGGGGAAATTTCTGGAGAGCCCAGAGCAATGAGTCAGTCTTAGGTTACTCCTACTGTGTCACAGGTAGGTTAAAAAATCTCTTGCTTCAAGGTATAAATAAAATCTCTAATTAATTGGGATTAGGAGGAGACATCACTGAGAGACTGTAGGATTTCTTGCACCTAAGAAGCATCCAGAGCTGGTCACTGCCAGAGACAAGATAAACCATTTTCTGATGATTTGTGGCAAACCCCATGTTCCTTTGTATATATTTTTCTTCACTGTCCATTCAAATTAGAAGTTCAACAGTTCTTACAACAAATTCTGCCTCTTCACTTTCTTCTTCAACTCAATCTTTTTAGATTGTTGTTTGCACTTTGAGGGCTTTTTAAAAAACAGTTTTAACAGCTGCCAGTCCTTCGCTACTGCTAGTGAATTTTCTTCTGAGTCTTTCCGCTGACTCCTAATTGCATTTCCTTTCTACTTCTTAATCCCCACAATTTCAGTTTTGTCTCTTTGCATAATATCTATCAGATTTTATGATGGTCACAGTAAGAGTGTGTCTAGACTACAGGGTCTTTTTGAAAAAAGTGGCCTTTTTTAGAAAAAAACTTCCCATGTCTAGACTGCTGCTGCGTTCTTTTGAAAGTAAATGGAAAGAACTTGGCAGTTTTTTCGACCGTGGAAAACCTCATTTTACAAGGAAGAATGCTTTTATTCAAAAGAGCTCTTTCGAAAAAAGATGCTATGTAATGCAAACTGTGCTTTTTCAAAAGAGAGCATCTGCCTGGGTGCTCTCTTTCGAAAAAGCGTCTTGCTTTTTCGAAAGTACTGGTTGTAGTGTAGGACTATGCAGCACTTTAAAGACTAACAAGATGGTTTGTTAGGTGATGAGTTTTCATGGGCCAGACCCACTTCCTCAGATCAAATTGTGGAAGAAAATTGGCATGACCATATTTTCTTCCACAATTTGATCTGAGGAATTGGGTCTGGCCCATGAAAGCTCATCACCTAATAAACCAATTTGTTAGTCTTTAAAGTGCTGCATAGTCCTGTCTTTTGTTTCCGCAAGACCAGATTAACATGGCTACATCTCTATTACTATGGTTGTAGTCTAAACAGTCTTTTTTGAAATAGGCTTTTTCGAATGTATTTTTCAAAAAAGCCTCTTTCGAAAGAGGCTTGCAGTCTAGACATAGTCTAAGTGAAATGATTCCTGAAGGAAAATCACCACTGGCAACTGTTATTTTATTTCACACTCTACCTAATCTTAGGATCAAGAAAGAAAAATCTTAATCACTTTCTGTTTTATGATCTTACAAACCTATCTTACTCAGTTACCTGGTTTTTTTTCTTATGATGGCCTCCTGTTCGTGAAAGTAATGGAACCTCCCTATGAACTACATTGGTCTGTTGCCAACACTACAGTAAATGTAGAGTGCTCTGTCAATTAGTTTCTTCTGCACTTTGTTGATCAAGCAGCTCCTCCAATACATGCTGACTAACCCAAAAGCATTATCATTCTCAGAATTCTCTGGTCAGCATTTTAGTTAATAAAGTATTCCTCCTCTTCTTGTATTCAATGTCAGTCTAATCTATGGTGTCATAAAGATGCAGTTCCTAAAGTTATGTGTGTGTTTGGGACAAAAAAGAAGACAAAATGGGGCAGTAACAGATTATGTTTAGCAGTCATTATTTAACCTAGTACTATTCTAAATATAAAGAACTCTCAGCCCTAGTTGTAGATAATTCCCTCATTTCACACTGATTCAGAGATTCCAGACTTCAGAGTGATGTTTAGGTTATTGTGTTTTATGGACTGTGTTGTGCTGATTTGTGTGGATGGTGAATGATGGGAGTGTGATGCCAGGAGGCGTGTGCATTGTTGAATGTCAGTTAGGCTTTGATCCACAATGGATACAGTCTCTCATACTACCACTGGCATTATTGCATAGATATTTCCTGTTAAACTCAGTTGGTGATTGCTTCAGTTACCTCTGATGTCATAGTTTTTTAGTTTGGATTGGCATGGCATAGATGCAGGTCTTGCTTTCTCCTGGGTGTAATTTCTAAAGTCAAAATGTCTGAGAACTTAAATATTGGATGATAATAGTCTGTGAATTCCATTGATGAGAACATGGTGACAGTCTGACCAAAAGAGTTGTCAGCCATCACTTCTCACAGACCTAGATATTATGGCTTTCAAACCAATATAAACACAGATATAATGAAATCAGGGTGACAGAGAAAACAAACAAACAAACAAAAATCAGTTGGCAGCTAAGCTGAAGAGGCTGTTGACACTTATGCCTCTGTTAGTTTCCTGGCTCAGACTTCATAGTTTGATCAGAAGATATCAAGGTTTAGGTCGCTGCGAAGGTTCCTCATACAACACATCTAGCTTCCTGGGCTAATGAAAATGCCCAGGCCTCTGAGACATTATATTTTTAGCACCTCTGTCTTTGTGGTCTGATAAAACAGCTGAATTGTACTGGTTTTAGTCCAATTATTGATGGTTGTCTTATGAGGATTTGCAAAAGAGGAGTCCTGTGGCACCTTATAGACTAACAGATGTATTGGAGCATAAGCTTTCATCGTCAGATGCATGTAGTGGAAATTCCAGGGGCAGGTATAAATACACAGGCATAAGAAAAGAGTACCAATCAAGAGTAAGACTGGAGATAACAAGGTCAATTCAGTCAGGGAGGATGAGACCATCTTCTAGAAGCTGATGTGGAGGTATGAATACCAAGAGAGGAGAACGGCTTTTGTATTTGGCTAGCCATTCGCGGTCTTTGTGCCAATACATCTGTTAGTCTATAAGATGCCACAGGACTCCTCATTGCTTTTGCAGATCCAGACTAACATGGCTACCCCTCTGATACTTATGAGTATTTATTTATCACACCTGATCAGTGGCTCCTCACATCTACTTCTGTAAGATTATGTCTGAAGACCTCTGATTTTCTGGACAAGTGACAAGGCCCAGTCACTCTAACTTGGTATTTGCTTGGTAACTCTGGCGTTCTGTGTTGATGTAGGATATAAACCTTTGTGATTTGCTCACTCAGCAGCTCTAACGTACTGGACTAAGGTGAAGACCTTATCCAGCTAAAACAGTACTCATTTGTTTTCATTTGGCTGATCAAGAATGACAAAAATTAAGCTACTTCTCATCAGCAAGGAAAGGTGACATTACTGCATTATTAAGAACTGTCCATCTGTCAGATGTGAAGCGAGTGATGTTATAGTTAACCTCGATAAAATAGTCTACCGAGCTGGTCTAAATGTCCTTTGTTGAATAACATAGCTAGAAGAAAATGAAAGAAAAATGAGCTGGGTGAAAGAAGGGGGAAAAAAGATCACACACTTCTATACCCGGTTTAAAGTACAGTATTGAGTTTCACAAAAGTTTCATCACTAATATTTGGAGGAAAAATAATATCACAAATCCCTAAAATTACTGTTTATTAGCCCCTTTGGCCATATTGTAGAGACTGTCTCTTGAGCAGAATCCAGAAATAAAAAAATATTTTGCTTAAATGTAATTTACTTGTTTCTTATTGAATTTTTGTACAGGCTGCACATCACCAAACCAGCGCTCACTCTTCTGGCAACATCAGGTTCCTTGAACAGAAAGCCCTGACAGCCAGCAGCCTATGGCAGGGGCCCAGAGTCAGAGCCCCCAGCAGCATGGGGTTGGGGCCAGAGCTCATGGCAGCCTGCATTAGCATGAAACCAGGGCTGGAGCCAGCAGTAGCCCAATGAGGGTTCAGGGCTGGTGGTATTGTATCAGCAACCTATCTAGGGCCCATGGGGGTGGGCTTGGAGGAATGGGGGCCAGCTGGGGTGGTAGCTGAGCTGGAAGCATTGAGAGACGGTGGGCTGTGGAGCTATTGTTAGGGGACATCCCATTGGCCAGCATATTCCCTCATTTGACAACAGTCAGTTCCCAAGGGTGCTGGACCAGGGATGTCCAACCTATATGATCCTATGAGTTTAAAAATGTACTCCGATC
The DNA here is from genome assembly GCF_049634645.1 of Pelodiscus sinensis. Taxonomy (NCBI): domain Eukaryota; kingdom Metazoa; phylum Chordata; order Testudines; family Trionychidae; genus Pelodiscus; species Pelodiscus sinensis. The sequence continues at coordinate 260,075,462 of NC_134711.1, forward strand.
AAATCATTTGATGGTACATGTATTCTTAAATCCTATATATTAACTCTGACATCTGATGTTCCTTTTGTCAATGATTAAAAAGAAATTATTACATTTTGAACATTGGGTATGTGATTTTTATCATTTACGAAAAAAATTAAAAATGAATATTTATATGAATGGGTCTGTATGTGGTTTGTAAAAATAGCCTTCTTAACTTATTTGCTTTAACATATTGAGTAGTGTATACATTTAAGTAAAATTAGAATTTCAGACTCAGGGAAAAGGAAACCACAGAGAAAGTGTATACTTTTCTCTGGATGTAAAATCACAGATTATAGAGACTCCTGCTTTATTATATTACATATGTTAACATGAAAGATTTTTTTGGTTTCCTTCTTATTTGGATAAGTATCCACAGAGATCTTAAAAGTGGAGACAAATGTTGTGTATGTTCTGCTAGACTAGTCAAACAAGCCAAGGTTAATAGAATTAGACCATGAATTAAATTCATGGAGTGTGAGGTTGATATTGACATTGAAAAATGTGATGCTTGGTTTTTTAGAGGCACTTCTGTATCCAATTCAATTAAGACAGGCATAGATGTGAATTTGGTATCAGCTGCTATAAGATGGAGTCACTCTAAATCAATTAAAATGTTCTTGGAAATTTATGGATTAAGTTAATTATTGCATGACTACAATGAATAACAGGTTTTTATAGTACAAATTTGCAAATGAGACTAAAAAATACAAATTTGTAATTATTTGTTAAATACAGATAATTTAAAAACAATTACATTTTGTTACTGTATAATTATGAATCAAAATTATGAATCAAGGGAATTATTATTATTATCCATTTTACCATTGTGAATCAAATCCTGCTCTTTGTTTTACATGTAACATCAGTAGGAACTCTGTGTGCATCTGAAAGCATAATTTATGCCTCTTATGTAAGAAGAATACAGGAATCTAGGTGAAAAGGTTTTGAATGAAGTGGACTTCCACTGTAATAACCTAGTTTGTCAGTTGTCTCAGAGAAAGTACCTCTTTTAACTGGGACACCTTGTCCAGAAACATCGGATGTTCCAGGACCAGAGAGGCCCAGTGGAAGGCTGGTGGCTGGGCTCCCCACAGCTGGGCTGCGTGGCATGCTGCAGCTGGGCTGCTATGTACAACCCAGTGGGGCTGCTTGGTGCACCTCAGCAGGGCTGCTGGGCATGGCCAGGAGCCTTGTGTCCAGGGAACTGAGCTGCCTGTCTATTTTAAACACATTTATCCCAGATTGTGGGATATTTGGTTTCTAGAGAATATATGGTAGTAAAAGAAGAAACATAAGCATAAGAAAAAGATTTCTTAACCACCGATTATTTACCCTTAAAGCATACTAGAGTTGAGGGATGTTAAATATCGGTTAATTGAATAGTTGATTAACCTCATGAATTCTCATTGGTTGTTTAATTATTCTATAGTCCTAAGGGATGGAACTGGCAGCCAGTATTCTCCAGCCCCACTTTTGAGGAGCCAGACCCCTGTCACTCCACGCTGCTGCCTGTGTAACAGAGGTAGCAGTGTGGGGTACCAGGCAGAAGCTGGTCTGTGAGTGGAGCCAGTTTAAAACCAGCTCCCCTCATGGACCTATCACCCCTCGCTGTTGCCTCTGATTCACAGGCAGCAGTGCAGGGTGACAGCAATCCCTGTCACGGTGTGGTCTGAGCTCCCAGACCCAGAGCGAGCCACAACTGTGCCAGGCTGCCTGCCTGCCTGGCTCCTAATACACTTTAAATGCAGAGTCACAGCAGAGGTGGGCCCCGGACTCAGTGCTGGCTGGGGCTGAGCCAAGCTGCTGGCCAGCCTGCTAAAAAGTTTACTGGTGTGGTTGTGGTTGGGGGGGGGGGATGCATATAGTTTACAGCATTAATCTGTAGCTTTTGCTTATTGGTTAATCAACTATACTATTTCATCCCAACTATAGATACAAGTCTTTTAAGCAAACTCCTAAATGTAACCTCTAATTTCACCCTTTCTATGAGCATGAAATCTGGTCAGCATCCTTAAGCCAAAGAGTCTATCCAGCTTTCTTGACTAGTCTCCTTTTTCATCGTGTTGATCTGCTCTAGCTTCTGCATTGAAAGTCTTAAGACATAATGGACCTATCAATAAAAAGCCCTTTTCCCAGTAGAAGACATTCAATACTGATGACACTTGATGGTTCTCACATAACCTTTCTGATAGATAGATAGATGACACTTGATGGTTCTCACATAACCTTTCTGATAGATAGATAGATAGATAGATAGATAGATAGATAGATAGATAGATAGATAGATAGATAGATAGATAGATAGATAGATAGATAGATAGATAATTTCCAGAAGGGTTCAAAATGCTTGCTCCAATCAACAAAAAGGGTTGCAACACAACATGTAAGGACATGCTCCAAACCAAAGGTTATAATACCAGACATGCCAACTCTTGTGAATTAATTGTGTGGTTTGACTTCTAAGTAAAACAAAACTGCAGCTGAAAAAAAAATCCTGACACAGAGTTCTATCCCCAGATTCTGAGTCTTAGAATTTATTGTGGCAACCAAGGCTCCCACTATCAGTCACCCCCAGGCTGACAGCGAAAGCCACATCCATAGGTGTGGTAGTAACTCCTGGCTTGAAGTTGTTTCCATCATGTACAGAGTTTATAGTTTAATTCAGTTGCTTTCAGTATCTGCATTACAAAAATTGTTCCGGTGCTGATAACACTGATGTTACACGCGGTGTAACAGTTAACTTGAACTAAGGACTTAGTTCGAGTTAATGTTTGACTGCCGCGTGTAGCCGCGGGCAGTTAGTTCGAACTAAGGGGATTTAAAAATGGCATCCAGACAGGAAGATGCAAATAAAGCCCGAGATATTTAAATCCTGGGCTTCATCTGCAGCTTCAAAGGCCTACATAGCTTCCCTAGTTCGAACTGGGGGCTAGTGTAAACATACCCTTAGTCTTTAAAGTGCTACCAGACTATTTGTTGTTTAAATTTATCCTGTACAAACTAACTCAGCTCCCCCTGAAGCTAATGTGGGGTTGTGAGACAGGATTAAATGCTGAGCAGAAGATGGGCAGATGTGGAGGTGAGAACTCCCATAATAGGAGCCAAAATCCTCTCTTTCAGTGCATGTGGCAACATGGACAATAATTAGCACATGCACACACCCTAAAAATGGTTAGGGGGTTTTCAAAACTCAAGAGTCTGATATAAGAAGCACAATATAATTTTTTAAACATTTCATAATTTTGGGGGTCTGACTCATGATTTTTGATGTCCTGAAGTTGGCAATACTGAAGTACAAAATAGAAACAAGGGTGGTAAAATAAGGCTGAAAAATCCAAATGGAATTCATAGTCTGACACAGTGAAATTGGGATTTGTCACAGCCTTTACTGTGGTCTACCCAATTTCTGCCATTCTTGTGAGACTAAGCAGGGCTGGCAGAGAAAGCTAATTTAAGATCACCAGTCCATGGGAGTGTAAAATCATTATTGCATTGCTCCTCTTCTGGTAATGCTGTCATGAAGCTGCAAAGCACAACTTAAGCACCCCCCTTCCCTCACACGAGGGGGATTTTCATCCTTTGCATATGAAGCCAAATTGAGTATTAGTTTTTACTTCACTTGGACAAAATAATTATCAATTGATTTATGCAGATCTCATGCTTTATGAGATGGCAAAAGAAGGGGTATAAAACCTTACATGAAATCTGTAAACACACAACATCAGCTGCTATAACAATCTATATTACCATTTTTGTTTTTCTAGAGGTAAGATTTGGGAGCCAATCATGTTACATTAATATACATTTTAAAATGAGTCATACTCTGCTCTGAGGGTATAATAACACAGGAATTTTTGTATCTTGCGGATAAATGTTAATGTGTCTAGTGATGGCAAATGTGTAACCCAAATCAAAATATTATAAAGTTTTGCCGTGTATTTAATTTTATTGCTTATCACTTTTATTACTTTATTAATATCTCAAGGGTATCATGGGAAATTTGGAAACACAATCTGTGTCTCAATGCAGTCTTCTATTGTAATGAAGAATTCTAAACTTTGTGTTAAGAATTTCTAGCTATAGGAAATCTACCATACAGGAAAAGTAGTGAACATCAAGAACAGGAACATGGCTGAGTCTGTACGGAGGAATAAGTGGCACAAGATGATCCTTTTCCTTGCCTACATATTGTGGAAGGGGTGGGAGAGACTGATTCTTCCCTAACTTCCTGTACAAAAAGGAGAAAGATTTGGTGGTAAGGGACACAGAATGGATGAAGTTTTAGGTTCATTTCCCACCTCAAAGCACTAGTCAGCGCAGGGGGAGTATTATGATGCAAGTGTGGCTTAGTAACAGGCCATTTTCCACTTGAAGATGGGGAAAGGAAATGCATTTCCAAGAATAAAAATCCTTCCCTGGATTGTTATGCCAATACAACAATACAGTAGAACCTCAGAGTTATGAAAAACAATGTTATGAACTGATCAGTCAACCACATATCTCATTTGAAACTGTCAGTCTATAATGAAGCAACAGAAGAGACACCCCCTCCCCCAAAAAAGCAAATGCAGTACAATAATTTGTTAAACTACTACTACTACAAAATAGAAAGCATTTGTTCTTCTGGATAGTAAAGATTGAAAGCTGTATTAAGTTAATGTTCAGTTGTAAATATTTGAAAGAATAGCCATAACATTTTGTTCAGATATTAACATTTCAGTGTTATGAGCAACCTCCATTTCTGAGATGTTCATAACTTTGAGTTTCTGCTATTCTCTTTTCTTTAATAGGGACTAGAATAGTGATTTACCTGAGTGTACAAACATAAGGCCACTTACAGCTCTAGTTGACTGAAGTTTGCCATTACTAGCAAATGAGAGCTGTGGGAAGCAGCATACGCTGAGTCACCACTTCCCATAGTTCCCATTTCCTGGGGACAGCAAACTACGGCCAAAAGGAGATGTGAGAATCCATATCTGTGTATCCATTCGTAAATAAAGAATCTGGTGGCATACCAGCAGCCAACCCTGGTAAATTTATGTAGTGCACAGGCTGCTTATTACCCATCCTTGAACTGGAAACAATGCCGCAAGCTAACTTTAAATATTAGAGTACCAAATTCAACAAATACTCAATGCAAATAGAATTTGTAGTAAATCTAACGTAGATTCATAGTTATATATTCTTGCAGACCTGAAAGATAGACTGTTTTAATGTTTAATTATACCATATAGTTGTGTAAAAACTAAAGTTTTAGCAGAGGAATTCAGCTTTGGGTGGTTTTACTGAAGAACTGGAAAGTGAAATAATCTGTTTAAGGTTCTAGTAATTTGTGATAAGGTTAAAATATATTTGTTGGGAAAGGAGAAGAAATATCTGGTAAGTAATTAGAAAAAGACTCTTTGAGTGGCTTAACATCATTATCTGTAACAGCATGCTTCTTAGAGGAACAAGGCGAAGGGTTGCCAGGTGTCCGGTATTTGCGGCTTCTGTCTCAGAAAAGAAAAAGAACACTTTCTGTTTTTCTCGGATGGAAGGCCACTTGGGACATTCTTCCCCTGCTGTGTCTGGTAAATTGTTAAAACTGGAAGAACTTTGCCATGGACCCTGTTTATTTTTTATCCTTTTAATTAGAGTTGGATTCCAGATGAGTGATTTCCATTAAATTTTAGAATTTGTTTGTGGAGGGGTATTAAGGCCACATCTATTTATGCTATATTATCTATTCCAGCTTTCCTTTAGCTGTGATGATCACAGTGCCTATCTCAGACTTAAAGAAATATTCTGTGTGGCTCAAAACCCTGTCTATTTCACCAAAGCTGGTCCAGTAAAAGTTATTAACCCATCCCACATTTTATCTCTAACAGCCTATGAGGAACATGACTAAAACTACATTGCATCATAGTTCATGTAATTTAGATGATCCTGAAGTAGAGCCTAAGTAAGAAAGGCACACTTCTATTATCATGACCAAAACTGGACCAATGGTTATTGAGCCAGGGAAGTGAAAAAGCAACTATGGGAAGTTTGAAAAATTCATGCTAAGAAGTCACATCCACTATCTTCACAATGTTCTACCAGAAGGCAACAAACCCGTGAGGTATTGACTCAATGTGAGCAGAAAGTTCTTAGCACTTCAGAGGATTTGCTCTGCATTGCACCAGAACAGGTTTAGCTTCAGTAAACTACCCAGGGAAGAAAGCTTCTCATGCTTCATAATCATAGAATCATAGAATACTAGGACTGGAAGGGACCTCAAGAGGTCATCAAGTCCAGACCCCTGCCCTCATGGCAAGACCAAATACTGTCTAGACCATCTCTGACAGACAGTTATCTAACCTACTCTTAAAGATCTCCACAGATGGAGATACCACAACCTCCCTGGGCAGTTTATTCCAGTGTTTGACTATCCTGATAATTAGGAACTTTTTCCTAATGTTTAGCCTAAACCTCCCTATTTGCAGTTTAAGCCCATTGCTTCTTGTTCTATCTTCAGAGGCCAAGATAAACAAGTTTTCTCCCTCCCCCTTTTAGATACCTGAAAACTGCTATTATGTCCTCCCTCAATCTTCTCTTTTCTAAACTAAACAAACCCAATTCTTTTAGCCTTCCTTCATAGGTCATGTTCTCTAGACCTTTAATCATTCTTGTTGCTCTTCTCTGGACCCTCTCCAATTTCTCCACATATTTCTTGAAATCGGTGCCCAGAACTGGACACAATACTCCAACTGAGGCCTAACCAGTGCAGAGTAGAGCAGAAGAATGACTTCCATCAATGTAACCATTATGACTTTCATAATGTAACCATAAATGTTTAGCATGAATATTTAAACTACCTAGTTTATGGAAAAGTATTACTAGAGGTGCTGCTCTTTGGATAAGATATAAAAACGGAAGTTATGACAGCCAGGGCTGGATTAAGCTCTTCCTAGGCTCTAGACTCTCTCATAATTGTAGGCCTTTAAATTAGAGTATATAGAAATATATAAGGGAGAAATACCCTATATCCTATCACCTATACACCTAATATCACACACTTTATTTTTGCTCTTGAAAGTAGCATAGTATGTGAGAAATGGTACTTCAAAACAGTAATTTTACTGTATACAGCAATTATACTTAGGACTCACCTGATAGTTAATCAGCTGATAAGGAGACAAGTAAGGTGATGTTGCTGCCACTGCAACTGTAAAATCCATCGATCAATGCATTGTGCCTAAAAGCTGATAACTTGGTAATGTTGTGTCTAAAGTTCATTCAACGTCATTATCAAAATAACAGTACATTGGCTAATGCTGGCCATACATTTCCACCAGAAACAGTTTTAATAGTAGCCTAGAGTTTCTGAAACACAACTGTGAAATGCAAACACTACAGTAATAAGCAGTGTTCTCTCTAATGTTTTCCATCTTTGGGCAGGATGAATTTTCTTATGTACATCTCCAGTGCAAACAAAAAACCCTAGCTATAAATATATATCTTAAACAGCTCATAGGTATAGAAGACAAAAAAATTAAAACAAGAGATATTTAACAAGGAGAAATGCTTATGAAGTTTATTTAATAAACAAATACAAAGAAAGTTAACAGTATCATGGGACTACATGTATTTTATCATGCTATGTAACAACTCAAGCTAGTAAGCATACCAAAATGGCTGTGTCTACACTGGCCACATAACCCGTAATAGCTATGGAAATGAGAGAAGTCAGAATAGGGAAATGTGCGGGGGATTTAAATATCCCCCGCGGGATTTAAATAAACATGGCCGCCGCTTTTTTCCGGCTTGGGGAAAAGCCGGAAAAGAGCGTCCAGACTGGCACGATCCTCCAGAATAAAGCCCTATTCCAGAGGATCTCTTATTCCTTCCTTGCAAGTAGGAATAAGAGATCCTCCGGAATAGGGCTTTATTCCGGAGGATCACGCCAGTCTGGACGCTCTTTTCCGGCTTTTCCCCAAGCCGGAAAAAAGCGGTGGCCATGTTTATTTAAATCCCGCAGGGGATATTTAAATCCCCCGCGCATTTCCCTATTCTGACTTCTCTCATTTCCATAGCTATTACGGGTTATGTGGCCAGTGTAGACACAGCCAATGTGTATTATTCACACATAGCTCAGCTTTAAGATGATAAAGTAATCAATGAATCAACTGGAAACAGTCATACTCTCCTTGAAAATATTAATACAATATTTACTTACACTGGAAAGGAGAGAAAAAGGCATTCACTCAGGCTTATACAGTTTCTCTAGGATGTCAACTCTTAGGCTATGTCTAGACTGCAGGCTTCTTTCGAAAGAGGCTCTTTCGAAAGCATCTTTCGAAAGAGCCTCTTTCGAAAGATCGCGTCTAGACTGCAGGCGGATCTTTCGAAAGAAAAATCCGCTTTTTCGAAAGAGAGCACCCAGCGAGTCTGGATGCTCTCTTTCGAAGACGGCCTCTTTACATTGAAGAACGCCTTCTTTCGAAAGAGGAACTTTCGAAAGAAGGCGTTCTTCCTCGTGAAATGAGGTTTACCGCCATCGAAAGAAAAGCTGCGTTCTTTCGAAATAATTTCGAAAGAACGCGGCTTGAGTCTGGACGCAGGGGAAGTTTTTTCGGGAAAAGCCTACTTTTCCCGAAAAAACCCCTGAGTCTGGACACGGCCTTAATGGGTATGTCTACACTGCAAAGTTAATTCGAAATAACAGCCATTATTTTGAATGAACTTTAATAGCGTCTATGCATGCAAACCGCTATTTCGAATGTAATTTGAAATAGTGGAGCCCTTAATTTGAATTTGATAAACCTCATTCTATGAGAAACGCCAAATTCAACATAGCTAAACTTTGTTCTCGGTAACACATACACACTGCCTCGACCGTCGGCTGACAGCGGGGAACCCTGAAAACTGTCTGTCTGGGGTGGAGGTAGGGTCCCTTTAAGCACAGAGCTGAGTTAGCCTCAGGCAGCAGCCCCACACACTAAGTCCTAACCTTATGCCCTGCCAGCACTGGTTCCGGCCAGCCTTAACTTCAGTACAGGGTCCATTCAGTGTGGATGTGCTATTTCTAAATAGCAAAATGCTATTTTGAAATAGATTTTGTGTATAGATGCGTTATTTTGAATTAGCTTAATTTGAATTAACTATTTCAAATTAAGTTAATTCGAAATAGCGCCGTAGTGTAGACATACCCAATTTGATTAATAATGCACAAACGTAGAACAGTAAAAATAAGTAATAAAGGAACACAAAAAGCAAATAAAGCCACAAATGTGAAAATAGGAAGGGAAGTAAAACATCAGCTGGTTTGTGATGGGTATTTTAAATGAATGATTAGGATCACTATGCAAGTGAAACAAAGACCTGGAAACACAGATAAAAGTTATCTTTGTCTGAAACTTTTATACTGTGGGTATGTCTAGACTACATGCCTCTGTCAGCAGAGGCATGTAAATTAGACTACCCAACATAGTCAATTAAGCCAGGATTTAAATATCCCTGGCTTCATTAAAATAAAAATAGCCACCGCGCTGTGCCGGCTCAGCTGATCGTTGGCACAGCGTGCGAGTCAAGACGCATATCGGTTGACAAGGGAAGCCTTTGTCGACTGCTCCCTTATGCCTCCAAGGTTTATAGGAGCGGTTGACAAAGGCTTCCCTTGTTGACCGATCCACATCTTGACGTCGCTATGCTGACGATCAGCTGAGCCGGCACAGCACAGCGGAGATTTTTATTTTAATGAAGCCGGGGATTTTTAAATCCCTGATTCATTGACTATGTCGGGTAGCCTATTTTACATGCCTCTGTCGGCAGAGGCATGTAGTCTCAACATACCCTGTGTGTGTCACCAACTCAAAGAGTATAAGCTGAAGAACAGCACTTTAACACATAGCTTCAGAATTTGTAGACAGATCCATTTTTTAAACAGCTTGCAAATAGAGTCTTCATCCTACAACACATCTAGCCTCACACCTAATACACTCGTTAATTCATAAGCATCAAAACTATACCATATAGAAAAGATCTGGACTTTATGCCAGGTTTGTTACACCTGTATGTTGTTTGTTGAATAAAGATTTAATACACCTGCATTTAACTGGTCTTCAACATTTGTACATGTATTCTAATAAAAATATCAAATTATTAAGTGTGATTTAGCAATTTTCTTTTCTACTTTTGAGTAAATTATGAATTGTTTTTAGTCCCTAAATTTTTGTTAGTACCTACATTTAACATAGGCCCTAGGTACTGTGCCTAATGGATAATCTGACCCTGGTGACAATTTGTGGCTAAAATTGTTTCTCTTATAATTTTAGGATGAGTAGGATTAATAATTCCAGCTTTAGTCTCCCTTTCCAGATACTGTATGGAAGTAGTACTTTTTATATAGTATACACCAATAGTATCTAAAAGATGCAAGACTTTCCTTCTGTAGTTTTGATTGGTGGAGCTTGACTGGCTTCTCTATCCCTTTCCAATAGTCTGTCATATATTGCTGTTGGTTCCTTCTCTTGACAAAAAATCATGTAAGATATTATTTAAATGATAAATCATAAATGGGACGCTGTAAAAATTGAATGCCTAGTTTTCTATTTATTATTCATAATGTAAAATGTCTTTAGGTCTCTGTAAAATCATAAACACCCCATTTTACCTGAAAGTGAGAGGAGTATGTATTCACATGTGAACTTGGATGTTTAATTTCATGATCACAGACTAAAGCTCTTAGCTAAGTAACTAAGGAGTCATTTTTTCCGAAGCTACCAGTGTTAAAACTGTATTCCTGAGCTATAAAAGCCTAAAAATACCATTTTAAAAAATCTCCTGGCTGAGTCTGAAGCATAAAAAAGGGGGAAGAGGGAGGAATTGATTGTGCATAGTACAAGTGCAGAGTGTTGTGTATGCAGCTAAAAATAAAAAGTTGACCAGACCAGGATGTACAAGGCAATCAGTTCTATGTTAATGAAGGCTGTGCTATTCAGCCACCAACATGTGCCTGCTTACTAGCAGAAATAAGGCCAAAGAAAGAAATGCCTAACCAAGTGATTCATTAGCATGATGAGTATCGCTCTTCAATCAGTTTGATTTAACTATGATCTTTATCAGCTCAGACCTCATCTCATTTAAATTCTGGAGTAGGATTCTACGGAGCTTGAGATTTAAATTGATGTAAGTGGGGAGGACAATGCCTATACTCAAGGAAAAAAGGGGATGGAGGATGCAAGTGAGGTGAAAACTAGGTGCACTCACAAGTCCTATGTGTGGCAACTCTTTTTTCATCATAAGAGTTCAGGACATGAAAATGGATGGACATTAGTAAAGAATGAATGTGATTGGTGGCCAGGATTACCCTAGGCTGAATCCTGTTGAAGCCTATGCTAGACTTCAGAGATAATTGGTTGTTCATTAACTAACTAGCATTCAAATACTCGACTATAGAAAAGTCCATTTTAATGCAGGAATTGGTTACTCTGTGCCCCCTTTCATAAATTCTACATTGTATATATTTTTACAGCACATGACTCTGTGATGTGTAAGATTTAACTTATCAAAATACATTCTTACTATTTAGATTATATAGGACAGGGCTGTCTTTCTGTTATTTGTTTGTAAAGTGCCTAGTACAATGGGCCACCATAAGGTTTTACTTATGGGATCAGGTACACTTGAATCAGTGAAAAGTAACTCTAAGCTAAAACTGATGCCAAGACAGAATCTGATTCCTAGATCTCTAGACGAAAATAAAAAAGAGTCATCAAGAAAGTAACAAAAATATCTTAGTCAAAGGAAATCATGACCACTAGCCAATAAAGCAATGATGCAGTCAGATTATTTATGTATTTATTTATTTATTAGTCAGTAACTATTACATGTGAAGAATGGTGGATAAGACAATGAAAATTTATGATTGGAAAAATGTTAAATGTATGTAATAAATATCTAAATTGCCCAAAAAGCGTTATTACACTTGGTTTGCTAATGTTAATTATGGAGATGTTTCACTCTACTGGGTGATCAAGATGGTGCAGTAATTCGCAGAGACGAATCAAGTATCGCTTTTTTGAAGTTCACTGCAGTTTTATTTATCTCATTGATTCGCTAATGATTTGATGGTAGACAATTTTTGGAAGCTAGATTCTATTCTGCATATGCTCTCAAAAGGGTAATCACTCCAAAACTGGCAATGATGGTATTATACATTCTAGGGCTTAGTCTGCTGCCCTTCCTCACACTGAGTTGTATCTGACATAAATCCCACTACAATCAGTGGAACTATTCAAATGATGGTATGATTCCACATAAACAAGAGGGCTGTGTCTACACTGGGCCACTTATTCCGGAAAATCAGCCGCTTTTCCGGAATAAGCTGCGAGCTGTCTACACTGGCCCTTGAATTTCCAGAAAAGCAATGATGCTCTACTGTACAAAATCAGTCGCTATTCTGGAAAAACTATTCTGCTCCCGCTCGGGCATAAGTCCTTATTCCGGAACACTGTTCCGGAAAAGGGCCAGTGTAGACAGCCCAGTAGTCTTTTTCGGAAAAAAGCCCCGATCGCGAAAATGGCGATCGGGGCTCTTTTCTGGAAAAGCGCGTCTACATTGGCCACAGACGCTTTTACGGAAAAAGGGCTTTTCCGGAAAAGCAGCCTGCCAATGTAGACGTTTTAAGCATTTCCGGAAATTCATGCCAGTGTAGACACAGCCGAGGAGCAGAATCAAGCCCTCTAGCATCACTTGTGGCTTTTGTTATTTCCCCTTCCTGTTTTGATCACTTTTTAATGATTTTTTTTGAAGACTTCTTTCATTACCCTTTTATTATGCAGACAGATAAGACAGTGTAGTGTCTAGGGTACTAGAATGCTATATGAGAAATATTAAGCTACTTCTCTGACTCTTATCAGGAAAGATTTTCAACAATATGAAAGGAAACAGCATAAAACATGTTGTGCTGAATCCCTTTGAGATTCTAGAAACTATTCTGAGCCTCTTTAGCAAAACCATATATTTGAATAAACAGTGAAAAGGCCCAAACTAGTTATTGTATTCCTATTAACATAGCATCAGCCTTAAAAAGGAGTGAAAAGAGCTCAAGATCCTATGCATGGAAATGGAGATGATGGAGATAATAAAACTACTGAAAAATGACAAGGAGAAAATACAGCCAGTGATAGGTTTGTTAAAATGTTAAAAGACTTAGTATTTAATGCTGCAGATCTTTAAGCTCAGTTGAATTGACTATAGCTTTGCTCATGATACTGACATCTCTGGATTTTTGCTAGTCTCTAAGGGTATGTCTACACTACCCCGCTAGTTTGAACTAGCGGGGTAATGTAGGCATACCGCACTTGCAAATGAAGCCCGGGATTTGAATTTCCCAGGCTTCATTTGCATAAGCAGGGAGCCGCCATTTTTAAAACCCTGCTGGTTCGAACCCCGTGCAGCGTGGCTACACAGGGCACAAACTAGGTAGTTTGAACTAGGCTTCCTAGTTCGAACTACCGTTACTCCTCGTGAAATGAATACATAGAATACGGGGTTCGAACCAGCGGGGTTTTAAAAATGGCGGCTCCCCACTTATGCAAATGAAGCCCGGGAAATTCAAATCCCGGGCTTCATTTGCAAGTGCGGTATGCCTATATTACCCTCCTAGTTCAAACTAGGAGGGTAGTGTAGACATACCCTAAGAGCACACCTACATAGCAGGGCTAAAGCCAAAATGAGCTACACAACAACTAGGTCAATTGTTTAGATTAAGTCGAAATAGCTTTTCCCATCTGATTTCTACGATTTTGTGAGAGAAGCGAGGCAAACCAATGATAGCAAATCCCAGAAGAGTGCTTCTATTTTGTCTGAAGATATGCTGCATGCATCATCAAACACTGCACCTTCTAAAATCAGTTTCTCTGCCTACCTGTGAGGCTTCAGGAGATCTGCCGACATAAAGTAACACAACCACAAACCAGAAAATAATTGTGATATAAACAGAACAGCTATAGATTATGAAATGCATTACAAAATATAGTACCCAGGGATGGAAGAGGCCAACCTATTATACATGAAGGTAATAAAAATGGCAAGATTAATTTTTTTTCAAATAGGAAATAAAATTCTAGCTGCTAGAAGAATGCCCATGTAAATCTAATTTTAGACTTTACTGTTCTGGCATAGCTAATTCATGCAGTGTAATACTTTTGGATCAACATGTTGCATTCCCTGAACAGTTTAACATTGCAGTAGCACATCTTAAAATATTAAATAAGTGTAATCAAGAGAGTAAAGGCTTATAATAGTGGAGACAAGGTAAGTTGTGCTTATGGTAAAAGTTTGAAAAATAAGAAGAGAAAGCAAAAGATTTTCTCTTTGATGCCATACACCTGTAAAGGAAATGGCCAAGTAGCTGTCTGATGTGTTCTCAACAGGGAACTTTTATCCCTTTGGTTTATCTGGTATTCTTTGATTATCAGAGGCCTTAAGGGAATGAGCCTTCTAGATGGGCAAAGATCTCAGCCTTGGTCTCCCTCCTCCTCCTACATCTGTTTGTAGAGTCATCAGCCATATGTTACTGAATTATGCATTTCTGCTTTTGGAGAAAATCTTTCATAATGTCAAAAGCAATGCAGATGCATTCATGAAGACGATTGCTGAACAAAGCTTTGTTGAAGATAAACATAACAGTTGATAAACATAACAGTAACAAGTCACCGGGAACAGATGGCATTCACCTAAGAGTTCTGAAAGAACTCAAATGGGAAATTGCGGAACTATTAACTGTGGTTTGTAACCTATTCTTTAAATCAGCTTCCATACCTAATGATTGGAAGATGGCTAACATCATGTCAGTATTTAAAAAGGGCTCTAGAGCTGATCCTGGCAATTACAGACTGATAAGCCTAACATCAGTACCGGGCAAATTAGTTGAAACTATAGTAAAAAATAAAGTTGTCAGACACATGGATGAATATAATTTGTTGGGGGAAAGTCAACATGGTTTCTGTAAAGGAAAATCATGCCTTATTAATCTGATAGAGTTCTTTGAGGGGGTCAACAAACATTTGGACAAGAGGAATCCAGTGGATATAGTATACTTAGATTTCCAGAAAGCCTGTGACAAGGACTCTCACCAAAAGCTCTTAAGTAAAGTACGTTGTCATGGGATAAGAGGGAAGGTCCTTTTGTGGATTTGTAACTGGTTAAAAGATAGGAAACACAGGGTAGGAACAAATGATACGTTTTCCGAGTGTAGAGAGGTAACCAGTGGGGCCCTCCAAGGGTCTGTCCTGTGACCCATCCCATTCAACTTATTTATAAAATCATCTAGAGAAAGGGATAAACAATGAGGTGGCAAAATTTGCAGATGATAACAGACTGCTCAAGATAGTTAAGACCAAAGCAGACTGTGAAGAGTTTCAAAAAAATCTCACCAAACTAAGTGATTGGTCAATAAAATGGTAAATCGAGGTTAATGTTGATAAATGTAAAGTCATGCACACTGGAAAACATAATCCCAACTATATATACACTATGATGGGGACTAATTTGGCTACAGCTACCTAAGAGAGAGATCTTGGAGTCATTGTAGTTAGTTCTCTGAAAACATTATCTCAGTGTGCAGAGGCAGTCAAAAAAGTCAATAGAGTATTAGGAGTCATTAAAAAAGGAATAGAGAATAAGACAGAAAATATTATTGCCTCTGTATAAAATCATGTTATGCCCACATCTTGAATACTGAGAACAAGTATGGTTGCCTCATTTCAAAAAAGATATATTGGCATTGGAAAAGGTTCAGAAAAGGGCAACAGAAATGATTAGGGGTTTAGAACAGGACCCATATGAAGAGAAGTTAAAAGGATTTGGACTTTTCAGCTTAGAAACGAGGGGTTATGATAGAGGTCTATAAAATCATGACTGGTATGGAAAAAGTGAATAAGGAAAGGTTATTTACTTATTCCCACAATATAAGAAGTAGTGGTTAGAAAATGAAATTAATATGCAGCAGGCTTAAAACAAACAAAAGAGTTTTTCTTCACTCAGTGCACAGTCAACCTTTGGAACTTCTTGCCAGAGGATGCAGTGAAGGCTAGAATATTAATAGGGTTCAAAAAAGAGCTAGATAGAGACATGGATGTTAGGTCCATCAATGGCTATTAGCCAGGATGGGTAGGAATGGTGTCCCTAGCCTCTGTTTCTCTGGAGCTGGGTGACAGGGGAGGGATCACATGAGGATTATCTCTTGCCTCTCTCTGGGGCATCTGATATGGGCCACTATCTGTAGACAGGATACTGGGCTAGATGGAGCTTTGGTCTGATCCAGTATTTCCATTCTTATGTTCTTAAGAGGTGGGGTTTTTAAGCTTTTCATAGTTTGTACCTTCACTTTTGAGACAAAGCAAAATGTGTTTCCTTCTTATGAATGAAATGCTGTATTTATTGAAAGATACGATTTCAAAGGCACAGGAACAGAATTTTGATCTTCAAAACCTGCATTACACACATAGGCCTTCTACAATGAATGAGGAGTGTGAGCCAATTCACAAAGCCAAAACGCAGCGTGAGGATTCTTCTAAATTAGTATGGGTGTGTTCTAATCTCCACTTCTCTCAGAGATGCTTAAATCCACGGCGCAGGGAGATATTTATCTCTCTCTTTCTCTCTGTGTGTTTGCAATCCATAAACGGAAAGAAGATAGGAACTCAACCACCTAACTCCTGTATGGGGACCAAAATAAAACAACCTGAAGGGGGAAAAGGAAGTTCACCACACTTTATAACTTTCAGGTTAGTGGTTAGGGTACTAACTCTGGCTGTGTGAGACTCCCAGTTAAAGTTCTCCTCCTTCTTCTGTGTAAGAGAAGAGATTTGAACAGAGAGCTGCTGCTTTTTAGATAAGTGCCTCAACAATCAGGCTAGAGTCATTCTAACTTTTTCACTTGCCCAGTTACTATTTAAGTATTTATTCAAAATGGAACCACTTCAATAGGAGACATTGAGTGACACATGAAATTATGCCACAACCTAGTAGGTAGAGGCAGTAGCTTCTTGTTCAAATCACTTCTATACCTCTGGAAGAGTGGCACTTGAGGTGGGGTGGTCTCTCAGATCCTGGGTGGGTACCGTAACCACTGAGATAAAAATTGTAAGGGTAGTCCTCATTTTCCCATCCTTCAGGCGTTTTATGTGTGCTTGCTTGAGTGGTTTGCTAAAGCTTCTGAGCATGTCTACTTGAGCCCAGATTGTGAATCAGACTGGGACTTATGCACCTGGGCACCTCTCAAGAGACTGCACATTACATGCTCCAGTGGTAGATAGGTATCCAGGCTTCTAGTATGAGGATGTAGGCTCCTGCTGAGAGACAAAAATGTAGGCAATGAGTGAGTTTAAGCATGTACACGATTGTGGAGTGGCCAAGTGGGAGTTTTACAAACCTCTTTAGAATCTAAAATCTAGCACCTGGGCACATTTTCATGCATCGTTCCTCAAGTTACTTAAATTCTTGAAAGAGTTCAATTAACTTTCCCTCCTTAACCCTGGCCAGCTACTCTGACGAATGAGCATACGCCAAACTCTACTACTTCTTCAACCCATCCAACCCCATCAGATTGCCTAAAGAAATAACCAGTGCCTGCAGTCTGAAACAGACTTGTTCCCAAAATATGCACAGAGTGAGGGAAAGGGGAATAATTCTTTCTTATTCCCTTACTCAGCTGGTTAAGACAAGGGCACAGTCTAGCCTTCAACATTTATCTGGCTTTCTGTCACACAGAACAGTTTATTGTATCATAATATTTTATTTGTTAAAGATAATTCCTACCACTGGACTGAAGTCAACAGTACAATCATCCTGATTAAATTGAAAAGAATAGTTAATGTATTTCAATATTTGAATTACAGTCTGCTCCAGTTCTTCCATGCTGTAGATTTTAAGGCACTGAAGCAGAATTGGGATTCAAAAGCACAGTGCTGAAGAATCATGTGTTGTCTCTATTAGATCAGAAATTCTCATCATTGTAACGTCAGTGCTCAAGATATGAGTCAACTGAACCATGTTGTGCTTTTATTTATTTCTTTTTGCTGAAATGCTACATCTATACTTGTCCTTTCTCATATATACCAAACCCGAAAATTGGGTTCAGAGAGTTCAAAAAATATATAAAATACTTCCTTCAGGGATACTACATTGCAGACCACTTCAGAAAAAAAATATGGATCAGTAGAATGTCTTTCTTAAACTAAACAAAATGCTGAAGTTTACATTTCAAAAAGGTTGTATTAAAATCCCCAGATGTCCTTATTTCACCTTTGCTTTGCTACACGTCATTTATGTTCTTATTAATAGTCATTATTGATATTTTAGCATTGCTAAAAGACTTCAACCACATTGAGAACCACCTTGTGTTAGGCACTATACAAAAAAGCATGATAAACTGCAGTCCCTGCTCCTGGATACTTATCCACCTGTATAGTCTCTGTATCAAAGCCAAGCTATACCTGCTGTGGATTTATACTTCCCCTAGCAAAACCCAAATCTGATCAAGGGCATCCAATTCCTGGTAATAGAGCTCAGTCATCTACAGGATTGGGCACTGATCAAGAAAGGATCTTTGAGACTGTTGCTGTTTTCTTTCTCTTGTCCAAAAGTTGCTGTTTTCTTTCAAATCTCTTGTCAAAAAGTATTTTTGACTTGTGAATAATGTTTAGTCTTACACTCTGAAATACTACTGGAAAATTGGAGAAAATAGGCTGCAGCACTATTTTGGGATAACAGAGATATTAGCTATGCCGTGTCTTTTGAGTATGTTTATTATTTCAAAATATAACAGGCTTGCTATTCTGATGCCCCTGTAAACATCATTCCACAAGGAGTAAAGGACTTTTTGGAATAGTGATTTTTTAAAAATAAGTGCCGTGTAGACAGCGCAAAATTTTGAAATAAGCTATTTTGAAATTGACTTGAAATAAGCTATGCAATTTGCATAGCTCAAATTGCATAGCTCATTTTGAAATACGGGTGCAGTGTAGATGCACTCTCAGGGTACGTCAAGACTACAGGGTTTTGTCAATGGAAGTTTTGTCGACAGATACTGTCAACAAAACTTCTGTCGACAAAGAGCATCTAGACACATTCAGTTCTGTCGACAAAGCAACTTGCTTTGTCGACAAAACCTGTAGTCTAGACGCAACCCTACAGGCAATAACACCTTCTGTCAACAGAACTCTGTCGACAGAAGGTGTTATGCCTTGTAAAATGAGGTTTACCAGCGTCGACAAAACTGCTGAGTTCTGTCGACGTTATGTCGACAGAACTTAGCAGTAGTGTAGACGCTGGTATAGTTTTGTCGACAAAAGTCCACTTTTGTCGACAAAACTCAGTAGTCTAGACACACCCTCAGTGAGTAGAAGTTCTAACTTTTAGATTCAGAAACATTGTAACAATCATTGTACTACAATTTCTTCTCCATGCTTTTTGTTTTTTAAATAATTTGTCAACTAGTTTATATTAATTGCATTAGGAAGATCATGGATATTATTTTGATGATATATGGCTTTAAAAGTATAAAAGTGTATACTGCTACTGCATATGAAGTATTATTTTGGTATGTACAGATTGTAAAGCAGTGGCAAACATTCAAGAGATGAGTTCTTACATTTGCATTAGATGCCCATTGAAATTTGCATCAGACAAAACATGGATGTGAAGAATAAATAACTAGAAAGTCAACAGTGTGGATGACTAAGTAGAAAGAACAAATAATGTGTTGCTTGAAATATTTCCAACTATTCTATCTCATTTATATAAAGAATGTTTGTTTTTTAATGAAAGTGCTTAAAAAGAGATGGTTGAAATTTCACAATAAACTATTCTTTACAGTCTTTCTTTATTACCTGCTGTGTAGGTTAAAGTGAAGCTTTCAAAAAGTCTGTGTGCATTTCACACATCATCAATAGTAATCATAAAATAATAGAACTGGAAGAAACCTAGGGATATCACCAAGTCAAGTCCCCTTCATCCATAGCAGAACCAAGTACCTAGACCATCCCACGCAGGTGTTTGTCCAATTTTCTCTTCTCCAATGATGGAGATTCCATAATTTCCCAAGGAAATTTATTACAGATCTTAACCATCCTGAACTTTAAGAAGTTGTTCCTAAAGTCCAAATTAAACTCCCTTTGCTGCAATTTAAACCAATTGCTTCTTCTCCCATCATCAGGAGTTATAGAGAATATTTTTCTCCCTCCTCATTTTAACACCCTTTTAGACACTTGAAAGTGGTTATCACAGCCCCTCTTGGTCTTTTCTTTTCCAGACCAAACAAATACTGTTCTTACATTCTTTTCTCATAAGTCATGTTTTCTAGAACTTAAATCAATTGTATTGCTCTTCTCTGGCCCTTTTCCAGTTTGTCCACATATCTCCTGAAATGTGGCACCCAGAACTAGATACCATACTCCAGTTGAGGCCTCATCACCACAGAGAAGAATGGCATAATTACTTCTTGTGTCCTGCTTATAACACTCTTGCTAATACATTCCAGAATGATGTTTGCTTTTTTCACAGTATTATATTGTTAATTGATGAACGAATGAAGCACTATGTCTAATTTGCTCCTTCATGAGACCCTTTATGTCAGTAGTAGGTAACCTCCACCCTGTTGACCGGGTGAGATTTGTCAGGTTAGGCACTGGCAGTCCAGAAGATGATTTGTTTACATGAGTGTTGGCAGACATGGAGTGCCACAGCTCCCAGTGGCTGTATTTTGCTGTGATTGGCCAATGGGAGCTACAGAAAAGAGTGGCCTTACCCACACCTGTGTGCAGCCCACACATTGGAGGTTTCCTGCTTTCCTGGACAGGAGGCTGCTGCAACACTGAGAATGTAATAAATGTAATGGAAGAACCTGTCTGGTGATGGGGAGGGAGGGATGGAAGGGAGGAAGATTCTGGAAAAGTGCAGCTCAGTCAGAGACTGCAAAATAAAAGTGTTTAGAGTGTTGTGATTAAATGTAATTGAGCACAGTCCATAAAGAAATTGCTGTGAAATGCCTGTATCAATGAGTCAAGGATCCCTGTTGCTGGCTCACAGATGGGTTCTGTAACTGTCAGTTCGCCCCAGTGCTGTGGAAGGTGAATTTTTGGCTGCTTCATTATCTCCACAGCTGGAGAACTAAATCCAAATCCTCAAAGGTATTTAGATACATAATTCCTATTGATTTCAACAGGAAATGGGCATTTAAAAACTTTGAGGATCTGTATCCTAGTTTCCTATGAAAAGAACATATGAAAAGAGATATTCATTTCAGAAACCCTATTGCTAGCGAATGAGGGGTTGAGATGATTCTCTGGGGCATGGATAGGAAGTGGGCAGTTGTTGAACAGACACACAGTAATGAACAGATTTTTCAGAAGTCTTCAACACCCAAAACTAGGGGTAGATATTCCAAAGAACTCAGCTTCTATTTTGGGTTCCAACCTACTGGTACAAAGAATGTTTGATTAATTTTTAAATGATAGTACTTAAAAAGAGGTGGTTGAAATTTCAGAATAAATTCTAATTTACTGCCTCTCTGTATTACCTGATATGTAGGTTAGAGTGAATAATTCAAAAATCTGTGTGCACTTCACTTACCATAAATAGTAATTATAGAATAATAGAAGTGGAAGAAACCTTGAGATGCCATCAAAATAGTGTTACAGTGGGAGCTACTAAGTGATGAGCACTGTTGAAAATCAGGTCTGATTATGGTTGCTGAACTCTTGACAATTTGTCTCAGAGTTGTCTTGAAAATTTGTCCTAATACCTTCAAAAAAATCCCAATGGAGTATTTGCTTCCCTGTGCAGTAGTTATAGATCCTAGTAAAAAATAAATACAAAATAAGATAGTCTTCATATTTCTTAAATCATTGTATAAAACACAACTTAAGGATCATATTGTTTGGTTTTGTGTATTATCCTACAGAGGCAAGAACTGGTTTGAATATACTGTCAACTTAAAGGTCAACATCTAAATATTTAAACACAACTATCCATTTCCTCTTTAGGCATATGTTGATTAATATATCAGCAAAATATTGCCAGAGAGGGGGAAATAGTCTTTTCAAAGTAATGTAAATGTTTTTTTCATGCTTCAGTGACGTAACAATATTTGTTTCAATATAAAAAATGAACTGCTTGAATGAACACCAATTGAAATTAAACCCAGGGTGGATAAAGATAATAGACTTTTAATGCCTATTTATATATGTTTTGGAAGCAAATACAAGTGCTTCTGTGGTATCAAGATAACATGGCTATTTGGCATATATGATAAAGTATAATTTTTGTCCAACACTCCTGAGGATTTCATTTTAATATTTAACTATTTTTAACTCCTCCAGTAAGTATTCATATTGTTAGATGCCAATTACTCCCTGAGGCATATATATGCAAAGAAATCAAGGGTACTTTGTGATGTGGAGAACTGGGGTCAAATAGCCACAACTCCCTTCAAGAATAACAAGAGGCACCAGAATAGATCCCTGTGCACTCAAACAACAAAGTATGAATTAACATCTCTTACAATAAGTTCTCCTGCCATTATTTTAGCATGATGGTCTTATTCTACTTGATATAGAAATGTGACTTTTCATAACAAGGTTTAAGACTCTTATGCCATATAAAAATATTTGAGTGGAACATTGAATATATACACGAATGAGAATGATTAAAAGTATAGCCTCTAGTTTCAGTCTCTCAAACACACTGTAGCAGAATATCAAGCTAATTTTAATATCTAGCTAATTTGAGTACTTCCATTAGGGCTGATTCATTCATCTTCTCTTTAGGTTAAATAGACAAGAACAGAGAAGCTGGATCTTGACAGTGACCAGAAAGGGTTTGGCAGGCATGTCATCTTATTATTGCTCTTTAATGGTTTAATTGTGGAGCAAAGTAAAGAGATCATAGAGGACGCAGAAAAAAAAAAAACATAGAGGACTTAGAGACAAGGGTCCTAATTTAGAATCACTGAAGAAAATTGAATCTTTTCCATTAGTATCAGTGTACAGAATCAAGACCAAAAGGAGAAATTTGGGGGAAAGGCAAGAACTAACAATATGGAGGAAGATTATAGTAGTGGAGAGAGGAAAAGGTTTTGGGAAGGGAAAGGACTGAGATGAGAAGGACAAAGCAATTAAGATGCAGAGGAAAGAGATTTAACCAGTGGAAAAACTGAGTAAAAAAGTAACAGTAAGACAGATCTAGAGGTGATGGTGAAACAAAATAAAAGACATATACAAAAAGGGTGTTTTGCAGGGGTGTATGAAGTAACTGAAAGCCCTCTGAAAGCAAAGTGTTAACCTGTGGACAAATATTAACTGAAAAAAAGGAATGAAAATACATCATATTGTAGACAAAAAAATGAGCAGTATAGGCACTGAAAGAGAAAATTAGGAAGACAACAATTCAATGGAAACATAACTTTTTTCAGATTATAAGTACAGAAGAAAAATTTCTGGCAGATGGTATGATAAATAGGGCATATGTATGTGACTGTTCTAGAATTTGAACATTAACTAATGCATATTATTGGCCGGCTATAATAATTGACTGCATTTGCTGAAGCAGCTCTGCTATTCTCTTCCATTTCCTCTTCTAGTCTGTGAATGAAAGAGAATGTGGTACCTTTCTTTTCTCATTCTACATATGGTATAAAGAACCTCTGAAGATAGCTTTTTCATGGACGGTACAAGAATGATGAAATACATTAAATGAACATAACCCAGTTCAATATACATCATCAATGCATTACTCCCACAAGATTCAAAATAGAGTACTCATATAAACCATCTAGACCACCTTCCATCCCCTTATAAGGCCCCTTGTTGCTATCTTCATATATAATTTATTAGCACAGAAGGACAGTTTTTTAGAGTTAGCTTGCTCTTCAAATGATGCAAAATTGATGGCAATATGATGGATAACCCCAACTGAGAGTCTTATGTGACTAATACCAGAGATGAAATCGACCCTTTATCTGTACGATGAAGACCATGAATAAACTGTCAGCTATATTGAGGGTCATGCAATTGTGATGCATACAGCTCTCAACCATGAATAAATAGTTTGTGATAAATCAAGATACTCTTGGGGTGAACTACTGGGCTAAAAAGCATCTTTTAGTAATGGCAGAAAAATGTATGTGCTTTTATTTCTCCCTATTATTTATAAGATTCGGAATTGAATAAAAGGCCAAACTCAAGATACTTTTCAAGTTAAATTTGGATAACTTTCAAATTATCCAAATTTAGCTCAAAATATGATCAAAGACTCATGAAGAGAGAGGTTAAATAACTATAAACAAACGACCATAAGCAAGCCCTATTGGCCCAGGCCTCAGGAGACAAAAGGAATTCAAATTTTCACATTTTTCTACCAGGTCATTTCCATTTATTATACACATTGCAGTTATAACAGAGACAACAAAAGAAGTTATAAATAACTGCAAACATTGATTTAAATCATTGTGGGGCCTTCACCAATTTTTCGGTCACAACTGAGTTTTCATCTGCTTGACTGGAGATTGGTGTAGCTTCTTTGATTAGTGATTCAATGTTATGAAATGCTGTTTACAGTCTTTGCATCGTTTAGAGGTTTTGAAAATTAGTTAATTTTCTGTTGCTGTGAAGTGATTTTGCTTGGTCTGAAGGTGAGTTAACTTTTAAATTAGATGTTTATCTTTGCATAGGATATTTTCATATTCCTGTTTTTTGTCTTCATATACAATATGTGTCTTCATATACAATAACCATATCAGGCTCAGCTATAAGCTACTTCTTCATCCAGTTTTAAACTTACCTTTAAAGGCTATTTTGTGATAATTAACTTTTAATTCAAGTTGTTTAATAAACTTTATAATTTATCTGCCAGTCGCCCTGTGTTCATATTCATAATAATGCACCAGTTATTAGAGGAATTTAATCATGGGAACATGTTATCAGATGGAATTTCAAGACTTTGAAATAAGGCTATAAAGGAAATAACACCCCCATACCATTATTAAATAACATTTATTGAGAAGTATATACCATTAACATTTTGTAAAAACAATAGCCTTTAGCATATTAATGTATTATGTGTAACTGTGTTATAAAAGAACTCCTTTATAAAAATGAAGTAAAGATTTGAAAGTGGTGCAAGTAAGAGACGGCAACAGCCAACAGAGTGAAGCAGCAGTTAAGAAGTTAAACCAATAATATCATTTCTCATAGAAAAGATTCCTCGGCCATTAGATGGTGACCATACTGACAATGATACTTCTGGTTCTGCTGATGAAAACTTTGAACCTACAAATACATTTCAATGCCACTGCCTCAAAATGAGGAGGTCATTAATCAAGACACAGAAATGCCAACATTAGCAATCGCTGTAGAATCTACGCTTGATTTAGAGACTATGCAGGCAGAAAATGAGGACTTCAGAAATGTTGCACAGTACAAGCAAGAACTTATGACTAGCACACAGGAAACAATAGTGGTATAGGACACAACAGTGTCATCAGAACCTGATATTGGACTTCTTGATAAGAACAACATTAGTTATTTGAAGATTCCAAGCACTAGTAGAGGAGCACTATCTGACAATTCAATTGAAAACTTACTCCTAAGTGAAATAAACACAGGAACTGATAACTGGAAAAACTTCTTGAGTGCATATTGAATGTCATTCCTTTTCTTTCTGAATAGGGATTGGCTTTGTTTGTTTCCAGTCAACGTATCAGTGACCGTACAGACTCAAACTTTCTTGGTATTCTTGAGCTTCTTAGCAAGTTTGACCCACTGTTATCAGGCCATGTTAAGTTTGACCCTGAATCACAAAAAAGCAGACAATGCATGCAAGCCCTGTCTACCAGAATATAAAACGTGTTTATTGAGCTGTGTGGGGCATTTGTACAAATAATTTTTGAAGAGCTTTGACATGCAAAGTACTTTTCAATTATTATTGATAACAGACTGTTCTCAAAAGGAACAGCCAACCTTGACTGTTCAATACCTTTGCAAAAAGTCCAAAGTTTTCAATTGAAGAACGATTCATTTTGTACGATAATTTCTCATAAAAAACTGGAAACGAAATTGCCACTCATGTATTAGAAATTCTAGAAGGCTTCAAATGAAATTTTCAAGTCTGCATTGGCCTAACCTATGACAGTAGATCCAATATGGCTCAGAAGTACAAGCAGTCCTCCTTGAGCAAAATCCAAACTGTATTTTCTCCAGTCATGGCAACCACACTCTAAACCTTGTTGGCGTTGATTATGCTGAATCATGCAAGGAAGCAATCACATACTTTGGAACACTCCAGCAATTATACAATCTCTTCAGTGGCAGTCCTCAAAAGTGGGAAATTCTGAAGCAGCATTTTCCTGTTTCCCTTCACAGCATGTCACCAATGGAATGGTCAACACGAATTGATGGCATTAAACCAGTTGTACACCATTTGGGCTTTGTGA
This sequence comes from Pelodiscus sinensis, assembly GCF_049634645.1. Classification (NCBI taxonomy): domain Eukaryota; kingdom Metazoa; phylum Chordata; order Testudines; family Trionychidae; genus Pelodiscus; species Pelodiscus sinensis. The sequence goes on from NC_134711.1 coordinate 260,101,944, forward strand.
GACAGGCTTTAAAAGAGCTTGAATCTCTTACTCTCTCAGCACTGGTTGGCACTGAACATAAGCCAATTCAAACTTATATCCAAACATCCAAACTTGAATGCACTTTAATGTCATCCATGTGGATGAAGCTGCTAAAAATGATCCATGAAACTAATCTTCTAATTGAAGCATGCACTGCTGTGTGGAGAGGGATAACATCGAATGACTTTTTAAAGATACTTGTGATCAATGGGATGCCATCCTTTCACCTGAGTTTTCCACCAATTGTAGCCTAACATCTCAATCTGATGCAGATAGGCACTATTAAGTATTTGTTGTTGTTGTTATTATTGACTCCATCAAATCTGGTCTTACACACCGATTTGAGTCACTGTAACAAATACGTACCCTTTTTGGATTCCTTTGGGAGTTCAGAGAACTAAGTGATGAAGATCTATATTCAGTCGCTGAACAGTTTCAACAAAGATACAACAACAAAATTTCACAAGATATCTGTCATGAGATAGTTGTCCTGAAACGTATATATTCCATCAACTTTAAATCAGACTGCAAGCCAAAAAAACTGCTTCATGAAATATTCGATCTCGGTCTTTCAATTGTATTTCCTAATATCACCATTGCATTACTTATTTTCATAGAATCAAAGAACCATATGGCAGGAAGAGACCTCAGAAGGTCATCAAGTCCAGCCCCCTGCTCTAGGCAGGACCAATCCAAACTAAATCAACCTGGCCAGGGCTTTGTCAAGATGAGACTTAAACACCTCTAGGAATGGAGACTCCACTACTTCCCTAGGTAACACATTCCAGTGCTTCGCTACCCTCCTAGTGAAATAGTTTTTCCTAATATCCAACCTGGACCTCTCCCACCACAACTTGAGACCATTACACCTTGTTCTGCCATCTGTCACTACTGAGAACAGCCTTTCTCCATCCTCTTTGGAACCTCCCTTCAGGAAGTTGAAGGCTGCTATCAAATCCCCCCTCACTCTTCGCTTCTGCAGACTAAACAGACCCAAGTCCCTCAGCCTCTCCTTATAAGTCATATGCTCCAGCCCCCTAATCATTTTGGTTGCCCTTCGCTGAACCCTCTCCAACGCATCCACATCCTTTTTGTAGTGGGGGGCCCAGAAATGGACACAATACTCCAGATGTGGCCTCAGAGCCGAATAAAAGGGAATAATAACATCTCTGGATCTGCTGGCAATGTTCCTCTTAATGCAACCTAATATGCCATTAGCCTTCTTGGCTACAAGGGCACACTGTTGACTCATATCCAGCTTTTCATCCACTGTAATCCCCAGGTCCTTTTCTGCAGAACTACTATTTAACTGGTTGGATCCCCGGCTTGTAACAATGCTTGGGATTCTTCCATCCCAAGTGCAGGACTCTGCACTTGTCCTTGTTGAACCTCATCAGATTTCTTGTGGCCCAATCCTCCAATTTGTCTAAGTCACTCTGGACCCTATCTCTGCCCTCAAGCGTATCTACCTCTTCTCCTAGCTTAGTGTCATCCGCAAACTAGCTGAAAGTGCAATCCATCCCCTCATCCAGGTCATTAATAAAGATATTGAACAAAACTAGTCCTAGAACCAAACCTTGGGGCACTCTCTGGCTCTTCCGCCTGCCGTGCTTGAAGGATTAAATGCTGCCTTCTATTGAGAAAGTCTTCATCCTCTCTGATCGAGCATAGGGTTGACACTTGGGCCTCCAGTCCTCTAATTTTTTCTTCCAAAATGGTGACCAGCTTGCACTTAGTACAGATGAAATCCGTTCTTTCTTCTGGGAGGAAGACAAACATGGCACACTCCGTGCAGGTAACAACAGCAGACCTATGCATCGCTGCTGCCCTGGAGAAGGGATTTAAAAAGAAAGGCAAGAGAACATTGCGCCCTTCCCAACTCCCTCTCTAAACTCCCTGTCAGCACTCACCTGTTCGCAAGCTCCTTGGTCGCTTGCCCATTGCCTTATAAAGCCCTGGAGTGCCTGAAAGTCCCTCCCCCTACCAAGGCTCAGCCAATCATTAGAGGCTTCTAGAACTGAAACTTTAATTAGAAGCCAACAGTTTCCACCTGCCAATCACAGCACACACTCCATGAAGGGGAGGGAGAGGGCAAAGGGGAATTGAAAAAAAAAAAGCCTCACTCACAAACACAGGGAGAAAAAACAAACAGAAACAAAGAAGGAACACACACCAACTCTCACTCACAAACACAAGCTCAGCACACAGCAAGAAAGCCCCAAACACAACACACACTTCCTTCAAGATTCCTGTATCTGCTTCTCCTCTACCTGGAGAACGCCCTCTCTAAACTTCCTGTTAGCACTCACCTGTTTGCAAGCTCCTTGGTCACTTGCCCACTGCCTTATTTTTGTCAATCTCTCTGTATCAGTGGCTTCAGATGAATGCACATTCAACATGTTCAAACAAGTAAAGTACTATTATCATTCTGCAATGGGACAAGAGCATTTCAATGGCTTGCAATGCTTAACGTTAATGGTGATGTTGCATGTAAATTAGTTTTTTTTCCAATTATAAACAAGTTTGCACACAACAAATCCTGAAAAGCATTCCTAAAATTAAGAGTTTTGCTTGCAGTGGAAACTTGCAATTAAAGTTCCATTTGTTAATATACATGCTATTGGTTTAATTAATTAATTGTTAAAAAATAAATGTCTCAAGAGTTCGTTTTCATATCTCATTTTGGTTTTAGTATGACCCTGTCGATGAGACGTTAGATATGTCAGGGGGTCTGGGATTAGGGCTGGACTGGGGCTTCTAAAGTCAAACTGGCCCAGGCCTCTTATCATTCTCTGAGAGGGTCTGCTTGAACATTCTCTGAACTATGCAAATTGACTAGAAAATGTTTCCAACTAGTCTTGCTTTCATTCCTTCTTGCATCACCTGTGTCTTTTAATTTAACAGCTCAGCATTTTAAAATGTCTGAATTATGGCTAGGTCTCCATAGTTACCAAAGCAGTCCTTTCTGTTTGTGCTTGAACATTTAACTACAGAGTTGCTAGAAGGATATTATGTGGAGATAAAAAATATGTAGTATAAGTAGACAAGGCAGTTACACATGCCTTGACAAACATCTTCATTGGAAAGTATAGCCTATGCCATTATTTTGTGCTACTATATCAAGAGAGGAAAACAAAAAAGAATAGCATAAGAAACAACTGCAAACTAGCTGGCTGCAGTCAGAATTTTCGATATGCACATGCCACTTCTGTTCCTAAGAGCAAAGCTACTGTCTCCTCTTCTTTGTCTGCTGTGCAAATTCATACTCAAAGGAAGGAAATGAACATAAAGAGAGATTCCAATTTTAGTTAGATACCAAAGAGTTTAAAATAGAGGTAAAGAAAACAAGCATTAGTGCTCATTTAAAAACCATATACTCCTTTTACTGAAAATACGTTGCCTTCAGATTTTTCATCAGCTGAATACATTGAACAATTAATTACATTATATATTGAGACATTTTTCAATCTCACGGGATGCCACCTTCAGAATACATCTTTTATTCTAACAATCAACTCTATATCCTTTGATTACATCCTAATGGTTATATCTGCCTTTCTTTTCAGTTTACAGCAACACTTTTACTTTTTTCAACACTCCAGATTAAATGTGTTGTAAAAATCATGACCTGGCTAACTGTTCATGTAAATGTGTGTGTATTTTTATATAAGAACTTTCAATACAAAACATAGGGTATCAGTAACTTTTTTTTATGATCACATTTTCTCTTATTTGTTTGTTTAATTCTGGATAATAGACATGCCAGAATGGAGCTGTCCCTCCTATCACTTTACAGTAGTGTCAGATTTGAGCTACTATTCTCTTTTATGACACATTGGAGCTCTGTGGAGCTAAGTTGCTCTAGTTTGTCCCTGAATACTTACTTTGGCCCACAGAGTGTATGGGTAATAATATGATGATGAGGACTTTATCATGGATGGGATAGAATTGAGAGCACATACCTATTTAAATGTTTTTAGACATCAGTGGGCTCATCAGTAATTGACACTGTGCAGAAGATACAATGGATAAAGTTCTGATTGATGGGAATTTTGCTACTGACTGAACTGGGCAAGGATTCTAACCAAGGAGTCATTCTATTATATATGGGACATTGGTTGATTGCGATAATCAATTGGTTGATTGGATAAAGTTGATTGCATAAATCCTCTTTGAACCTCTTCTCCCTAAGTGCAAAGACTGTTCTAATATAGTGGTGCTATTAGCACCAACTTCTCCAGAGGAAAAGGGAAGTGAAGCTGACCTAGCCTGTAGTATATGCATATTGCACTCTCTCCCACAGTGATGCAGCAGATGTACTATCTAATACAATACATTTGCATGGAAAACTGAGTCAATTCAATACAGCATGTTTGAAGCAGAAGACTAGCTGAGTTTGGCATTATAAAGAACTGAGCGATGTGACACCAACAGCTCTCTTGATAGGAGTATGGCATTTGTAGTGGCTGTGAAGTTTCTTAGTGTCAGCCATTCACTAAACAAAGACACCAGCTGCTACATAACATTTTTATACATTTTAACATTGGCAAAGATGCTATTTGAAAACCTTTAAAAGATCCAGCTCTAAATGGATATCATAAGAGGGGTGCAAAAAACACGAACAAAAATGTACGATCAATATTGGTATTTAATATGATGTCATTAAGATCAAAGAAATAAAGAATTTGTATTGAAAAGAGATGGAAACATCTTTTCCATGTTCTTATAATTCACCTTTTCTTTCAAATTTGCAAGTAGAGGCACAAGGGAGCCATTTCAGGATGGAAGTGGGGGCAGCAGCTGTATGCTCCTGGATATGGCTAGCTCTCTTCATCAGCCAGATGTGAGAGGAATGCACAGAATTCAAGTACTTTCACCTCACTCCATTAGCATCCGAGGAACAGGATGAAAAGCTAGCCACATCCTAGAGCACACGACTGCTGCTCCCCCTTCCCTCATATGATCGAAATGGCACCCTGGAATACACAGCAGCTGAGAAGCTGAATCTAGTCTCAAGAGCTCCTTCCTGCCCTGACCAACACTCAATCCACTGAATCCTGCTCTCTTTTGTGGTGATAGGTGCAGTAAAGGATCACATTCAGAAATGTAGAGAAGCTGCAGTTCTCACTGACATCAACTCTGAAAATGAACATATATGGATCCATCATTACATAAGTCATCTCTAATGCCCATTGAATTGATGATGCATTGATAAACACAACTAATGTTTTTGCAAAGCGCACTTGAGTATAGAAAGGTAAGTGTATGGTAACATTACTAAAACAATACTATCAGACAGATGAAAAATGCTTTCCAAAGGTCACACAGAAAAAGAATGACTAGTACAAATGTTTGTGAAAGGAAATTACAAGCAACAGATGCTACAGTATATGTAGAGAGGGCTAACATGTACGGGATCTTACACAGTTTACATCCAGGAACCCTAGCTTTATAACTTTCTCTAATATAATTTCAGTCTTCCAAAGTACTGACAGTGTTCATTGCATTCATATACATTTTGTTTTCATTGTGATCTGGATGGAAGCATTTATTGATCGGAACAATCTCGTAATACTACCACGTAATTGCCTTCCAACACAAAAATATCTATAATGTGAGGAAAAGAACATTAAGGGTAAAACAGTTGTCAAAACAATAATTAGTTGCTACACATCTTTAAAAGTTGGCAAGCACTTAAATGGAACAGTTATATTTTCCTGTCACATAGCATTATATTAGTTTATACCATTTAGTGCTCTTTTTGATTGCCATGTAATACAGATCTGTAGAAATTATAAAAGGAACTTGGCTTAGGCTATGTCTACACTGCACAATTCTTTCGGAAAAATCTGTTCTAGAAGAAATACTCCAAAATAGCTTATTTTGAAATAGCGCATCTACCAATACAGGGAATCCTAGAAATTAATCCAAGGCAGGTTCCCCTAATTTAGACATGCTACCTCAATCTAGAACCCCGGGAAGCATGGAAGAGTAATTACCGTATATACTCGAGTATAAGCCGAATTTTTCAGCACAGTTTTTGTGCTGAAAAATGCCCCCCTCGGCTTATACTCGAGTCAGCCTCCTGCTCGCGGGCGGGCTCAGCATGTCTCTGCCGCCGGCCGGGTCTAGACGCGTGAGCCCGGAGCTCCGGCCCCCCAGCCCCTGCCCTCCTGGCCCTTCCTGCCCCTGCCCTCCTGACCCTCTCAGCCCCCCTGTCCCCTTGTCCCCCCCAGCCCCTGTCTCCTCGTCCCCCCCAGCCCCTGCCCTCCTGGCCCACCCAGTCCCTGCCCCCTCGGCCCCCCCAGCCCCTGCCCTCCTGGCTCTCCTGGCCCCCCAGCCCCTGCCTGCCCGGCATCATGGGCCCTTGCCGCGTGGGAGGAAGGGCGTTTGGGGCCATTCGCCATGACGCTCGGGTGCAATGCTGAGCTCGGGAACAGCTGGGCCAGGAGCCGAATCGGCACCATGGGCGTCTGTTCTGGAAGCGCCCAGGAGCCCTGATCACGAGCTTGGGCCCGATTCTGGGGCAGGTGCACAAGGACCAGCCGCTGCTCCCTGCTCCCCCTTCCCTCCCCTCCCGTGGTAAAATCCAGCCAGCACCGGCACCCGCTCCCCCCGCTGGCTCACTGGCCCATCGACGCCTGGCCCGGGTCTCGCACAGCCTCCCCCCCCCCCCGCTGGCTCATTGGCCCATCGATGCCCGGCTCTGGTGGGGGCTGCGGGGCGGGGGCGGGGGCGGCGGCGGCGGGGGCTGAGCTGTGGCCGTGCCTGCAGAACCATATTGTTTTTGTTGACCCCCCTTTTCCCCTTACAGAGCTAGGTTATTGTTTTTCTTTGAAATAAATATTCATGTAATTTTATTGGTATCTATCTTCATTTTTTACATTTACCAGTAGCTGCCTCATTTCCTACCCTAGGCTTATACTCGAGTCAATATTTTTTTCCCAGTTCTTTGGGGTAAAATTAGGTGCCTCGGCTTATATTCGGGTCGGCTTATACTCGAATATATGCGGTACATTGATTGGCCTGGGGGAGCAAATATTTCTAAATAGCAGCAATGGAGCTTCTACACTACTGCTATTCTAAAATAGCTATTTTGGAAGAGGCATTATTTCTCCTGGAATAATGTTTACAAACACCAAAATATGCCATCTGTTGTTTTGAAATTATTTTGAAATAATGGGCTAGCTGTGTAGATGCTTGCATAGTTATTTTGGAATTGTATTGGTCAATTGCAGAAGAACTTTGTACATGTTAGTTTAGGGGTGGTGAGGCTTGCATTCTTTCCCTCCTTTCCCTTTTCCCTATATCTGATGAGCCAGAAGCAAGTCTTTGGGAACATACGCCACTTAAGATAAGCGTTGTTGCCAGTATAGCAAGAACAAGTATGAGATAAGAGTAAAGGGCAAGAACGCATAAACAATTCTGTTTACCCTAATGTACTGATCACATAAACAGGGCCAAAGAACAAGAAGATCCAGATCAGAACCAGATTGATAACTAACAGCTAAGCCCTAAATCAGCACATAATGGCTACATCTACACTGGCCCCTTCTCTGGAAAAGGCATGCTAATTTTGAACTTTGGAATAGGGAAATCAGCGGGGGATTTAAATATCCCCAGCGGGATTTAAATAAACATGGATGCCGCTTTTTTTCCGGCTTGGGGAAAAGCCGGAAAAGAGCGTCTAGACTGGCACGATCCTTCAGAATAAAGCCCTTGCAAGTAGGAATAAGAGATCCTCCAGAAAAGGGATTTATTCCGGAGGATCACGCCAGTCTAGAAGCTCTTTTCTGGCTTTTCCCCAAGCTGGAAAAAAAGCGGCGACTATGTTTATTTAAATCCCGCTGGGGATATTTAAATCCCCCGCTGATTTCCCTATTCCAAAGTTCGAAATTAGCATGCCTCTTCCGGAGAAGGGGACAGTGTAGACGTAGCCAATGAGTAAACCCTGGAAATTTCCAAACTGCCAAACAAGGCAGGAAAACTGTATTTAAGGCTGCCTCAGAGCCTAGCAAATTGGACCTCACCAATGGGCTTTGGGTACCGGTGCCTTGGAAGCTGAGACAACCTCCCACTTCGTCCGCAGCCTACCCGGGATCCCAGGCTTGCAGGAAGGAACGTAAGATATGCCGCTTCTTTGTTATATTGTTCTTCCATTTCTGGGGCACAGCTGTTAGCTGTCAGGAAATAAACTACTAGTGTTTGACAGATACCTGTGTGGTGTCCTTTGTACTTTGGGAACCCAGTGTTCCCAAAGTGAGACCTTAGACTTACTCTGGCTGGCTACAGTAAAAATGGACATACTCTTAGAGTTGTGAGTGGGAAGCAAGGTTTCTATCAACTCCTGTTACAAAGTAATCAAAAGAATCTAGAGAAAGTGGTACAGACAGTCCTGTACATGCTGATCTGTGAATCTAAGAGAAACCTGCTTTGAAAATTTCACAGATGTAATAATAGAAAGACTTTATTTTTTCCTTTTTTTTATAATTCATTTGTTTTCATCATATCATGTATTGCTACTGTTACCTAACTGTGTGCAATGATTTAGAAAAAAAGTCTATTATTCAAAGTATTGACCCACAAAACATTATGCTGTTTTATAGAGAAGTACTATGTGAGCTTTAAAATTTTATAGGCATTAACATTTTCTTAAACTGTATAACTACAAAATGCTCACTGAAGACATGTTGCTATGTGACCTTTACTCTGTGTTTAATGGAAACCAAAAGGTCTAGTGGAACAAAAGTTCAGTGTGAGGAATGGTGTTGGGAGTGAAAGGGCAATTGTGTGTAGTCACTATCAATCTTGTTCTTTTACTAAGAGTGAATATTCACAAATATTTGCTCCATACTTCATTATAAGTGCATTCAGAATACTACATTGCTGGGTGAATAAAACAATATGAGTAAGCTGTTATGTCAATAACTGACTGTGGTGACATTAGCACAGTCTCTCTAAAAGGGGAAATTTGCCTTTTTTATGAGATTTCATAACCCTAAAAAATGTTGCCCTCAGTTTGTTCTGGTTTTTATTTTGACAATATGGAAAGAAAGAAAGAAAGAAAGAAAGAAAGAAAGAAAGAAAGAAAGAAAGAAAGAAAGAAAGAAAGAAAGAAAGAAAGAAAGAAAGAAAGAAAGAAAGAAAGAAAGAAAGAAAGAAAGAAAGAAAGAAAGAGAATTACCCACAGCATGGAAATATATCCAGTTATAAATGAGACTTTTTCAAAAGAGTTCTAAGCATGTGAAAAACAGTTTTTTTAAATAGAAACCCTGCTATAATTGTAAATGAAAAACCCCCCCTGTGATCTGTTTGGTCTTTGCATGAGCATAATATGTGAAAAGCAGATGCCCTGTATCTTCCTACCCATGTTTCACAGGTCCCAGTACATAAAAGCACTGAAACATGTTAAACATTAAAATGTGTTTAAATGCTTTGCTGGACTGGAACTTCAAAAAGGGGCAGCCAGAACGTCAGTCTTAGGAGGACAGAGTGAAAACTGAAATTTTGAAAGGGCATCTTCAATTATAAGTGAAGGACCTCGTGCCTCCCTCCTTCTACCCTCAGATCAACTTTTCTCTTCACATCTGGAAACAAGAGTACCATTTTGGGCATGTAGGAGGAGCAACAGCTGTGCGCTCCTGGACATGGTTAGCTTTTCATTCCATTTCCTGTATGCTAAGGGAGTAAGGGGAAAGTGCTTGCATTCCGTGCACTCCTCTCACACCTTGCTGTTGAGATCCCTTCACCAGCCAGATGTGAAAGGAATGCACAGAATGCAAGCACTTCCCCTTCACTCCATTAGAATCTGGGGAATGGGATGAAAAGCTAACCATGTCCTCGAGCGCAAGGCTGCTGCCCTGCCTATGGGCCCAAAATGGTGCCCTTGTGTGTATCTAAGCAAATCAGTTAACCTCGCCATGGCTATGTCTACACTGCACGCTTATTTTGAAATAACACACATAATTTCAAAATAACAGAGTGCACGTCTACACAACAAGCCCATTATTTCAATTATCATAGCTGAAGTTGCATATTTTAACTAGACTTTAGCCACAGAGTGCATGTACAGTATATGCTAATATCTTTCTTTGCAAAATGGAAACAAAAATATACTCTCATGCCAAAAGGATTTCATGAAGATTCGCTATTTCTGCACTTTTAAAATATAAAGTTCTGTGTAAGTGCTAAGTAGTGTTGGAGGCATGGCTTTCTTAAAATCAATCAAGATTAAGGGTTCAGTGACATAATAAATGTGATTGTGCTCATAATTCATTATTCTGCAAGACTGTGTGTGTGTGTGTGTGTGAGAGAGAGAGAGAGAGAGAGAGAGGGTACGTCTACACTACAGCGCTAGTTCGAACTAACTTAGTTCGAATTAGTTAATTCGAACTAAGCTAGTTCGAACTAACGCATCTAGAACTAAAAACTAGTTCGAACTAGCGTTTTGCTAGTTCGAACTAGTAAGTCCACATTGAGTGGACTCTGAACAGGGCTTAATGATGGCCGGAAGCAGTGCCGGCAGGGCATAAAAGGAGGACTTAGAGCATGGAGATACTGTCTCAGGCTAGCCGAGGGCTGTGCTTAAAGGGTCCCGACCCCCACCCCGGACACACAGTTCTAAGGGGTGCCCCGCTTGCAAAGAAGTTCTGGCTTGGAGTGCCCTGAGTGCCCACACTGGGCACATCACACCACTCGGCCATCAGCCCGGCTGCACTTGCCGCAGGCTGCCATCTGGGGAGAGGGAGTAATTGGGGGGCTGCAGGAGAGCTTCCACCCCCAGAAGCCCGCAGAGCCAGCCCAGTCCTCCCCATCGGGGGCTCGTACCCCATTCCTCCCTCACCTCCTTCCACTTGCCCTTCCCTAGCCCCCCTTCTTATTGATGTACAAAATAAAGATAACGTTTCTTCCAACATTGACTCTGTCTTTATTGAAAAAAACTGGGGGACACTGGGAAAAGGAGGTGGGAGAGGGGAAGAGAAAGGCTGGGAGAGGGGAGGGCAACTAACATGATCAGGGGTTGGGAACAGGTCCCAGATGAAGAGAGGCTACAGAGACTGGGACTGTTCAGCTTAGAAAAGAGGAGACGGAGGGGGGACAGGATAGAGGTCTCTAAAAGCAGGGGTTGGGTGGAGAGGGTGCATTCAGAAAAGTTCTTCATGAGTTCCCATAAAGAAGGACTAGAGGACACCAAAGGAAAGGAATGGGTAGCAGGCTTCAAACTAGTAAGAGAAAGTTGTTCTTGACAAGGCAAATAGTTAACCTGTGGAACTCCTTGCTGCAGGAGGTTGTGAAGGCTAGAACTAGAACAGAGTTTAAAGGGAAGTGAGATCAAGTGATGGAGGTTGGGTCCATGGAGTCCTATTAGCCAGAGGGTAGGAGTGGTGTCCCTGCCCAAAGTTTGTGGAAGGCTGGAGAGGGATGGCACGAGACAAATGGCTTGGTCATTGTCTTCGGTCCATCCCCTCCAGGGTCCCTAGGGTTGGCCGCTGTCGGCAGACAGGCTACTGGGCTAGATGGACCTTTGGTCTGACCCAGGACGGCCATTGTAAGCTCAGGGCTCAGGGTCGGGGGTCTCAGTGGACCCCCTTGATTTTCATGCACACCTGGTCCTGGGTGGCCAGGCTGGCAGCTCTCCTGCCCTAGCCGGCCACTTTCCTGTGCCTAGTGCGGAGATCGTGGACGAGGTCCACGATGTCCGCACTAGCCCAGGAAGGTGCCCGCCTCTTGCGGTCCAGGGCAAGCTCCCGGGAGCCGCCAGCCTGGTCCCGGCAAGAGGGGGTGGGCTGGGGGGCATCGGGTGGGTGGCTCTGTGCCGTGCCAGGTGCAGGGTCTGCTAGCTGGGTGCTGGCAGGCTTGCACCTGGCACGGGCACCGTAGCCAGCCCGTGCCCCTTTAAGGGGTCCAGGGCCGGGAGGGGGGCATAGAGTTTCCCTGGTGTTGGCCAGAGTGGCCACCAGGGAAACCTGGGGAGGGCTAGCCTCCCACTAGTTCGAACTAAAGGGCTACACAGCCCTTAGTTCGAACTAGCTAGTTCGAACTAGGCGTTAGTCCTCGTAAAATGAGGTTTACCTAGTTCGAACTAAGCGCTCCGCTAGTTCGATTCAAATTCGAACTAGCGGAGCGCTAGTGTAGCGCATAGGAAAGTTAGTTCGAACTAACGTCCGTTAGTTCGAACTAACTTTCTAGTGTAGACATACCCAGAGAGAGAGAGACTGAGGCTACGTCTAGACTGCAGGCTTCTTTCAGAAGAAGCTTTTCTGGAAGAGATCTTGCAAAAAAAAACTTGTTTTAAAAAAAAGCATCCACACTGACAAAGCACATCGAAAAAGCAATGTGCTTTTTCGAAAGATAGTGTCTACACTGAATGAACGCTATCTCACATTTAAGCTGTGATTACTATGGACAGAGTGGCCACCAAGGCACCTGTGCTTTTTCCTTTTTCCTCTTCTTTCAAAAGAACTCCCTCTTCCGTGTCCACACATGACTTTTTCCAAAAGAGCTCTTTTGGAAAAAGGCTTCTTCCTTGTAGAAAGAGAATTACCAATGTCGGAAAAACCTCTCTGTTCTTTCGATTTTATTTTGAAAGAATGTGATTGCAGTGTGGATGTAATTGAAGTTTTTTTGAAAAAAGTCAGTTAAAAAATTAAAAAACTCTGTAGTGTAGACATACCCAGATTGCGAAAGAGAGAAAGAGAGAGGGTATGCATTTACAGCAAAGTTATTTTGAAATAACAGCCCTTATTTCAAAATAACTTTACTAGCATCTACACAGCCAAACCGCTATATCAAAATTAATTTAATATTAATTAATTAATACATTAATTCAAATTAATTTGAAATAGTGGAGCACTTATTACCTCATTACACAAGGAATAGTGCCAAATTCAAAATAGCTATTTTAGAATAAGTGATGTGTAGACACTTATATCGAAATACGGGGCCTCCAGCCTTCCCAGGGTCCCCTGGTGTTCACTCCAGCCTCAACCAAGAACACTCCACTCCCTCCCCCCTTCCTGGAGCCCTTAAAGGAGTTGACTCTAGCCACGGTGCCTGTGCCAGCTCCAAGCCTGCCAGCCCAGAGCCAGCAGTCACTGCCCCTGACCCAGTGGCCCCAAAACATGAGCCAGCAAGCCACTGGCAGCCCTCCACCACTCCCAAGGACCAGTCTGCCAGCTCCTAGGAGCCTGCCAGGGCCTAGAGAAGTTGGTGCCCTCCTGGTCCAGGGTGGAGATCATGGACCTTATTCAGGTTTGGGGGGGATGCCCTCAACGTCCATGATCTCCACACTAGATGGAGGAACGCAGCCGTCTATGGCAGGATAGCTGCCAGCCTGGCCACCAAAGGCCACATGCGAACCCAGGAGCACGTTTGCATGAAAATCAAGTTGGTCTGACCCAGAGCCCTGAGCTTCCCCTCTCCCTTGCTTCCCCCTTCCACCTCCCTCCTCCCAGGTTTCCCCATCCCCTCTCCCACTCTCTCTTCTCCCCTCTCCCACCTCCTTTCCCCAGTCTCACCAGAGTTTCATCCCTCCCCCAAGTTTTGTTAAATAAAGAGCATTTGTGTTCATGAAAACACATGAATTTTATTTTACATCAGGAAGGGTAGTTAGGGAGGGGTAAGTGGAAGGACGTGAGGGAGGAATGAGACACTGGGCCCCAGTGGGACAGACCAGGGAGTCTCTTAGTGTTCCTCAGGGTGGAAGCTCTCTCGCAGGGCCTCTTGGATACTGACACCCCCTCGATGGACCTCCTGGATGGCAGCCTGCAGAAAGTGCAGCCAGGCTCACAGCAACTCAGCCGCAAGAAGCACCAGAGTGCCCAGGGGCAGCTCTGGTTCCATGTTACAGAGTGCTGTGGTGTCCCAAGTGAGGGCAACCGGAGCATACAGAGACAAAATATTTTGCTGTCCCTCATCGAGGTAGGCAAGCAAACAGGGAAGCCTGAGAACCGGCTGTCTGGGGGGGGGGGGGGCCTTTAAGCACATATCTCAGATAGCTTCAAGCAGCAGCCACACAAAGTAAATACTGACCTGATGCCCTGCCGGCCCTGGTTCTGGCCAGCCTTAAATGCGATTCAGAGTCGACTTAGTGTGGACGCTCTATTTTGAAATAGCAAAACGCTATTTCAAAATGCATTTTGTGTGTAGACGTGTTATTCCAAAATAACTTATTTCTAATTAACTATTTTGAAATAAGATATTTTGAAATATTGCTGCAGTGTAGACATACCCAGAGAGAGATCATACCACTGGTCAAGTCAGATCGCTAATCTGTGTAGTTTAGTGTTAGACAATAGAGATGCTTCAGAGCAAAAGAGATCCAGTCCAGTAACGATGCATATTCACAATTAATCACTGCTCTAGAATGGGGAAAATAATCTTTGCTTTTAATAATATTTAAATTCTCTCATTGCATTGTCATAGCTGCAAATATTAATGGTATATTGCAATTATTTGAATGAGATCTGATTTATATTAAACTATATTTAACAGAATGAAATAATGTGAGATGTACAAAATTATAAACCTCAAACACAGAATATTTATTATTTATTAATAATTGTAGAGGTGCACAGAGGCATCAGTCAGATTCCGGGGAACAATATGTATAGCAAGATATTGTTCTTGTATTAAAGCGTTTACCATCTAATTTAAGAGAAGATATGAAGTGAGAGAAGCAGCAATGGAAGGAATGATTTAAAGGGGAGGTGAGAAACAGAGATAAAAACACTTAAGCACATAGGCTAGCTGTGGGCATAGTCATCAGTAGATTTGCAACTGATTTCAGTATGCATTAATTCCAAAGCATCATATACAGTTAAAATGGATACAAAAATGATGATCGTGTTCCTATTATTACCTCAAAATAATGAAAAAACTATTTAAATTGTACACAACAAATATTAAATAAATATAATTAAAAGTATAACAGAGGTAAGGATAATGCCATTTAATTTATAGTTTCATAGTGAGATTTTTCAAAGTGATTTAGGAGCATAGATTCCACCCAAAATCACTTGGATTCATGCTCTTAAATTACACTGGCATTTTCAGAAATCCCTTATAAAGTGATTTCATACTGACAATTTGATACTTAATCATTTCCTTTGTAATTCAATGGGCCCTATAAGAATAGGCACTACATATTGGGGTGGGGGGAACGTTGGTCATGATAGAGCTGATAATGATGAAATACTGAGATGACCTTTGCCAACTAACCGATTCTAAATGCTGTAAAAAAAAGTAGTAACATCTTGAACTAAAGCCCTTTTGTTTGCAGAAACCTGACATGTTTAATAACTAAAGGCATGATCCAAAGCCTAATGAAAAGAATGGAAATGCTTCTAATGAAAATACATTCTTTAGACTTCCTTATAACAATTATTAAATCATTGAATTACTATATATTTTTTGTTTTCAATGAACTCCCCCATACTACATTTTTCTTTAACACATAATTACTATGTTCTCTTCAGTCATTTAATTTTGTATAATTGCCTTCAATAAACCTTTTCCCCTCCAACCTCCTATGGAGCTTACTGTTTTGATTCATGTCATTACTGACCTTTAAGAATTGTTTTGCTAAAATGTTTTCCTCTCCTAAATTGGAGATATGTTTCATTATTTACAAGAAGACTAAGGGTATGTCTACACTACCCTCCTAGTTCGAACTAGGAGGGTAATGTAGGCATACCGCACTTTCAAATGAAGCCCGGGATTTGAATTTCCCGGGCTTCATTTGCATAAGCGGGGAACCGCCATTTTTAAAACCTCGCTGGTTCGAACCCCGTGCAGCGCGGCTACACGGGGCACGAACTAGGTAGTTCGAACTAGGCTTCCTAGTTCGAACTACCTAGTTCGTGCCCCGTGTAGCCGTGCTACACGGGGTTCGAACCAGCGGGGTTTTAAAAATGGCGGTTCCCCGCTTATGCAAATGAAGCCCGGGAAATTCAAATCCCGGGCTTCATTTGCAAGTGCAGTATGCCTACATTACCCCGCTAGTTTGAACTAGCAGTGTAGTGTAGACATACCCCAAGTGAACACTTAATTCCATGTATTCTTTATATAGAGAGAAACATTGTTCAATTTCCAATAACTACAAAATTGAAATTCTCCAACTTTGTTTTTTGTTTCTTCAAAAATCCTTTGTGGCTCTGCTTTTATGTATTTTATAATAATTCATTAAGCATTTCCTATTTATTGTACATTTTGCTTGCTTTTGTACTTTATTTCTTTGCGTGGTTACTGTTTTTAGTCCTCATTCCACCATGGAACCAGGTTTCTAAGTTGGGGGCAGTTTGGTATTTTGTACCCAAAATTTTAAAAAAAAGTAAAAGAACCAGTGACCGATAAAAAGATATTTCTTAAAAAGTGGAAGTCATATCCCAGTGAGGAAAATGGAAAGGACCATAAACTTTGTCAAATTTAATGTAAAAATATAATAAGAAAAGCATAATAAGAAAAGCAAAAACGGTATTTGAAGAACAGCTAGCCAAAAAGTTATAATAATATGTTTCTAAAGTACATCCTATACAGGATGCTGGCTAAACAACAAGTGGTGCCCTTGGTCAACCGAGATGCTAAAGGAGCACTCAAAGATGATAAAGTCACAGAGGAGAAGCTGAATGAATTATTTGCTTCAGTCTTCATGGCTGAGGATATTGGGGAGATTCCCAAACTCAGCCATTCTTTTTAGGTGACAAATAGGAGGAATTGTCCCAGATTGAGGTGTCATTAGAGGAGGCGTTTGGAACAAATTGATAAACTTAACAGTCACTGGGACCAGATGGCATTCACCCAAGAGTTCTGAAAGAACTCAAATGGGAAATGGCAGAATTATTAACTGTGGTTTGTTACCTATCCTTTAAATCAGCTTCCATACCTAATGGTTGGAAGATAGCTAATGTGACACCAATCTTTAAAAAAGGCTCTAGATAATTATAGATGGGTAAGTCTAACATCAGTATCGGGCAAATTAGTTGAAACTATAGTAAATAATAAAATTATCAGACACATGGATGAATATAATTTATTGGGGGAAAGTCAACATAGTTTCAGTAAAGGGAAATTATGCCTTACTAATCTGCAAGAGTTCTTTGAGGGGGTCAAAATCATTTGGGCAAGGGAGATCCAGTGGGTATAGTATACCTAGATTTCCAGAAAGCCTTTGACAAGGTCTCTTACCAAAATCTCTTGAGTAAAGTACGTTGTCATGGGATAAGAGGGAAGGTCCTTTTGTGGATTTGTAACTGGTTAAAAGATAGGAAACACAGAGTAGGAATAAATTATAAGTTTTCTGAGTGGAGAGAGGTAACTAGTGTGGTCCCCCAAACGTCTGTCCTGGGACCCATTCCATTTAACTTATTTATAAATGATCTAGAGAAAGAGGTAAAGTGAGATGGCAAATTTGTAGATGATACCAAACTGCTCAATATAGTTAAGACCAAAGCAGACTTTGAAGAGCTTTAAAAAGATCTCACCAAACTAAGTGATTGGGCAACGAAATGGCAAATGGAATTTAATGCTGATAAATGTAAAGTAACGCACATTGGGAAAAATAATCCCAACTATATATACACTATGATGGGGACTAATTTGTCTACAACTACTCAAGAGAGAGATCTTGGAGTCATTGTGGATCATTCTCTAGAAATATCCACTCAGTGTTCAGTGGCAGTCAAAAAAGCCAATAGAATGTTAGGAGTAATTAAAAAAGGGATAGAGAATAGGACAAAAAATATTTTATTGCCTCTATAGAAAACCATGGTATGCTCACATCTTGAATATTATGTACAGATATTGTTGCCTCATCTCAAAAAAGATATATTGGCATTGGAAAAGGTTCAGAAAAGGGCAACATAAATGATTAGGGGTTTGCAACAGGTCCCATATGAAGAGAAATTAGAAAGATTTGGACTTTTCAGCTTAGAATAGAGGAGACTAAGGGGGGTTATGATAGAGGTCTATAAAATCATGACTGGTGTGGAAAAATTGAATAAGGAAACATTATTTACTTATTCCCACAATATAAGAAGTAGGGGTCACCAAATGAAATTAATAGTCAGCAGTTTTAAAACAAACAAAAGGGTTTTTCTTCACATAGCGCACAGTCAATATGTGGAGCTCCATGCCAGAGGATGCAGTGAAAGCTAGAACTTAAACAGGGTTCAAAAAAGAGCTAGATAGATTCATGGAGGTTAAATCCATCAATGGCTATTAGCCAGGATGGGTAGGAATGGTGTCCCTAGCCTCTGTTTCTCTTGAGATGGATGATCCTTCCCTCTAGGACATCTGGAATTGGCCACTGTCAATAGACAGGATACTGAGCTAGATGGATCTTCGGTCTGACCCAGAATGACCGTTTTTATGTTCTTATGCCCAGAGTACATTCGCTGTAATTCCTTTTATTCCATTGTAGAATTCTCTAAACCTGTCAAAATCAGGGTTTTTTAAAATTCCAGTTGAGAAATCTTTATGGTTTTTGACATATCCTTGGGCTTTATACTCAGTGGCTATGTCTACACTGTGCATTTTTGAGCAAGAAAATATGCAATTGAGGCTTCATTTTCATAATCGCATCATGGCGCTTCTTCAAAAAAGTGCCATTTTGAAAGTAAAACCGCGGTCTAGATGAGGTTCTTTCAAAAACAGCCTGTGTAGTACAGGATCTTTCAAAAAAGTGTGCAGTTTTTGAAAGAAATGCGTCTAGACCGCGGTTTTATTTTCAAAATGGCGCTTTTTTGAAAAAGCACCATGATGAGATTATACAAGTGAAGCATATTTAAATCCCTGCTTTATTTTCACTTTTGAAGTGTCTAACTTACATCCCTCTGTTGAAAGAGGGATGTAGTTTAGACACAGCCTTTATTTATTAGCTGTATTTCTTTCACAAATATTACATCATTTTTCCCCATTTCAAAGATATCTTTTTTAAAAAATTCTATCCATAAAGTATTAAACTATGCACATTACAGTTAAAGAGTTAAGACCCATATTTTTTAAACTGTATCATTGCCTTAATATAAATGAATGAAGTCTTTTGCAAGGTTGTGCAATTTTTTTGTTTGTTTTTAATTAAGTCCCACCTCCATCTGTAAGATGCAGTTAATTGCATTTGAATTGAATGGAATTAAACTTCATCCTATTTACCTCATATCATTTTTCTACTTTGTTCACATCATTTTGAATTATAATTCTAATCTCTTGAGTATTTGCAACCTCTCCCATCTTTACATCATATACAGATTCCATAACCGTACTCTATGACATTTTCTAAATAAATGAATATATTCAACAGAACCAGCCCCAAAACTGATCCCTGCAAAATCCCACTTGCTATACACTTCCAGCATATCTGTGAACCATTGATAGCTACTCTCTGGGAACAGTTATACAACCTGTTATGCACCTACCTTATGGTAGCTCCCTCAAGATGTTTCCTTAGTTTATTTATAAGAAGGTCATATGACACAAAGGGTATGTCTACACTGGCCCCTTTTCCGAAAGGGGCATGCTAATTTCACAGGTCGTAATAGGGAAATCCGCGGGGGATTTAAATATCCCCCGCGGCATTTAAATAAAAATGTCCACCGCTTTTTTCCGGCTTTTAGAAAAGCCAGAAAAGAGCGTCTACACTGGCCCCGATCCCCCGGAAAAAAAGCCCTTTTCCGGAGGATCTCTTATTCCTACTTCTAAAAGCCAGAAAAAAGCGGCGGACATTTTTATTTAAATGCCGCGGGGGATATTTAAATCCCCCGCGGATTTCCCTATTACGACCTGTGAAATTAGCATGCCCCTTTTGGAAAAGGGGCCAGTGTAGACGTAGCCCATATGAAATGCTGGATTAAAGTCTAGGTATATCACATCTACCACTTACCTTCATCCCCAAGGCTCGTTATCCTACCAAAGAAAGCTACCAGGTTGGTTTGACATGATTTGTTCTTTACAAATCCATAATGACTGTTACTTATTACATTATCTTCCAGATGCTTGCAAATGGATTCCTTAATTATTTGCAGCATTACCTTTCCCCACACAGAAGTAAAAGAAACTGGTCTGTAGTTTCCTGGGCTGTCCTTATTTCCCATTTTATAGATGGGCCCTACATTTTCCAATTTATAAAAGATACTTGCATCTTTCTTTTCAGAAAAGCTCATTCACTTCCTGTGACGTTGCCCCCATATTTTAATAGAAATATATTTTTGAATATCAATTAGCAGAACTCAATTTTTGTGCAAATTGGGGCATATAATTAGAAATGTTGTAATCCCTTGAATGCGAATATTTTATTTATGTGTGATGTATTCCTGTATTTGACATTAGAAATATGAAGTATGAAGTTTTTCTTGATGTAGGTGTGCTAGTGAAAACCATTAGTGTTAATTAAGGAATGTAATGGCCCTGAACTCAAGACAATGATCAGTGAATAGTCTCCCCTCCCCTAAGCCTAAACTAAGGTTTGTTCTGCTAAGACATGTGGACAGTTCACCTGTTGCTGGAATCCATTTTGAATATGGTATTTTTCCTTAGAGGTGTGAAAGGGTTGAAGCTAAGCACAAAAGATTCCTGCCTTGGGCAAAACCTATTTATATACAGGGAACCAAATGCTACAGGGAGTTGGTAGCTTCAAGACACGCTTTATTTACCACCAAGGCAACATCTAATCTACACTGCACATTTATTCCAAAATAATGTTATTGCCATGTAGACGCTCGCATAGCTTTTTCAGAATAATGGCCTGTCATGACCATGAGGTTTAGCCAGTAGCCTGGGGACTAAGGGGTTAACTATGTCCCTTACCTAACCAGGTAGCAAGCAGCCAATAGAAATGTAGGTAGGAATTTCAAACTGGGACAAAGGAATGTTTGGGTTTTCCCTCCTTTGTTCCTGGGCAGTTTCTCTCCAGCTACTGAGGGGGACGGACAAAATGTCTTGCTCCAAGAAAAGACTTCACTATCTGCAAGTAGGGTAAAGTTTAGTTAAATCCATTAGGTTTTCTTGTTTTATGGTTTGGGAATGGGAATCTGATGTCTGTGCATTTAAAAATGGGGTTTCCTCTCCTTTGTAACTAAGTTCTTGGCCCATAGGGGGTCCCCCCATGAGTATCACAATTTAGTTTGTGAGAAAGATTAATCAAACTAATGTGAGGGTAAAAAATAATGTAACACATTTCTTAAAGTATTAATCTTAGCTGGCATGAGCTAGTGGTTAAAACATTTGTTTCCACAAAATATGTTTGAAAATAGACAGTAAAGCAAAATCAAATGTCATACCTCTTTGGATTACTTGGGAGTCAGTGACAAAAATGTTTTGACCTTTGAGAGAAGAACACAGGATGCTTTGCAAGGGAAAGAAATTATAGATATATAGCTGGCTCCCATTCTACATTATTGGTGAAGTCCGGAAGCTCTGTGTATGAGAAAATATCTCTGACAGAGCTATTTTGTGCCCAGGCAGATTGAGGCTCAGATATGATGACAAAAATAATACAGGTCAAACCTCCCAAATTGAGACTCCCTGATCCAGCAACGTCTGTGGTCCAGCAAGGACACACATGTTGCAGAACCAAAGAGCCCTGGGAGAGCTGGGTCTGCAGAGTCCCAGCTGGGCCAGCAGTGGCTAGGCAGGGGAACCCCAGTAATAGCCTCCATCCTGGCTGGTGAACCCCCAGCATCAGTGGGGTAAGGCAGCTTGAGTGGGAGCCCTGAGAACTCCTCTGCAGTGGGGGCCACACAGTGACTCAGGAGTCCTGGCCAGGGAACCCTGGTGGTGAGGCCAGGTGTCAGCTGGGAGTCCAGGCCCCAGCAGGGGAATCCCCAGTGGCAGCAGGGCTGGCCTGTTGGCCCCACATAAGAAACCCTGGAAACCTCCCAGCAGTAGCAGGTTTGATGGTGGCTGGGCAGCCCTGGCCGAATACCCTCCAGGAGCAGCTGAGCCAAGCCACAGAAGAGAGGCAGGCAGCAGCTGGGTGGCCTCAGGCCTTACGAACCCCTGGAGGTACTGATGCCAGCAGTGGCTAAATGGGGCGGGTGGTGACCAGGAAGCCCCTGTTGGGGAAACCCAGTAGCAGCGGGTGGGGAACTTTGGCTGGGCCATCATTAGTGGGGCAGCAGCAGGGTGGAGAATCCCAGCCTAGAGAGCCCCAAGGAGAGGAGCCAGCAGCAGGGCAGCCAGCAGTGTAGCATTGAGTTTCCAAACAGTAATGGTGTGGCGGTATAATGGGGAATGCTCTAATCCTAGTAAAGAGGAAATATGATAGTTTGGACCACAGAGATCTCCTTGAGACTATTGATCAAACCATTCAGCCCACTTACCTGCCCTATGGAGCATTCCACTACACTGTCCTGATGAGCCAGAAGCTCTGGTATCCCACAACAAAGACATAGAGTTGTGGTTACAGCACACAACAGAGCAACACAGTCACTGAGAGCTACTCAGCACTGGTAAAGCACAGTCATGGGGACTTGACAGACCACCCAGGTGCTGTCAGCCGACGGTCAGGGCAGTGTGTGTGTGTATGCTACCGAGAAAAGGTTTAACGTCCGTGTCTTTACTGCTAGGACCGGGGTCCCGTCGCAGAGGGTGGCCAGCAGGCCAACAGACGCCCTGTTATATAGGAAGAGCTTATTACACCTTAGATTTTAACTGCTAGAACACAAAGTTCCTTCGCAGCGGGCAGCCTGGGAAAGGCTGGAAAGGTGCCCTAACGGATCTTGTCACCTGGGAGTGACACAGATCCAAATGCCCAAGCTCTCCCTATGTCTGTCCCTTTATGACTGGCTGAAGTTCTTTTAAATTGTGCTTGGTTCTGTTACAGCAACTGAAGGAGTCAGGTTAAAACTTAAACAGTTACAGGTTTATTAAAAGACTTATAAAAGCATATGGTTACAATGGCTATTGCTCTATTTCTTAAATGCTGACAAATACAGATTTTAAAAATGGTTACAAAGAAAATAAAGATAGAAAATAGAAATAATGGTTCTAAGTGACAGCTTAATCTTTAAAGAGCTCTAAGTCTATGTATATATATACTTAAACAAAGGACCACATCCAGGTACAATTTTTACCCCTTTCTGTGCCTCTCGACTCCAGCGTGTCAGGCCAGGGCCGGTCTCTCAATTCCTAGGAAAGACGAATACGAGGTGGGCGTCCCCTTGGAACCTCGGGAGATCAAACACCTAACCCGACCAGCAGATAGATGGTAGATTGACACTCAGAGAAAATGCGCTGCTGGACTTATCTTTATACCCCTGGGGGCCCGTATTCTCTTTCTTATCTAAGATGCCGAATTGTACTGGTCCGTTTTGTGGCGTCAGTTCTTACAAGCAAGTTTCAAGTTAATTTACACTTGCAAGAGAGATAACTAAATTGTGAGCACTAGACATTTTTTTACTGGGCGAGAGATTCCTCCCCCCGCGGATGGATGTGTGTTCGTATCAATATGGGTTTGAGTCAAGGGCACTCTTTGGCAGCCTCTTGGTCAGCAATTGGCGTATCTCTGTTTATAGCCATTCACGGTCACACAGCCTGGGCCTTCAGCTCTGTGTGCCCTGTATGCTCCAGGCAAGCAAAAATGGATGTTACAAGAGGGGGGGGGTTTCTGTCTGGCTACAGGTGCCAAACCCCAATGGGACCAGAACGCCAGATAAATCTATCTAACTATGCATAAAAGTTTTACACAGGTCAAGCACATAAGTTTGCTTCCTTTATCAGTTAAAAATATATGCACAGCTGCTGTCCCTGACAGGTAACAATTACTCACACTGAGTTTAATGATAAACAAAAGTGACTTTATTAAGTATAAACGTAGGAATTAGTTGGCTGCCAGAGATGACAGACAGATCAAAGTAAGTTACTAAGCAAAATATTTAAATCCCGGGCTTCATTTGCAAGTTTGAATGCCTACATTAGCCACCCTAGTTCGAACTAGGGTGGCAGTGTAGACATATCCTTAGAATCTATCTACTTTCCTTTGATTTTTTTTCAGTCAGTACCATATCTAGAAGGTATGATTGTTTGTAGTCTTGCATCTATGGCCATGGATTGGAGATCAGGAAATCTGGGTTTATCTCCTGGTTCACTTAAAGACTTCCTTACTCATTTCAAATGGATTAATATTACTATCCTATCTCATACGGTTTCTGTGAGGATAAAAAACTGGCATGTGATCAGTTGCTATGGTGAAAGGGACAACCTAAGTATTTAGATAGATACATGTCTTGTTTTATGATACTTGCACAATAAGGGAAAGGTTGAGACATTTAGGGCATGTCTAAACTACATCCCTCTTTTGAAAGAAGGATGTAAATTAGATCAAAATTGCAAATGAATCCGGGATTTGAATTTCCTGCTCTTCATTTGCATAATGGGGACCACGCGTTCTTTCGAAAATGAGTATAAAGTGAAACCGCTGTCCAGACGCAGTTCTTTAAAAAAAAAATCCTTTTTCAAAAGATTCTGTACTTCTCAAAAGATGTCTAGACATAGCCTTACTTCCCTTTGACATTCATAAGAGTTTGATTTATAATTTACTATTTGCTATTTATGCACTGTAAACAATGGAACTCCTGAAACAAACACTGGAAATTAGCTTCTCCTTCAATGTCAAAGCTCATCTGGGCTTCCTTTGTATTTTTTTCAATGGGCAGCTGCTACAACTGAGATGGAGGGAGAGGATGTCAAATTCCAACACACTTTATAATACTTCATTTTTTAAACAGAATTTCACTGGCTTACAGTTTCTTTAAAATACATTT
Organism: Pelodiscus sinensis; assembly: GCF_049634645.1. NCBI lineage: Eukaryota > Metazoa > Chordata > Testudines > Trionychidae > Pelodiscus > Pelodiscus sinensis. The sequence goes on from NC_134711.1 coordinate 260,126,720, forward strand.
TACACAAATTACAGTCATCTGCGTAATGAGTACACAAGAATAAAATATCACTGAAGTTGTCAAGTTGATCATTAAAAGCTTTGTTACCCTTTGTATACCCTGCCATTACTGCCCAACAACTAACCTTTGTCTTTCTTTGACTTACCTTAGTGTGCAAAATCAGCCCAATGTTATGTGAAAGTGTGTAGGTTAGAGTCTAAATAATTAAAGTGTACATTTCCCAATCATTGGCAACACTACATTAATTTGTCAAGACGATTTTATAGTGCAAATCAACTGTTTATTTAAAAAAAAACATTCATTACAATGCAGAAGTAAAATAATAATAGTAAATGAAAAACTCAAGACAAAGTAAATGTTAACATTCTAAGATTTAAAAAGCAGCTGACATAGCAGAATGCAGAAAAACTATTAACAAAGTCTATTTCCAGGAAAGATATATAACATAAGCTTGCTGTGTATAAGTTTGTAGACTACACTATGTTCCATCATGCTGCCATGTGAAATCAAAAGATTTATGAGCAATATTCTCTTCTTAGAGCGATGGAGATTTGCTATACAAAATGATGATGTTTGCAGTCTACATATGGCACAATGGTGTTCATAATGCATTTCTCATGAACCACCTGCTTCTGTGAACTTAACATTAAAAAGGAAAAATAATTTTAAAAATGCCCTAAATATAAGCATCACATGAAATGTATATCAGAACTTACCATGTTCTTCAGAATCTCAAAACTATTTAACAGTAACTCCAAACAAATAATTGTAACAATCACTATAGAAAATGAACCAGCAACATGCTGAACACTTTCCACTGTACTAAGATAGAAGTTGGCAAGGGGTGAGGACCAGCACCTCCAAGAAATACCTGCTCCCTTGTACAGGCAAGTTCTAAATATATAAGCTGTATATATTTAAACTAAATCAGCCTACCATAATTGTTAATGATTTTACATATACCCTACAAGAAGACTGAAATTATTTGTTCTCCTTCAAGGTGTCATTAGCTTTGCTAGCTTTATACTCCCCACTAACAAATGTCTGTGTCCCTTACTTTCACATTTATGTAGTACCTGAAAGGGGAAATGGTATTCCAGAAGATCCATGGCATTGATGAGACTCTGGGAATGTACAAGAATTTCTGGGGAGGCTTGGTTGAGCTATTATGATTTAAGCAAAAAATCTCTCAAAAAGGATGCCAAAAAGAGGAGCTTTACCCAAAGACTATGTCTGTACTCCAAGCCAGCCAGTGCTCAGGCTCTGCTCAGGCCCAGAAACTAACCAGCATTCAGGATTTAGTGGGCATTTCTAAGTACAGCAGGCTGGTAGGTATTTCTGTAGAGTTCTCTAATAACATCCTCTCAGAAGCAGCAGTCAAAAAAGTTGATGGAACATTGGAATCATTAGGAAAGGGGTAGATGTGAATGAATCTTGTGGATAAGGGAGAAGCAGTGGATGTGGTATACCTATACTTAGTAAGGCGTTTGATATGGTCTCGCATGTTATTCTCATCAATAAACTAGACAAATACAACTTAGATGGGGCTACTATAAGGTGGGTGCATAACTGGCTGGATAACCGTACTCAGAGAGTAGTTATTAATCATTTACAATCCTGCTGAAAAGGTATAACAAGTGGGGTTCCACAGGGGTCTGTTTTGGGACTGGCTCTGTTCAATATCTTCATCAACGATTTAGATATTGGCATAGAAAGTACACTTATTAAGTTTGCAGATGATACCAAGGTGGCTGGGGTTGCAACTGCTCTGGAGGATAGGGTCATAATTCAAAATGATCTGGACAAATTGATCTGGAGAAATGGTCTGAGGTAAACAGGATGAAGTTGAATAAAGATAAATGCAAAGTGCTCCACTTAGAAAGGAACAATCAGTTTCACACATACAGAATGGGAAGCGACTGTCTAGGAAGGAGTACAGCAGAAAGAGATCTAAGGGTTACACTGGACCAGAGGCTGAATATGAGTCAGCAGTGTGATGCTGTTGCAAAAAAAGCAAACATGATTCTGGGATGCATTAACAGGTGTGTTGTGAGCAAGACACGAGAACACATTCTTCCTCTCTACTCTGCACTGGTTAGGCCTCAGTTGGAGTACTGTGACCAGTTCTGGGCACTGCATTTCAATAAAGATGTGGAGAAATTGGAGAGGGTCTGGAGAAGAGCAACAAGAATGTTTAAAGGTCTAGAGAACATGACCTATGAAGGAAGGCTGAAAGAATTGGGTTTGTTTAGTTTAGAAAAGAGAAGATTGGGGGGGGGTGGGGACATGATAGCAGTTTTCAGGTATCTAAAAGGGTGTCATAAGGAGGAGGGAGAAAACTTGTTCATTTTGGCCTCTGAGGATAGAACAAGAAGCAATGGGCTTAAACTGCAGCAAGGGAAGTTTAGGTTGGACATTAGGAAAAAGTTCCTAACTGTCAGGATAGTCAAACACCAGAATAAATTGCCCAGGGATGTTGTGGAATCTCCATCTGTGGAGATATTTAAGAGTAGGTTAGATAAATGTCTATCAGGGATGGTCTAGACAGTATTTGGTCCTGCGATGAGGGCAGGGGACTGGACTCAATGACCTCTCGAGGTCCCTTCCAGTCCTAGTATTCTATGATTCTATGATGAAATGGAAAATATCATATTGCCTTCATATAAATCTATGGTATGTCCACATCTTGAATACTTCATGCAGATGTGTTTATTCCATTTTAAAATAGACGTTTTGAATTGGAAAAAGGTTCTGAAAAGGACAAAAACGTTAGAGGGTAGATAATTGCTTCCTCTGACAGAGCTATTGCCCCATTCCTGAGTACTAGAGAACAGAAGAAGGCCTAAAGGCAGCCAATCAGGGATATGCTGGGCTATGCTGGGCCTATAAGAAGCTGCAGGGCCAAAAGGAGTTCAGCCTTTGGAGAGAGCAGGCTTGGCGAGCGATGGATTTGCTCCCTATTAAGAGAATCAGGTACCTTGATTGAAGGGGTTTGACTGTATTTCTTTGTGGTGGTTAGTCTGTGGGCATTGAGTTCCAAAAGAAAGGTTCAGAGCCCTTTTAAGCTAAACAAATATTACTTTGTAATAAGCAGAAATGTATGACAAACTTCTTGATTTAAAAACTATTTTTTATGTTATGATGTAGGTAGTTTCTGACCCTTTTTAAGTTAGAGGAAGGTTTACAGGATTGATAGTTATAGAAAATAGGTCTCTTACCTATCAGTATTAAATGTATGATTTAGATTAAAATTGATTAGAAAGTTTACATTTCAATTAAAAAACTGAGCTTCTTTGGATCCATTTAATTGTTAACTACTTATTTTTTTAGCACATAGAATAAATCAATAGCCCAGTCATGAGTAAACTGTGAATTTTAGCTGCATTCAATTAATTAATGTACAGCAATTGTCAAAAAAAGCTGACAATGTTAGGAATCTTTAAGAAAGGGATAGAAAGCAGGATAGAAAATATCTAGGTTCTTTGTAAATCAATTCCAAACAGTCTTTTTGTACCTTTTTTAGCTCTAGTTACCCACACAGATTCCATAGTGGCATTAGCATAGGCCCCCTTGTGAATCGTGTTGTGCATCAATGCACTGTGATGATGATGTTTACCTTGGTGCACATAAAATTGGAATATGTCAAGAGCATATGCACGGCACTCCAGCAAGAGGATGAATCTTGGGATGCCATAGAAATGCTGTTCATGCAAGCCCTTAAGTTTAGAGAATTGGAAATGCCACCAGCAGTCGATCCTCTGGAAACAGTGGAATGCCACTTCTAGTTCTGTCAGACAAGCACAGACTGATGGGACTGCATAGTGCTGCAAGGATAGGATGATCAACAGTGTCTGCAAAAGTTCTGAATGTGCAAGACCACTTTAATGGAAATGACTTTCCCCCACTGTGCAGGAACACTCTAACAAGACCCACTTGGAAAGTGGAGAAGTGCATGGCAAATTGCCTTGTGTAAGCTTCAAATACCAGACAGCTACCGGTCTGTTGTGAATCAGTTTGGAGTGAAGGCTGCTGTTATACAAGTAGCCAAAGCAATCAATATCAGTCTGCTATGGAGGGTAGTGGAAACATGGATGCCACAGTGGAGAGCTTTGACATAATGGGGTTCTCTAACTATGAACCAAGATTCAACGCATATCCCCATCTTGGCACCCGACCACCTTGCCAAGGAGCACATAAACTGCAAGGGACACTTCCTCAAGGGTGCTGCAGGTACTGATGGATCACAAGGACCATTTCACCAACATCAGTGTGGGATGGTTGGGAAAGGTGCATGATGCTTTCATCTTTAGGAACTCCTGCTTCTTCAGAATGCTACAAGCTGGAACATTTTCCCCAGACAGGAAAATCAGAGAGGTGGACATGCCAATACTTGGTTAGACCTTAGTGATTGAAAGATTCCCTTTGTGGTGGCAGCCTGAAGTGTCCTCCCTACTATTTGAGAGAGCAAGTGGGAAAATCCTCCGGGAGGGTGTGGGGTTGAGGCAAAGCACCTTGCCAGAGATTTTGAGCAGCCAGATACCAGGGAAATAAAAGGCGTACCGAGTGGGGCAATGCAAATCAGAGAGGCTTTGTAAGAAGATTGTATGAATGGCCAGTTTTGAGAATCATGCACATTGCTCTCAACAAAGCACGTCTGCATTCAGTATGCTTGCTGTAATCTCCTTCACTCCTACAATACAAGCAATAGAGACCATTTATAAATCACCTGATTCGGTTTAGGAACACAGCATGGACAGAAAAGCTGTATATGGACGTGTATGACTCTCAAAACTGGCCCTTCAGGGAGGGGAAATCAGAAATACAAGAACCACAGCCTTTTGCTTCATGACACCCTGAAGATTGGGTGAGAGACTGCTCTTGAGTTTCCCTCATGTCCTGGGGCCACTGGAAAAGGAGGCTATGAAACTGGGTGAAGAGGTAAAGTTGTTCTGCAAGGAGTGAAGGGAGCCTGTCCAGGTAAGTATCTTGAAAAGCCTACATGTGCTCCATCACAGACATTGGTACAACAAGACACTATCCTGGTGCTTCACTTGCAGTTCCCTGCACAATCTCTTTTCCTGATGCTCTTCTTGTATCTCCTCCAGCAGTCTAGTCTATCCTTCCACTTGGTTATGCTCTCCCTGTCCAAATGGGCAGATTGCATTTGCTCCTTTAACATGTCTTCCCTTGTACATTTTCGCTTTTGAATTTGTGCAAGCCAGACAGCTGGTGGAGCCAAGGGAGTACACAGCAAGCTCCTTGCTATTCCCCCGTATTGAAAAGTTACGAGGGCACAAATTAAAGGAGATACACTGTGGATCCTAAAACCTAATCTGTTAACATACAATGAAGGTCTCTCTAAAGACAATGGAGCTGAGTTCTGTGCAAGGCCAACATTATGCTTTAAAGCAGCCACTGTACAGCAGATTTTCAACAGAGTTCTCAAGGGGACATCTGACTCAAGCAGTTTGGAGGCAGGCATGGTAAGGGACCTGCCAGGGCATAATCCTGTGGGCAGGTGAAGGAAGGGGTCTGGTCATGCCAGCAGGGTGGCAGCTCACACAGATTTCCACCTCTGTGTCTGCCATATCCTGCTTCCCAGGAGTGTGCTACTTTCCCATTTTGCAGGACCCTTTGGGCGGGCTGACAGATGGGGACCAGTCACACTGGTAGGGCAGGGTGGCAGCTTAGCGGCTTCTCTCCTCTGTGTCCTCCGCACCCTGCTTCTCAGGTGGAAGGCAGGAGGGCGGGAAGGGGTGCTGGAGGCTGAAGCCATGCTGGTGGCTTGGCATGGAAAGGTGACCTACCATGAAGGTCAGAATAAGGCAGGTGTCCCCAGAAACCTTGTGAGACTGGTCAAAGTATTCTTCTATAAGAGATGTGCAGGGAGGATTCCTGTTCCATCCCCAGACACTTTAACAAGCTGTTCCAGGATCCCACCCTGCATAGGCACAGAGTATGCCACACATCACACCCAATTGTCTTAACCTGCTTGTAGCAAGAAAAAAAAAGTGAACTCACCAGAAGTGCCCTTCCTAGGATCAGTACCCAACTGTGAGATATCCTGGAAGATAGGGATTGTCTTAAAAAAAGTTCTTGGCTCTCACCACCCTCCTGCTGACCAGTCTCCTCCTTCACCACAATGTCCTCCATGCTGCTTTCCTGGTAAGTATTTTGTGAGGATTCCAGTCTGGATTGGGAAACTGGTCTGACATCCCTCCCCCAGATTTGAATGCAGTGCTTGTAGAAGTGGCATGTTTGTGGCAATGTTCCAGCCTGTCCATTTGCCTCCTTTGTATTTTGATGGGACTGCCTCAGCTCCTTTATTTTCACTTGGCACTGCTGGATGTCCATGGCATATCCTTTCTCCACCATAGACTTTGTGATCTGGGCATAAATGTCTGTGTTTCTTTTGCTGGTTTGGAGCTTTGTGAGAACAGATTTCTGTCCCCATGCCTCAGTGAGGTCCAAGGTCTCCTTCACAACCCACACTGGTGCTTATCTGCAGTCCTGGCAACTGGTGCTCTTAGGATTTGAACTCATGGAACTCATGGCCAGAGGTGCTGCTCAGGTGTGATGCCTGCTGTGGTGTTCTCCACACTTCCACACAGGAAATTAAATTCAAAGTTTCCTTGGGCTTTTCTTGTTTACCTAGAGACCATCAGAGTCACAAGTCCTGGCCAGAATAGTTACCATGGGGCACTGTGGGATGCCTCCTGGAAGCCAAGAATTTCGACTTTCACAATACTACATCTACACTACTGTATAACCGCCATGCTATGTCAAATTTAGTGTTATTCCTCATGAAAAGCAGGAGTACCAAAATCAACTTTATCAGCCCTTAAAATCAATAGAACGATTTTGGTAGTCTGGACTCACTGTTTAGAAAATTGACCTTATACAGCTAAATTGAACCTAAACTCCTAAGGTACATCTAGACTGCAAGCTTCTTTCAAAAGAAGCTTTTTCGGAAGGGATATCTTTGTTCGAAAGACAGCATCCACACCTCAAAACCAGATTTTCAGAAGAGAGCATTCAGACGGCATGGGCACTTTCTCAAAAGAAAGACCTGATTGCTATTTACAGAATGGCCACCAGGGCACCTGTGCTTTTTTTGATTGCCTCTTCTTTTGAAAAAATGTCTCTATTCTGCATCCACATGCGCCTTTTTTCAAAAGCGCTCTTTTGAAAAAAGCATTCTTCCTCATAATTTGATATTTACCAATGTAAAAAAAAAACAAACCTGCATTCTTTCGATTTAATTTCAAAAGAATGATTGTAGTGTGGACGCAGGTGAAGTTTTTTCAAAAATACAATGCAGTCTAGACATACTCCTTGAATATACCAGGTCTAACTCAGGCTTTGTGGATCCTAATGATTTTTAAGGAACCTAAAAATTAAACATTGCAAAACCCACTGTGAATCTGGCAATACATGGCCTAAAAATTGAGGCAGTTTTCATGAGGAGTTCCCATCATTAATACTATACACTGTCATACATTTTGCTTATGCAATGCACAAACCTTTAATCATTTTCATATCCATCCACTTGTAATGAATGGTTTTCCTAACTTACCGGAAACCTACTGGCCTTGGAAGGAGAAGAAAATGATAAATTGCAGTCAAGAGACATTTAATAATGAATGGTGATAGCTTTTCTTTACATAAGAAAGTTGTGAATTTAATGTAGAGTATCTAATGATACATTAGTGTTAGTATGAAATATTTTTACCCAGTTGGAAAAGGGAATTCTAGTTTTAAAGTGCTATAAATCTTGTGTTTCTAATGTTACAGTGCTTTACTCTCAAATATTTCTCAAACCATTTGAAGAAGCCCACTAGAGATCTGAGACTCCCCTGCCCTTTTTTCCTTTGATATAAAGCATTAGTCCTTACCCCTGGTAAATGGAGAGATTAGTCCTTGTTCTTGAGAGCAGGGTTATAAAAATGTTAACTTGGCATATGTTTAAAAGGTGACTCTCAGGTGTAAATGTCTGTGCAGCATCTATTTTTTCAATAAAGATTTAATGGAAATATTAAAATATTGTAAATTAAAACTGTTTAATGCCATGTACTATCACATGGAGGAAGAAGCAAGCACGCAATTCATTTTCACAGAAAATGATGATTCCAGCTGAATTAACTGTCATATTATTAACCCTCTGGATAGAGTCAGATGTGATAACTCATACTGGAACATAATTCCTGCCTTATAAATCTTCCCTCAGCTGTTGCACATATTGTAACTCATTAGCTGCATTAGACATTTGCTCTTATTTTTTAAAGAGGTCTAGGATTCCCTTTAGCCACCTCCCATACAATAATGCAAATTGAGAGAACATTCAGAAGGAGCAACAAGAATTGGTCCTAATAGCGAAGTTGCAGAGTTATGAACCATATTATACTTTTCAAAGTATTCCACCTATCTGTCAAATTGAGGGTAGTAGTCCAGTATTCTTAAGTCTTTACTTTTAACAGGTCACATGACTCTCTCACAAGCTGGGCAATAAAATTAGTATCTTGATCAATAATTACTTCCTGAAGGATTACTCACCGAGAGGAATAGAGGGATGGTGAATGAGTGCACCCGCTTTTTCAGAACTGTTCCGAAAAAGGGGACACATTCCCTGGATGAGGCAGATTTTTTCCAGGATACCGGATGCGGCAGAATTTTTCTGGAAAATCTCTACAGTCTATACATAGCCTTAGACATTGGGGCAACTCCTCTGGTTGTTCCACAGGTAGAAATCTTTCACACCAGAATCACTGGTGGTGAATTTCAGACAAAATGCCAAAGGCATCCAAGTTGTTACAATCTTAGATTAACTAAACTGTTCTGTATACAGGCAGTCCCCGGGTTACGTACAAGATAGGGACTGTAGGCTTGTTCTTAAGTTGAATCTGTATGTAAGTCGGAACTGGCGTCAGCCGCTGCTGAAACTGATCAGTTTCAACCGCGGCTGAATCTGGACGCCAGTTCTGACTTAAATATAGATTCAACTTAAGAAACCCAGGCGTCCCCAAGTCAGCTGCTGCTGAAACTGATCAGCGGCTGATTCCAGGAAGCCTGGGGCAGAGCAACTCTGCCTCGGGCTTCCTGTAGTAAGCCGCTGGTCAGTTTCAGCAGCGGCTGACTTGGGGACGCCTGGGGAAGAGCAGCTGGGGTGCTGCTGGGTTGCTCCAGTAGCGCGGCTCCTCGGCGCTACTGGAGCAACCCAGCAGCACCCCAGCTGCTCTGCCCCAGGCGTCCTGATTCAGCCGCTGCTGAAACTGACCAGCAGCGGCTGAATCAGGATGCCTGGGGCAGAGCAGCTGGGGTGCTGCCGGGTTGGTCCGGAGTGGCGCTGCGGGACCAACCTGGCAGCCCCCAGCTGCTCTATCCCAGGGGTAGGCAAGAAAAGCCTGGTCTGCTGGGGGGGGGGCACTAGCTGCACCACCCCCCAGCAGACCAGGGAGACGGGGGTGGCGGGACCGCCTAAGTCCACCACGGCTTTGCTCCGTCTCCCTGGTCTGCTGACCTGGGAGACACGGAGCAAAGCCGCAGAGCACGCGGGCAGCGGGACAGTCCAGGCGCGCCGAGGCTATCCCACTGCTGGCGTGCTCCAAGGCTTTACTCCCCGTCTCCCTGGTCTGCTGGTCGGGAGACGGGGAGCAAAGCCACAGAGCATGCCTGCAGGGGGACAGCTCAAGCACGCCCGGGCTGTCCCGCTGAGGGCGTGCTCCAAGGCTTTGCTCCCCGTCTCCCTGCAGACCAGGGAGACGGGTAGCAGCTTTTCTCGCCCCGGAGGATGGGGGCGGTGGACCGCGGCGCATCTGGGCGTCCTGCCGCTCCCGTCCACTGGGGCGAGAAAAGCCCCATTCGTAACTGCGGATCCAACATAAGTTGGATCCGCGTAACTCAGGGACTGCCTGTACTGCAGTTCCTTCCCTAGTACTTTACAAAATATATTCTCCTTAAAGATCCCACAAATCCTCTGAAAATATGTTGAATATAGAAAACTCCCTTTCTGTGCCCCTCTATTTTTACGAAGCCATTTAGAAACCCAGTCTTAAGCTTGCAATAATGTAGTTCCCTACAAGGATGGATTTGTGGTTAGAGAAAGCAAATCACACCTAATTACATTGTGGAACACCCAGCTCGTGTTCAATCTGGGTTTCATTTAGTTTCATGCATGGTGTGCTATGCAGTCATCAAGCATTTAACCACAGCCCATGAAAGCAAGGATGGGATGTGACAGAAAATCCTTAGGATAATGATGCTCAGACTCAGGGCAGCGGTCCAAAGAGATGGGCATTGCCCGTGTTCATATTTATACTGCACACTGGCACTGCAAGCAGCATAATGAAACTTTGTTTGTCACAAGTAAGTTACAGAGACTGCTCCCAAAACACAGTGCTGGATTCTATGTTCCACTAAGTCCAGTCACATTTGATTCTGTAGATGGTGCACACTATAATTGGGTGAGGTCACAGAAGATCCTTTGGGGGTGCCTCCCAGAGTGCTGACATGGCCACTGCCACTCATCTTCCCACTCTCTGAGTCTAGTCAACACTCAATCCTTCTAGGCCAGCTCCTCTGGTCTCTCCCAGCTGAGGCCGTGGGCTGAGATCCCTGCCCCCCATGAGATGCAGTGCAGACACTGCACCTCTTCATGTCCAAGAAGAATGCAGCTTTGGGCCCAGCTTCCTGGTACCACTCCCCAAGTGGGATCAAAACCCTCAATGCAACCAGGGTAAGCTCCCTTTAGTAATGAAAGGGGGAATGTACACACTGGTTGCCTCTCCAGGTAAAACATTATTTACACTGGGTTTGATAGAAAATAAAAGTGATTTTATTAAGTACGAGCAGTAGGATTTAAGTGGTAATAAGTGAGAACAGGCAGAGCAAAGCAGGTTACAAATCGAAAGAAACAAAACCGCTTAGCTAATTCTACACAGAAACCTCAGCACAAACTTTTTCAAACTCACCCTAAAACCTCTTTTTCAGCAGTCCCTCCAAACCAGGGCTGTCTCTCCACCCTGGGGTCTTTGTCTCCTTCCTTTAGGTGCAGGCCAGCCAAAAGTCAAAGGACTCGTACCTTCTATTCCTTTAAAAGAATTCCCTTAGCACATGGGGAGTCACCTGGTCACTCCCTAACAACCACTGCTAAGACTTAAGGACAAAAGGCTATTTGCATATGACTGCCCAGATGCTGAGGCCTCCCTTGATAACTTTCATTTAAACATTTAAAAATCATAAAGTATCCCTACTCCATATGTCTAATTTTACACACAAGAATGATACACACCTCAAAATAAGAAAAAACAGAACCAGTGGATCTTCACATGAAGATCGATAGGTTACATGAAATTATTTGCTCAAAGCACCTTTGAGTTATGTATATTCATGTCCATGGGGGGAGAGTCCATCACACCCACCTTGCCTCTGGTGGAGAAACTTTGGGTTTGGTGGGGAAAGGACTGCAAGTTGGGCTCTGCTATGCTGATCCTCCATTGACTTAAGCTCCTTTAGGGATACTGCACCAGTGGTATAGATCAAAGCTGATAATCATTAACATACAACTCAGGATCTACAACTCACTTTGCTCAAACACATGAAGGCCAAGTTGGTCTTACCACAAAGTGCACAACACAATGTAAATCACAGTTCATCTCCAGCATAGCACAATCCAAAACTACAAGCAATACCATGTACCTTTGAATTGTAATTGTATTCTAATCTGTCTGATTTATTCCAAATGAAGTTGATAATGTATTTGCATTACCTGTGGTTCTAATCCCAAAGCAGATGGATAGGGGAAAGCAAACTGCTCCCTTTCTAAGAATCCTATCATCATAGCTCTCTGCTGCATGCGCGTAGAACGTGTTTTTAGCAACCATGACAAAGTATATCTACAAATGGAAGTGAACTCTGAAAACACTCATTTGTACACTATATTGTCATTCTTGAGAATCAAAAAGTAGAGGTTCATATAGGTGTTGGTATAATTTAGCCCTAATATTCTGCATTTGAGATGAGACATGCAGGGAAAGAGGAAGATGGTTTATTCTTAGGGTGTGTCTAGACTACTGAGTTTTGTCGACAAAAGTGGACTTTTGTCAACAAAACTATACCTGCGTCTACACTACCGCTGAGTTCTGTCGACATAACTTTGACAGAACTCAGCAGTTTTGTCGACGCTGGTAAACCTCATTTTACGAGGCATAACACCTTCTGTCGACAGAGTTCTGTCGACAAAAGGTGTTATTGCCTGTAGGGTTGCGTCTAGACTACAGGGTTTTGTCGATGGAAGTTTTGTCGACAGATACTGTCGACAAAACTTCTGTCGACATAAAGCGTCTAGACACATTCAGTTCTGTCGACAAAGCAAGCTGCAGGGACATGCAGGGAAAGAGGAAGATGGTTTATTCTTAGTGAATTTCAGAATCTCCAGAGGATGAAAAAAGAAGAAATCTCAAGCACTCCTTTACTTATATTTCTTTTTAATTATCCAAGATATTTTCTAAAGTCATGCTTTAATTTCTATCAGATCTCCTTACTTCCCAGGAACTTTTGGTGTATTTGTTATTGTTGTTTCTGGTCAGTTTCCACTTCCAATTATTCAGTTTTTTTCCGATTATGTATAATACCATTTACTTTGTATAAATGGGATTCTGTAGGTCTCTGATTCATACCAAGGAATTAAAATTAAAAGCCTGTGAAAGGACTTACTGCAAATATTTCTATTATATAAGGGTATGTCTACATTGCCTTCCTCCTACATTCCTACATTGCATTCGAGAGAGGAATGCAAATGCAGACAAGCGAAATTGCGAATGAAGCGCAGATTTGAATTTCCCGTGCTTCATTTGCATCACCACGGACGACACTTTTCCTTAAAAAATGAGTTTTAAGGGTCATTTCGAAGGAAGGGTTTTTTCTCAAAATAACCCCATGTGGATCGCATTTGTTTTCTCAAAATACACTATTTTGGAAAAGCGGCTGTCTGCGGTGATACAAATGAAGCGCGGGAAATTCAAATCCGCGCTTCATTTGCAATTTCGCTTGTCTGCATTTGCATTCCTCTCTCGAAGGAGGAAGGCAATGTAGACATACCTGGAGAGTTCTAATCTTCCAGGGATCAGATTAACAGGTCTAGTGAAGACATGCTAATTCAAAGTGAGAGGGGCACTCCAGTTGATTCTGGTGGTCCTGCCTCTATGAAGAGTAAAGGAAGTTGAAGGGAGAGTGTTCTCCTTTTGACTTCCTGCAGTGTGGACAGCATCAAAAGTCTATATAAGTTGCTTCGACTTTGGCTATGTAATTAATGTTGCTGAAGTGGTGTATCATAATTCGATCTTATCCCTTAGTGTAGGCTTACCCTGAATGTCCTCCAATAGTGCATTAAAAAGCATAACTAACATCTGCCATGTGTGGTTGTTTTTTCTCATCCTTTCACCTGAGGATACATGTGTGCAGTGCAATATCTTGTTTTGATACTTTTTTATTTTATATTTTAGTATGCTTGTTGCCTTGTGTTATGTCAGAGATAGCATATAAAAAAATGCTTCCATTCAGATTCAGTGGTAAGATTTACAATGCCTGTTAGCTGCTGGGAGATTTAATTTCACAGTCTCAGACTCAACTCCAAGAATTCTGTCTCTTATGTTTTACCTTACTATCGATGCTGGAGGTGTCTAGTATTTGCAATGATAGAGGATTAGTGTTATGGTCAAAGTGAACCCTTGTTATATATTTTTGTGTGTGATCAAGAGGTCAAATCTTTAATTATTTGCCTGTGATTCACTTGAGAATGGATGGGAGAAAAAATATTCACCACTGTTTGCTAGGCAGCAACAATACAAGAATTCCCACCTAACCCAACTAATCCTTGAAACTATTTCCAATTTCCTGGAAATATTATCTGTACATTTTAATGGATTTTATTCTATAGATTTAGCAAAAATAAATGTAAATTGAATATTTCCTCATTAATTATTTACTTTTTTAAAATCATTTCATGCCTGGCCTTAATCTGACCAGACACAGGAGCATAGCAAATTAAGACCACCCCAGTGGAGAAAGGGGAACCAGAAAGTCTCATCAGTCCTTTCTGTTACAATTTAAGAATTAACCCCAGGTAAGAAGAACCAAAATGGATGGGTCCTTTAATGCAGCATGCCACACACATCACCAAAGGAAGAAAATGAGGCAGAGGGGCTGCAATTACATTTTGCTGTGAGGAGGTGCTCCAGGACAGAGTCTACTGCATGAGCAGTAATGCATTCATCTTATTAATAGAATAATCACATTTTATAAGCATTATAATTCTGTTAAAAAGAGGAATGTGTTCATTTCTTGAAGTTTTAGATAGATAGATAGATAGATAGATAGATAGATAGATAGATAGATAGATAGATAGATAGATAGATAGATATGAGAAATAATTTTTTGCCAGTGCCAGCTTGAACTTTACAGGCAGAATCAGTACTGCATTGAGAAAACAAATTTTAAGATCAATGAATTATGAGGGCTATGTTCATTAAGCCAGAGATCTTGTAGTGCTGGCCTTAGCTATGCTATTGTGCCCGTATTGTTTCTACTGTTTCTGAAATTTACCAATAATAGAGTGTTTTAATAGAATTTTATACTAACAATTATATGAAAATGTATACAGATGATATGCAACGATAAGAGGGTTTATTTACAGGTTTTCTTTCCATGTGGAAATCTGAAGCCAAAACTAAGTCATCCTAAATTACATTGGCATACAGCCACCTTAGTAACTGCATCAGTTTTACATGTGCCCACTCTTTGCTTTTTGTGTCCGTGATGAACATCCTCCTCAGGAGCACTTGCACTGATTTAACTGCCATATGGGGCCTTGTTCAATGGTTTCTGAAAGGCACCGACAGGTGATGTGAGTAATGCAGTTCTACATAGTACTGTATTGACCTAATTGTATTGACTTATGTGCTACATTTCTTGCAGAGGTGAAGTTATTAAGTCTGTTTGGGGACAAGTTACATGTGTTCGAGCTATATTTTAGTATAGAGGCTTACAGAGTTAGATCGATGTAAGCTGCCCTACGTTAATTTAATTCTGGGTATGTCTACACTACAGAGTTTTTTCAGAAAAATAGCATTTTTTTCCGAAAACAGTCACTTAAGTTCACACTGCACTCTCAGGGTGTGTCTAGACTTCAGAGTTTTGTCGACAAAAGTGGACTTTTGTCGACAAAACTAAACCTGCGTCTACACTACCGCTGAGTTCTGTCGACATAACATCGACAGAACTCAGCAGTTTTGTCGACGCTGGTAAACCTCATTTTACGAGGCATAACACCTTCTATCGACAGAGTTTCTGTCGACAGAAGGTGTTATTGCATGTAAACTGTCCTTTGCGTCTACACTACCATGTTGACAAAGCAGCTTGTTTTGTCGACAGAACTCAATGTAGTCTAGACGCTCTTTGTCGACAGAAGTTTTGTCAACAGTATCTGTCGACAAAACTTCTGTCGACAGAAGCCTGTAGTCTAGACGTACCCACATTCTTTAAAAAAAAATGAAAAAATGGAGGGTTTTTTCTGACATTGGTAAACCTCTTTCCACAAGGAAGAAGCCTTTTTCCAAAAGAGCTCTTTTGGAAAAAGGCACATGTGGAAGGGGAAGAGGGAATTCTTTCACAAGAAGAGGAAAGAGGAAAAAGCACAGGTGCCTTGATGGCCATACTGCCCATAGTAATCACAGCTTACATGCAAAATAGCATCCATTCAGTGTGGATGCTATCTGTCGAAAAAGCAGATTGATTTTTTGATGCTCTTTCGCAGTGTGGATGCTCTCTTTCGGAAGACTTTTTTTTGCAAGATCTCTTCTAGAAAAGCTTCTTCCAAAGGAAGCCTGCAGTCTAGACATAGCCTCCATGATATAGACCAGGCCTGAGGCACTACAGAGTCTTCAGGAAACTAAAAAAATCCACACCAAAAAAGGTGGAAATTTCTAAATTTATAGAGAGATATTGCTATAATATATGCATCTGTCTTTTCATAAAAAATTCAGGGACTATTCTTTCAGCAGATTTGTGATTCAACATTTTTGGTTCTATGAATATTAAGTCTTACATTTGACCTCTAATGCCTTTCCCAATAAACAGTATATGTAGTATTTTATGTGTGAGGTGGTGTGTGGAAAATTTAACTTGAAATTATGTCAGTATTGTTTCTATACTTCATTAGATCATATTTAATGCATAATTAGGATAAGTTAGAAATTTCAATACATCCTGAAAAACGAATTTTATAGACTTTATGAATTACTTAGTAAGTCACTAAAAGCAGGAACATTATAGCTCAGTTAAATCAAATTATGAACCATGAAAAATCTGATACATCGGCACGCACCATTAAGTAGCAGCAACAGTCAAGATAGGATGACAGCATCTGTGATTTTTCTTTTTAGTCATCATCCTTTTTGACAATTTCCCATTAAAAACAGTGCACATAAATGAGGTAAAAGTTATAAAGCCATGCAGTTTCTGCATTTTATTTTATAGCAAAAGAGGCAGTAAACTAAAGACATTAAAATGAATCACAAAACAAAGTCTTCACTGAAAATCAGCTAGGATATTTAACCCAGAGCACCATCTAGTGATATTTTGGGTGGAAAAATAACTGCATAGTGTAAATTGTATTTTTTATGTTTTAAAATATAATCCTTAGAAGTTAAACTTTGATGGAATCAGTATGATTTACACTTAATCGATTGAAATATAGGAGCACAAAATGACAAATCTTTCAATTTATTATAGTTAAAATTAATTTAAATACCACAAAAACTGCTTCCTTCGTTGATTTTTAACTCCCCAATTAATTTAGGAATGTGAATATCCAGCTTTAAGAATGTTGTTTCAAAACCTGATAACATTCATTTTTCATTGATACGTCTATCACATTTGCATCTTCAGCATTTTTCAAAGATATTTTTGACACTTCATTTTCAAAGTTGCAAAAAGCTTCAATAAATGTTAGGGATGGTTGGAATGAAAATGCCAGATTTAAAACAATCCCTGTATCAAATTAGTAAATGGTAAAAGGCAGGATTCAAACTCGGTTGAGCTAAAATATTAATGACCAGAATGAACCTTTCCGATACAATGCAATACCCACATTTCTGCACAATCTTTCTCTGGTACCTGGCAGGAAAATGGCCAATTGACCTTCTCTGTGATAATATAATTTTTTAAAATAATTGCAGGTAAGTATTGATATCAGAGGGTATGTCTACACTATCCTCCTAGTTCGAACTAGGAGGGTAATGTATGCATACCGCACTTGCTAATGAAGCCCAGGATTTGAATTTCCCGGGCTTCATTAGCATAAGCGGGGAGCCGCCATTTTTAAATCCCCGCTGCTTCGAACCCCGTGTAGCACGGCTACACGGGGCTCGAACTAGGTAGTTCGGACTAGGGTGCCTATTCCGAACTACCGGTACACCTCGTTTCACGAGGAGTAACGGTAGTTCGGAATAGGACCCTAGTCTGAACTACCTAGTTCGAGCCCCGTGTAGCCGCACTACACAGGGTTCGAAGCAGCGGGGATTTAAAAATGGTGGCTCCCCGCTTATGCTAATGAAGCCCGGGAAATTCAAATCCCGGGCTTCATTAGCAAGTGCGGTATGCATACATTACCCCACTAGTTCGAACTAGCGGGGTAGTGTAGACATACCCCGAGAGAACTGAACCATGTATTGGTACAGTGTAAAAGTCCTGTCAAGAAAATTGTTTTCACTGACTACCTAGATATCACAGTAAGGATTATCATAGAATTAGATAAATCTGTCCAGATTTATTTTATGATATATAGTCAGCCAAAGGCCTAATCATGTAAATTTTTTTATCATGCTCCCCATCAGTGTTCCCTCTAAAGCTGTGCAGCAACACAGCTTCACACGTGATTGAACAGCCTGCCCAGTCAGTCAGCTCCATGCATGGAGCCCTGAGCCAGACTGGACAGGACTGATTAATCACCTGTGAGGTTGTGCTGCCGTAGGTTTGAGGGAACACTGCTCCCCATCTGTTGATATTGATAGGTCAGACAGAAGCAAAACAATCCAGCCAACAAACTCAGTTAGGGTATGTCTACACTACCCTCCTAATTCGAACTAGGAGGGTAATGTAGGCATACCGCACTTGCAAATGAAGCCCGGGATTTGAATTTCCCGGGCTTCATTTGCATGAAGCCGGCCGGCGCCATTTTTAAATGCCAGCAGTTCAAACCCCGTGCCTGGGCTGGGGGGCATCGGGTGGCTGGCTCGAGCTTGCCCGGGACCGCAAGAGGCGGGCACCCGCCTGGGCTAGTGCGGACATCGTGGACCTCGTCCACAATCTCCGCACTAGGCACAGGAAAGTGGCGAGCTAGGGCAGGAGAGCTGCCAGCCTGGCCACCCAGGAGCAGGTGTGCATGAAAATCAAGGGGGTCCACTGAGACCCCTGACCCTGAGCCCTGAGCATACAATGGCCATCCTGGGTCAGACCAAAGGTCCATCTAGCCCAGTAGCCTGTCTGCCGACAGCGGCCAACCCTAGGGACCTTGGAGGGAATGGACCGAAGACAGTGACCAAGACATTTGTCTCGTGCCATCCCTCTCCAGCCTTCCACAAACCTTGGGCAGGGACACCACTCCTACCCCCTGGCTAATAGCACTCCATGGACCCAACCTCCATCACTTGATCTCATGTCCCTTTAAACACTGTTCTAGTTCTAGCTTTCACAGCCTCCTGCAGCAAGGAGTTCTACAGGTTGACTCTTTGCTTTGTGAAGAACAACTTTCTGTTACTAGTTTGAAGCCTGCTACCCATTCCTTTCCTTTGGTGTCCTCTAGTCCTTCTTTATGGGAACTAACGAAGAACTTTTCTGTATGCACCCTCTCCACCCAACTCCTGCTTTTAGAGACCTCTATCCTGTCCCCCCTCCGTCTCCTCTTTTCTAAGCTGAAAATTCCCAGTCTCTTTAGCCTCTCTTCATATGGGACCTGTTCCCAACGCCTTATCATTGTAGTTGCCCTCCCCTCTCCCACCCTCTCTCTTCCCCTCTCCCACCTCCTTTTCCCAGTCTCCCCCAGTTTTGTTCAATAAAGACAGATTCCATTTTTGAACACAATTGTCCTTTATTTTGTACATCAAGAAAAGGGGATAGGGAAGGGAAAGTGGAAGGATGTGAGGGAGGAATGGGGCACGAGCCCCCGATGGGGAGGACTGGGCTGGCTCTGCGGGCTTCTGGGGGTGGAAGCTCTCCTGCAGCCCCCCAATTGCCCCCTCTCCCCAGATGGCAGCCTGCGGCAAGTGCAGCTGGGCTGATGGCCGAGTGCTGTGATGTGCCCAGTGTGGGCAATCCGGGCACTCCAAGCCAGGACTGGTTTGCAAGCGGGGCACCCCTGAGAACTGTCTGTTCGGGGTGGGTGTCGGGTCCCTTTAAGCCCAGCCCTCGGCTAGCCTGAGACAGCATCTCCACGCTCTAAGTCCTCCTCTGATGCCCTGCCGGCACTGCTTCCGGCCATCCTTAAGCTCGGTTCAGGGTCCACTTAATGTAGACATGCTAGTTCGAATTAGAAAAACGCTAATTCGAACTAGTTTTTAGTTCTAGACGCATTAGTTCGAATTAGCTTAGTTCGAATTAACGTTGTAGTGTAGACGTACCCTTTGAGTCTTTTGGGCAGGAGCTCAGGTTCTGAAGCCTAGGTAGGAGGGTGATCTTGAACATGTAAAAATCTGTTTTTTTATATTGTAGTACAAATCTGTGATTGTTGACCTGGCTCTGAGACTTGCTGGCAGGACTTTTTGAAACACAATACAGACTGAAACTAAGGGAAATAGGAATACATTTTCACTTAGATTTCTTTGGAAATTCCCCCTATATTAAATATACAATATATTTATATGTAATGAGATTTTATTAGGGGAATTGTACTCTGTGACTGCTGTCCAACATACCCAAAGTTTATATAATTGTTGTTCTTGTGTTTTAAATGCTAATAATAATAGAACACATTGCTTGTTTTGCAAGAGATATGCATTTGCTTCTCATTTTCAGACACACAATCATTTACCCATCACTGAATATTTTACCAACATAGCGTTGTAATTATCATTCAGATGCAACTGTTCACACATGTTTATAAATGTCACTCATTAGAGCAGGGCTGAGCTGCAATTTTCACATTCTGATTCAGCTTTCAAGCCATGTCAAAGATTTTGGAGAACAGAGTTCTAATTTTGGTTGCTTATTAAGGTGATCAGGACTACATGGCCCTTTTCTAACCTCAGTCCTAACCATTCGTTTTTATGAGACAGCACTTGTGCAGCCAGTCAGTGCTTTCCAGAAGGTTCTCAAGTAGGAATATCCAGCAACTACCTTAAAGAAGCAATGATGATGTATGTAGAATATGTGCTATTCTTGAGACTAAGGGTGTGTCTGGACAGCACCCTTCTTTCAGAATAAGCTATGCAATGTGTGCTTTGCAAATTGTGTGATTTATTCTGAGTCTAAGTCAAAAGAGCTTATTTTGAAATCTGGCACTTTTCAAAATAAGGCACTTTTCAGACAAATCCCTTAACCCTTGTGGAACGATGATTACAGGGATGCCGGAATAGCACTCCCACTATTTTGGGAAATAACGGGTACTTCTAAAGACACAGCATTGCTATTTTGGGATACTTCTTTTAGTATCCCAAAATAGCAATGCAGTCTAGATGTACCCTAAGAGAGGATTCTCAGCTCCCTTAGATCAGTGAAATAACAGGTTATTATTTTAAGGTAACATCAGCACTGTGATTGGAAACTGTCAATTCTACATATGCAAGGTCTGCTTAGCCTCTGTTAGGAAAATAATGTTGGTCTTGTTCCTGTCCGTTAAAGGTAGGCTAGCTTAATCCAGAGTAAAGAAAATTTAGGTTGGCTATTAGGGACAACTTTATAACTGTAAGCATGATTAAGTAGTGGAATAGATTACCAATCACCATCATTGCAGATTTTTAAGAATTTAGACCATTCTTCTCCGATATTTGTCTAGGTATACATAGTCCTGCCTTAGAGCAGGCTACTGGGCTAGATGATCTCTCAAGGTCCCTTCTAATCCTTTATTTCTATAATTCTATGTGTCTGAATTTATTTGCTACAAGTTCCTGCTCCATTAAATATGCAGTGGAGAGTGCAGTATTTGTCTTACGGTACATCTAGACTACAGGCTTTTGTTGACAGAGGCTTTGTCAATAGATACAGTCGACAAATCCTCTGTAGAAAAAGAGCATCTAGACTACAGCCAGTTCTGTCGACAAAGCAAGCCACTTTTTCGACAGAGAGTCTAGACGCTGTCTTTTGAAAAAGCACAATGTGCATGCAATAGCGCCTTTTTTCAACAGAACTCTGTTGACAAAAGGCATTATTCCTCGTAGAATGAGGTTTACCGCCATTGACAAAACTGCTGCGTTCTGTCAACAGAACGTGGCAGTAGTGTGGATGCAGGTATAGTTTTGTCGACAAAAGTCCACATTTGTCAACAAAACC
The DNA here is from genome assembly GCF_049634645.1 of Pelodiscus sinensis. NCBI lineage: Eukaryota > Metazoa > Chordata > Testudines > Trionychidae > Pelodiscus > Pelodiscus sinensis. The sequence continues at coordinate 260,148,257 of NC_134711.1, forward strand.
TTGTAGTCTAGACACACCCTTACTGTGCAGCTCCAAAGACTATATTAGTATTAAGCAAATAGGCTGCGTCTAGATTGGCATGATTTTCCAGAAATGCTTTCAATGGAAAAGTTTTCCATTAAAAGCATTTTCGGAACAGAGCGTCTAGATTGGCACAGACGCTTTTCCGCAAAAGCACTTTTTGCGGAAAAGCGTCCATGCCAATCTAGATGCACTTTTCCGCAAAAAAGCCCCGATCGCCATTTTCGTGATCGGGGCTTTTTTGCAGAAAACAAATCTGAGCTGTCTACACTGGCCCTTTTGCACAAAAGCTTTGCGCAAAAGGGACTTTTGCCTGAACAGGAGCAGAATAGTATTTCCACAAGAAGCACTGATTTCTTACAGTAGGAAGTCAGTGCTTTTGTGGAAATTCAAGCAGCCAGTGTAGACAGTTGGCAAGTTTTTCTGGAAAAGAGGCTGATTTTCCAGAAAAACTGGCCAGTCTAGACATAGCCATAATGCATAAAACAATTAAGAATAATTCCACACTTAAGATGTAAAATAAATATAATTCCACAATACACGTGCTTGCTAGAGCCAGTATCTCACTAAAAAAAAATCATTGGTAGGTTATCACTAAATGCCTTGTCAATCTTGTGAAGCAAGCTATTTGCATTGTCAGTCCCTTTTATCCTTTGTTTATTATAATTATTGTCAATAAAGATGTCTAGATTTATATAAGATGTAATATTTTTCCATAAAAATAGAAGAGAAATGGGAAGAACTTTTCCATTTTACCTTTTGTTTGAGTCTATGATGAACACCAAGAGAGTAGTTAGCAATTATGCCTCCCATCCATTTTTTACAGTTCATTAACTATGGGATTCTGTAGGACAAAGTAATTGGGAGAGAAAAGAGACAAAGGGTAAGCATTTTTTTAATTAAAAATGTCCTCAGTTCAAATGGAAGAACTTAGAAAATACTTCCTTCTTTTTTTAACCAAAATTACTAAACACCATTGGAGTTATTATTCATGTAATCCATCTAGAATTGTGCAGTACACAGAAGTTTCCTGTTAATTGTTGTTTCATCATACTTATTTCAAATTTCTAAGACTTTATCTTTAATATACCACTGGCTGAAATGTCGAAGATGAGCAGTCTATTTGACAAAGAGCAGTTTCCATGAACCTGAAGCTATTTGTGAATTTCACACTGTTAGTTTTGGCCACTCACAGAAATGACCAGGAGAAGGAGATAATGATGCTGTCATGCCCCTCTCCATCCCTCCCCATTTGTTATAAACATTAGCCTTTTGATTACAGCACTCAAGTAGGGATATGGAGAATCCAAGTTCAAGTCACTGCTTTACCACAGATACCAAATGGATATATTTTGACAAAAATTCAGAAAATTTCAAGGCCAGTGGAACCCAAACTGATTTTTTTAAGAAGTGCCACCAAACTTCAAAAAACCAATTATCTTTTGACCACCTCCATTTTCATATGCTGTAGTTTGACAGAAATTGGCATATCATTTAAAATACATCATTGTCAGCATTTAAAATATTAAAGTAATGGTGACTCCTTTAATTCTTTAAGAATATTAATTGGTTATTTGAAGTAAATTTTTGTTTGTTCTATTTTTGCAGGAAACCCTGCCCCTTGCAGGTAAGGGCTAATGTAGCCTCAGCCAAAAAGTTATTTGGTAGACCAGAATAGGACTGACATCCCAGTTAAAAAGGACTTTTGAACAAGTACAACTCCAACTCCAACTCACACCACACACAAGGAAATAAACAATCACAACGCTAAATTTTGTGTAAAACAACAGATGTGTTAAATATTTCCAGCTCTGACTCATGGTAGACTAAAAGACCCAAGCTTTCTTAATACAGGTACTATCACCATCAATTTTGGAAGATGATTCTTTTCCCAACGTTTACATATTTCCTTCCCTAAAACATGAAATGCAAAGAAAACAAATATATATAAAAATACAAATCCAAACTCCTATCCACGAAAGGCGAGATCTACGATGATTGAGTCTGAAGGATAGCTGTTTTGCTAAGACACGTGACCTCGGTTCTCTGTGGTCATGTAAAGGTGCCATTGCTATGTGCAATACAAACACAGAAGTGAAAGCTAATACTGTCCTAGCTCAAAGCAAAGGTAAATTACTTTCCTCTTACACTGAACTTCCTAAAATGGAGACATCTGAAGAAATAGCGAGATTAATAATTACATCTCGTTTTTTTAAGAGGGGAGGACGAATCAAAAGATATTGTCATTTTCCTCTTCTTTTTTCCATTGAAATATTTGTTGTCAAAATTTGAAAAAAAAATGATCAGCTATCAAGATAACAAGAATTGTCATGTGGCAATTCCCTGGCATAATCCCTTCCTCCTGTGGAGGGCAATAATATCTCACAGGGGTCTTCGCTAAAGACCAGTGTTAGAAGTTATTTTGCACCAAGGTCCACAGGGTGTTCACATTAAAATTTAAAACAGTTCAACCTTACCAACATTCACCCCTTAGCCAAAAAGCTTAGAAAACAATTTTATATTGTCAACTCTTCAAATTCCTTTAAAAGAGTAATCCGTTTCACATGAATTTCCACAATTATTGCAGTAAAATAAACATTTGTTCATCCCTCCTGGAGAATGAAAGTTTCTAAACTACCAAGCAGGGTGTCTAGAAAATGGTAAAAACAACATAGCTGAGTTCTGGTTAAACAATTAAATGATCACATCAAATTCCAACCATCTACTGTAGACTTATTTTACCTTTATTGAACGGAAAATGTAGGAAGGTTTATTAATTCTTATTTGTATGGCCTGCATGGGTCACTTGCATCTTTCTTCAGAAGGATTCTCTCAGTCAAAGAAAATATTTTCCAAGGGTCTTGCTGTTTGTTTTAGGTTATTTACATAGTTGATCTAAATTGTTTGAAAAGTTTCAACATTCACCATTTTTTTTTATTTCAGAAACTGAATCTCTGTGCTATTTTCATGGAAAGGTTCTCAATATTACACATGAAATACAAAATTATTATCAATATTTATTGTTCCTAGCACTACATTCATACAATATTTTGGAATACATAAAGCATATCGAAGATAGAATGAGATGTCTATCCAGCTTTTTACTGCTCTTATGAAACGTCTTGGTCCCTTTAAAATTAGATTCTTCACACTACATTCATTTCTTCTCTTCTTTCCATATTCCCTCAATGGATTTTTTTTTCACTTGTTACATTTTTGCTTTCAATATCTTATTGTGTTTGCATTCTATTCACTTCAACGTGCTTTTGCACTGTGATGTTTTCAAAACTCTATGGCATATATTATTAATATAACCTCATCGAAAGTTTCATGATGAGTTTCTATTTTTAGAGAGAAAACAATAGTTAAAGTCAGTTAAATTGAGATAGAAGGATCTGCTTGGAGAGAAAGTCATAAAATTGATTCTTTCTGACTCATTGTAAATGACTGTAAGGGAAAACACAGCTTCTATCATGTCCCATTCCATTAGATGTTCCACACAGGATAAAAGCCCAACACTACTACCAGATCAAGAAGCAATTCAATTGGGTCAAGTGTTAACAGCCTGCTTTCTGATGTTGCAGATCCTGAGTTCAATTTCCACTGAGGATTGGTAGTGGAGGTGTTCCTAAAAATGGTGTTCTCTATTGGACTTTAAACTCGTGTGGACTTAAAATTTCCACGATTAGGGGAACTGCATAAATGGTGTGTTATATGTTCCCCTTGAGAGTATTATATCTCCTTCTAGTGTTTGTTATGCTGTACACTGCTGAAAAGAAGACATGCTGGGGCTTGGTTGAACTGCTTTCTTTTCTCTGAGTAAAGGAAAGCCCAAAACCTAACTGCAGCATAATCAGGCAGGCACCTAGGATCAAATATAGCTTGCTAGAAGCTACAGGCTGATTAGACACCTGCAGACAATTAAGGCCTGTGATGCCACTTTAAAAGGGCTTCTCCAAGGCTAGGAAGGAGGAAGGAAAAGAGTGAAGGACGGGAAGTGCTGTGTGCAGGAGTTGTGTGGGTGTGAACAGAGGACTGATGAGCAAGTACCAAAGGAAAGTTACCTGGGAGGGATGGCTTAGGGAAGTGGCCCAGGGAAAAGCTTCCAGCTTAAGAGTGGCAGTAATCCTGCCTGTTGCAGCTGCCTTTGGGTCCTGGGGCTGGAACCCAGAGTAGTGGGAGGACTCGGGTTCCCCCAATCTCTCCATAACATCACAACCTCTGCCTTGAGAAGGGAAATCAGGACTCTAGAGGGGATTTTATCCCAAATTTATGGACTAGCCTGTGGGTCAGTGGGCTGTTGCTCCTGCCTCTAGTAAAGAGAAAGAGGCTGTGTGGAGGGCCACAGTAAGCTTTTGAGGCTAAAACTATCTGCCAATAGCACGAGACCCTCAGGGAAAAGCTGGAGCTTTGCCACACTGTCCAACTGATGATCCACCTATTATGCTTCTAGTTAATAGGGGTATTTCTTTAGCCCATTGCCTAGTTGGCTGTGCTTTGGGTAGTGACGATACTGGAGTCAGTCTCTCATGGGGTATGTCTACACTACCCCGCTAGTTCGAACTAGGGGGGTAATGTATGCATACCGAACTTGCTAATGAAGCCCGGGATTTGAATTTCCCGGGCTTCATTAGCATAAAGCCGGCGCCGCCATTTTTAAAAGCCGGCTAGTGCGAACCCCGTGCCGCGCGGCTACACGCGGCACGGGCTAGATAGTTCGAACTACATAGCCATTCCGAACTATCTGTACTCCTCGTGGAACTTGAGGATGGAAAGAAAACTGGCAGATATTTCCCCTCTTACAAAGACCTCATAACTCCCTTAGACTCTCTTCTATTTGGAAGTTTAAAATTATATTCAACATCCCATACTAGAAAAAAATAGCCATTGTGTTCCCAGTGTATTTCATTTATGGTATGCATACATAAAACACTGGGACTCTGAAATTTGTTCATTACAGAGAATATAACTCTACATGATTCTAGACAGAGATACCCCTCCCTAGAATGCCAAAAATGGTAGGAGGCAGAGTGACTGATGTATCATGTTTTATTAATCTGCATGCACTGACTAAGAATTTTTCCCAGTAACTGGATGAAAGCATATCTCTTAAAAATGTACCTAATTTAATCTCTGTGAGAAAGTCTTTACTATGACACAAGTAAATCCTACTGAGACTGTATGTTGAGAGAATTACAGCATGCATAAAAGCAACAGAAAATCTTGTATTCCAGTAACTAGAATATAAACGCTAGAGGTTTTTGCCACACACTTGAGACTCATCATAATTCACTTACTTTCTATCCATCATCCACAATAACTTGGATGGAACACAAATTCCAAAAAGCATCCTGGTGCACAGAAAGTTATGAGGAATTAACTGTCTTCTGTCCTCTGACAGACAGACCTCATACCCTTTGGATGCATGTATGTTAAACAAGTCAAATCACATAGTGAAATTTATATCAGAACTATCAATGAAACGAAAACTTTCCCAGCCCTCATCTACACAAGGACTTTATTTTGAAATAACCCCCCAAAGGTCGAATTTATAAGCAGATCGTCCTAACTACCAAGCTCGTTATTTTGAAATAACAGGCCTCTTGTCATGAGGAGTAATGCTAATTCCAAAATAGTTATTTCAAAATAACAGTAGTGTGGATGCTCCGGTGTGGCTAATTTGAACAAATTACTCCCCAGAGTAATCTGAATAATTATTCCCCAGTGCTTTAATGGAGCCTGCCTCCGACTAATTTCATGGCTTCCCTGTAGTGTGGACACACTAGTTCAAATTTGTTAAATTGGGAGTTATTATATCAAATTTAATAATTTTGAAAGAATTTCCTCAAGTAGACATGGCCCCAATGTAAAAGACACTCAAACAATTCCCCAGACAAAACTCTTGGTAAATCATACAACTCAATTACTCTGGAGGACAACAAACTTGGCTTCTGTTAGCTGAATGAGTAAAGCCAATTCACAAGTGGAGATGGCCCTCACTGAAAATGTTCAACCTTCCACCTCATGTTAGCAAGATTCATAGAGTAACCTATACCAAAGTACTGAAACAACTTACAACAGGGGTAGCCAACCCAAGGCTCACAAGCTGCATGCGGCTCATGAAGAAAAAAATTGTGGCTCCTGATGGAACCAGGATGGAACCCAGAACCGCCCAGTTCAGCTGCTGTGAGCCACATTCTTGCTCACGGCCCATGTGGTTCTGCTCATGGCCTCTAGCGCACTATGTCATATCCTGCACGTGCAGACCGGGTCACACACAGTGTCCCAGCCTGCATGTGCTAGCAGCTGGCTGTTGAGCACAGGCTATGGCAGCAGCTCTGGACCTGGGCAAAAGGTTAGTGGAGGAGGGCGATTGGGGTAGAGCGGGGAGGGGAGGTGTCTGGCTCTGGGAAAGGGAGGGGAAAGGAGGAGATGGGGGTTGGGAGGGTGCACATGATGAGCCGGCTGCTCAGGGTGCATGGCTGTATCGGCAGCGGTAGCTCCAGGACACAAGAATTAGGTTAGAGTGGGGGAGAGGGTGTGTGCCTGGCTATAGTATGGGGAAGGGGAAGCGAAAGGAGGGGGATTGGGTTTCAGGGGCAGGGTCGCACAACATCCCAGCCAGCACATCTCAAAGCTGGCCTCTTAGCACACATGCCCCAGCACCTGGACGGAGACGCGTGTGGCTGTAGTGGCGGCTCCACCTCTGGGACCCAGGAATTAGGTTAGAGTGGGGGGGGGCAGGGGAATTGGTATAAAGGGGAGCCAGTGCCTGGCTCTGGGGGAGGGATTGGGTTACAGGGTGTGGGTGTGTGTCTGGCTCTGGGGAAGCGGGGGGGGGAGGATTGTGTTAGAGCAGGGGTAGTGCCTGGGGGAGAGGAGGAGAAGAGCAGCCAGCATGCTTCCTGAGACCTGGGATCCCAAGCTGTCTCAGTTTCCCCCTCTCCTGGCCAGACCCCCTCCCCCCCAAGAGTACCCTGCCCCAGCACCGTGTCGCCTGGCCCCACTAGCACAGCTGGGGCCACATTAGGCTTGGAACCTAGGCTTGGGGGATTTTGGAGTGGTTGTTTTTAGTATCTCACTTGTGTGGCCCTAACTGACTTTTCTGTGGGTCAGTGACTCCTGACTTAAAACAGATTCCCCTCCCCTCTCATAAATAAAGACAAATGTTGAAATATTTTGTATTTGACATAATATTTTATTTAAAAGTGAAGTCTGGCCAACAAGCCCCCAATTGAAGCCAAGCCCCCATCTGGCTGAAGCATCCCGCCCCCAGACTCAAACCTGAGCTATCAGACATTGGAACCCCCATGTCCTGAGCCTCTCACATCCCCAAACTCCTGCACTCCCACGTCCCCAGTCTTCTGCCACAACACTGCTCCACCATCCCCACACTGTGTTCTGAGCCCATCATACTTCCAGTCTCCCTGCCCTGAGCCCCTCATGCACATCAGCCCAAACTCCTGCACCCTCATAGCCACAAGCCTGTGGCTTACTCAGCACCCCAACCCTCCACCTGACCCCAACGCTCTCCAGCCTGGAAACCCCTCCCTGAGCCAGCATCCTCTTCTCTACTTCCTCCTGCATCCAAATTCCCTCCCAGAGCTTGCACCTCTCACCCCTTCCCAAAAAAAGGGCAAGGCTGCAAAGACCCGAAGAAAATTTGTTAACCCTCCCCCCCCCCCCAAAAAAAAGCAAAGCTGTGCCCTGGGATGGATGCACCAGCACCTATTTTCCCAGAGCATGGGAACATACAACTTTGCCTGGGCTCTTTATGCTGTGTCCACTGCTATTGTGGCTCTTCATCTGGAATGGGTTGACCACCCCAGACTTATAACATTTTAAAAATTGTTTTATGCACCTAAGTAGACTTGAAAATCTGGTCCTCAGTACCTAACAGTACAAATGGGTGCTATTGGGCTTTTCAAAATCCATGTGCCTTACTCCCATTTAAATCAATTGCTTTAGATGTCCAGACCAGCTAGGTCCCTATTTATCTTTCAAAATCAACGTTGTTAGGCACCTAAACCTAATTTTCAGTCAGATTGAGATCCTACATGCTTATGTTACTTTTTGAAAATGGAATTTAGACTTTTGACTATTTTAGACAAGATTTTAAAAAATATTTTGATGCCTAACTCCCACTGATTTCATCGAAGTTATATATCTAACTACCCTTTAAAAATTTGGCTCTTGGGTAATTTTGAAAATCTTGTCATCAATCAAATTCATCACAACTGTATTTAGCCAATTTTAGCTTCAAGAACACATTTTGTCCATAATCTCTATGACTGGATGAGTTAAATGGCCACCGCTAAATTTCAGACAAAAGAGTTCTCACCCCTTATGTCAGGATGAATTTACCAATTAACCCAGGTCTACAATAGGGAGTTATTTCAAAATAGTAAGTGGAGCATCCACACTACCAAGCCCATTATTTTCAATTAATGGGCTGGTTATTTCAAAATCTGTACTCCTGCTTTCCTTGGGGAATAACACTTATTTCAAAATTATTCTTTTGAAACAGCATTAGTGTGAACGATCTGGTGCTGCTAATGGAAAATAAGTGGCCTCCAAAGTCCTCTCACACTTCCTCTTATGGCTGCTCTGGCCACACTTGCCATCTCCACTGTTCCCCTTCTCCTGCAGAGCTTAAAATTCCAGGCTGCTGGAGAAGGGCTTGTGCCACGTGGCCAGCTATGCAAGCCCTGTGCCACATGGCACAATCTGAAGGAACTATGACGGACCCTGACACTCCCTCAGGGCCTCACATAGCTGCCAGGAGTCCTGCTCCACCCTTGGCTGCCAGTAGCCAAGGAACAGAGGAGAGCTCTAGCCTGGACTGGAGCCAAGACTGAGGAGGAAATCAAACTCCAGGATCTCCTCACCAGAAAAGTAATGCAGACATGTACGGCAAGATCACTGCCAGCTTGTCTGACAAAGGCCACAACTGGACCCTTGATTAGGTCTGCATGAAGGTGAAGGAGCCCCAACAGGCCTACCACAAGGCCAGGGACAAGAGCGAATGCGGTACCGCGCATGTGCCACTACTTTGAGCAGTTGGATGCCATCCTGGGAAGGACGCCAGTCAACTCTCCCCCCCACCATCATGTAGTCAGGACTGGACATGCCCAGTGTCAGCCTCCATGAGGATGGGGTTGAGGATGATGATGATGATAATAGGAAGGAGGCAGAGGAGGCCAGCCAGGTGACGATGTCCACTATCCAGAAGCTGCTCCTTACCCTGGAGCCAATCCAGATCCAATGGGTGAGGGACACAGTAGGAAGCTGAGCCACCCTATTCCCCCTCCTGCACGCAAGCTCCTGGCCTGGATGGCACCTTCCCATTCCTGCTTATTCCCAGGTCATGGGTGTAGTGATGCTCCTCTGGAAAGTGACTGCTGTCTAGGCAACATATGACCTTGCTTGAAGCACATCGCCATCAAGATTAGGGCTAGGCTTCACAGCTAGGCTTCATACACAGGGTATCTTGGGATGACTGACCTTGTAACTTTTCTTCACATCTGTCTGCGAGCTTGGAGCATTCCCCACCTGCTGCGAGTATGGAGCATCCCCCACCTCCCACGCCATCTTCATGACTCTACAGGATTTGCAGGCAGAAGAGAATCTGCAAGGAACTCATGCAGGAGCAGATGTCCAGGCTACAATCTCTCATCCAGGGCCTTGAGGAGGAGTGTCAGGAGTGGGAGCAGTGGAAGGCCACCTGGGACCAGCTGGTGTGCCAGCACCTACGTGCTCATTCCACGAGGTGTACCGGTAGTTCGGAATAGGAATCCTAGTCTGAACTACCTAGTTTGAGCCCCGTGTAGCCGCGCTGCACGGGGTTCGAACCAGCGGGGTTTTAAAAATGGCGGCTCCCCTCTTATGCAAATGAAGCCCGGGAAATTCAAATCCCGGGCTTCATTTGCAAGTGCGGTATGCCTACATTACCCCCCTAGTTCGAACTGGGAGGGTAGTGTAGACATACCCGGAGTTATTTCAATTTTACTTTGTGATTGAGTGGACTAGGAAAGAAGCCCTCTGCTGGAGGCTGGAAGCCTTGCCACACCCCACCCCAGAGAGAACAGCAGAAGAGAGGTCCCAAGATCTCCTGGAATCCAAACACGGGAATGTGGATTTCTTCTCTTGCAGGCACAATTGCTTATTTTGGGGACACAACTCTACCAAACTTTTATCTGATAGGGGGAGGAGTATGATGGTGTGGACTTGGACCAATGCCCTCTGCTAGAGGCTGGAGACTTTGCCACACTGCACCCCAGGAAGAAGAGCAGAAGAGATGTCCTCCAAGAGGAATAGAGTGTCTACTTCTGCTGCAGTCAATCAGGGCCCAGCAGCCTGATATAAAAGAAGCTGCTTGGCCAGGGCTTGGCAGTTCCTCACTGGAGCTCGACCCAGATGGACTGAGTGCTGGGAGGACAGCAGCACCTTGGAGAGCTCAGAGCGAAAGCTGAACTTAAGACCTGGTTAAGATCCAGGGCCAGAGATGGAAAACTAGCCACAACTGGCTACAAGACTTTGCAGAACCTGGGAAATTGTGTGTTGAGAGCCTGGCCTGAAAGAGAGAGAACTGGATGGAACAGTATCTTGGGAAATAGCCCAGGGAGCAAGGGAGCATCAGACACCTGTAGCAGTCAACTATTACTTACAGGCTCCCTGGGCCAGGACCCAAAGGAGTAGGGAAGGTCTAGGCTGGATATTAGGGAAAAACTATTTAACTAGGAGGGTGTTAAAGTATTGGAATGGGTAATCTAGGGAGGTGGTGGAATCTCTATCCCTAGAGGTTTTTAAGTCTCAGCTTGACAAACCCATGGCTATGTAAGGGGACTGTTACCCCTTACTAAAACTCTGTGGGAGTTTTTTGGTTTACCAGCTTCAGAAGGGGAAGGGTTCGTGAGACTGACAGACCCCAGAGACAATGGAAAGCAGTCAACACTCCAGCTCAGCCTGACTGACAGGTTGTAAGTGGGGATTGTTCTGGCTCTGTCTCTGAACAAACAAGCTGTGTGCAGAAGAGGTCCTGCAAAGACAGAGAGCTGAAAGAGGAGTACAAGAAGAAGTCCTGCAGCGACAGAACCAGACACAGACAGGCCAAGCAGTGCAGACCCTGTGTTGAGCAGCAGACTGGCAGTGCTCAGAAAGCCAAAAGGAACAGAGAAACAACACAAGGAGCTGGAACTGGCCAAGCAGCACAGCCTGCAGCTGGATGTGGTGAGCTACTGGGACCTGCAAAGTGTGGGGAAAGGCTCTGGACTGGGAGAGGGGTCTGGCCACTTAGAGACTGAGGCTGTGTGGTCACTGCCAGTGCAAGCGTGTCCAGCCTGCAGCCCCTTGCAGCACATCCAGGGCTTCTAAGGAAGAGACTGTGAACTGTCCTTACACTCTGCAGACTGCTGTGTTGGTGTCCCTGTGCTACAGAGCAGGGCTGTGTGTTCCCATTTAACCATTCTCATTGTTTCTTATTCTATTCTCTTTAATAAGTTGATGTTTAATAAATTGTGTTTGCTTTGAACCTTATGAAGTGGTCACTGGGCCAAGAAGGCCTGCAGTGTAAAGAGAGCACCTCGGAGTGGGGACACCCTAACTCCTGCCCCTAGTGACTACAAGGTCAGGGATTAAGCCCCAGGAAACCTGGGCCCAGCCTTGTTGGGGTTTCAAGGGCTCTGCTACTCAGGAGAGTGGAGGGGGAGCCCTCAGGATCAGGGAGCCGTGGGGTAAAGGAAGTGGGAGCGGGGACTCAGATCCTTTCACTGGTTCATTTCACCGGGGTGTATAGAAGCCAGGAAAGTTCCCCACAAGAGCGGGACCATTCCCCCGCTTACAGCTAGGATGATTTAGTTGGGGTTGGTCCTGCTTTGGGCAGGGGGCTGGACTCAGTGACCTCCTGAGGTCTCTTCCAGCCCTAGGATTCTATGAGTAGATGGGCCTGCCCCTTCTCCCAAAAAACTTCAGCAGTCACAGCAAGCAGATAAGAAGATGTCTGGTCCAGGCAACAGACCTGAAATCCTGCGGGGACATCTCCACTCCACATCAATGGAGCCATGTAGATTAGGCTGATTGGCAAGGGGAATGAAGCCACGATTTAAATAATCACAGGTTCATTTAAATTTAAATGGCTGCCGCGCTGAGCAGACAAACAGCTGATCAGCTGTTTGTCGGCTCAGTGCGCTAGTCTGGATGCTCCCGCGCCAACCTGAAAACCCTTTATCGACCTCCCCATTATGCCTCGTAGGATGAGGTTTACCAGGGAGGTCAATAAAGGTCTTTCATGTCGGCAGGGGAGCGTCCAGACTGCCCGGATCTGCTGACAAACAGCTGATCGGCAGAGTGGGGCAGCCATTTAAATTTAAATGAAGCCGCGATTATTTAAATCGCGGCTTCATTTCCCTTTGCTGAACAAACAAATCTACATAGCTCCTTCGACGGAGCCATGTAGTTTACATGTACCCCTGGAGAACAACCGAGCCAAAAAATTGTAAATGAGACCTCAAAGGGGCACTCACAGGAGAGTGAAACCGTTACACTAGTACTAGACATGGGGACTCAAGCCACCCCTGTATCCAAGGGTTAATGGAGGATTTGGTGAGGCTGCTGGCCCAGCAGCAGCATAATACCATAGAAGCACAG